>NW_028234417.1:31591331-31598831 GCF_977035675.1 Penaeus japonicus
GGATGTCTTTCCACCCACGTTTTCCCCTTCATAATTGATGTCTTTCCACCCACGTTTTCCCTTTCATAATTGATGTCTTTCCACCCACGTTTTCCCTTTCATAATTGATGTCTTTCCACCCACGTTTTCCCTTTCGCAATGGATGTCTTTCCACCCACGTTTTCCCTTTCGCAATGGATGTCTTTCCACCCACGTTTTCCCCTTCATAATTGATGTCTTTCCACCCACGTTTTCCCTTTCGCAATGGATGTCTTTCCACCCACGTTTGCTCTTTCTTAATTGAGATCTTTCCACCCACGTTTTCCCCTTCATAATTGATGTCTTTCCACCCACGTTTTCCCTTTCGCAATGGATGTCTTTCCACCCACGTTTTCCCTTTCATAATTGATGTCTTTCCACCCACGTTTTCCCCTTCATAATTGATGTCTTTCCACCCACGTTTTCCCTTTCGCAATGGATGTCTTTCCACCCACGTTTTCCCCTTCATAATTGATGTCTTTCCACCCACGTTTTCCCTTTCGCAATGGATGTCTTTCCACCCACGTTTTTCCCTTCATAATTGATGTCTTTCCACCCACGTTTTCCCCTTCATAATTGATGTCTTTCCACCCACGTTTTCCCTTTCATAATTGATGTCTTTCCACCCACGTTTTCCCCTTCATAATTGATGTCTTTCCACCCACGTTTTCCCTTTCATAATTGATGTCTTTCCACCCACGTTTTCCCCTTCATAATTGATGTCTTTCCACCCACGTTTTCCCTTTCGCATTGATGTTTCCCACGTTTTCCCCTTCATAATTGATGTCTTTCCACCCACGTTTTCCCTTTCGCAATGGATGTCTTTCCACCCACGTTTTCCCCTTCATAATTGATGTCTTTCCACCCACGTTTTCCCCTTCATAATTGATGTCTTTCCACCCACGTTTTCCCCTTCATAATTGATGTCTTTCCACCCACGTTTTCCCCTTCATAATTGATGTCTTTCCACCCACGTCTTCCCTTTCGCAATGGATGTCTTTCCACCCAGGTTTTCCCTTTCGTCATGGATGTCTTTCCACCCACGTTTTCCCTTTCATAATTGATGTCTTTCCACCCACGTTTTCCCTCTCGCAATGGAAGTCTTTCCACCCACGCGTTCCCTTCGCAATGTTGAGTCTTTTCACCCACGTCTTCCCTTTCGCAATGGATGCCTTCCCCTTCCCCCTTCATAATTGATGTCTTTCCACCCACGTTTTCCCTTTCGCAATGGATGTCTTTCCACCCACGTTTTCCCTTTCATAATTGATGTCTTTCCACCCACGTTTTCCCCTTCATAATTGATGTCTTTCCACCCACGTTTTCCCCTTCATAATTGATGTCTTTCCACCCACGTTTTCCCTTTCGCAATGGATGTCTTTCCACCCACGTTTTCCCCTTCATAATTGATGTCTTTCCACCCACGTTTTCCCTTTCGCAATGGATGTCTTTCCACCCACGTTTTCCCCTTCATAATTGATGTCTTTCCACCCACGTTTTCCCTTTCGCAATGGATGTCTTTCCACCCACGTTTTCCCCTTCATAATTGATGTCTTTCCACCCACGTTTTCCCCTTCATAATTGATGTCTTTCCACCCACGTTTTCCCCTTCATAATTGATGTCTTTCCACCCACGTTTTCCCCTTCGCAATGGATGTCTTTCCACCCACGTTTTCCCTTTCGCAATGGATGTCTTTCCACCCACGTTTTCCCTTTCGCAATGGATGTCTTTCCACCCACGTTTTCCCCTTCGCAATGGATGTCTTTCCACCCACGTTTTCCCTTTCGCAATGGATGTCTTTCCACCCACGTTTTCCCTTTCGCAATGGATGTCTTTCCACCCACGTCTTCCCCTTCGCAATGGATGTCTTTCCACCCACGTTTTCCCCTTCGCAATGGATGTCTTTCCACCCACGTTTTCCCTTTCGCAATGGATGTCTTTCCACCCACGTTTTCCCTTTCATAATTGATGTCTTTCCACCCACGTTTTCCCCTTCATAATTGATGTCTTTCCACCCACGTTTTCCCTTTCGCAATGGATGTCTTTCCACCCACGTTTTCCCTTTCGCAATGGATGTCTTTCCACCCACGTTTTCCCCTTCATAATTGATGTCTTTCCACCCACGTTTTCCCTTTCGCAATGGATGTCTTTCCACCCACGTTTTCCCCTTCGCAATGGATGTCTTTCCACCCACGTTTTCCCCTTCGCAATGGATGTCTTTCCACCCACGTTTTCCCCTTCGCAATGGATGTCTTTCCACCCACGTTTTCCCCTTCGCAATGGATGTCTTTCCACCCACGTTTTCCCTTTCGCAATGGATGTCTTTCCACCCACGTTTTCCCCTTCGCAATGGATGTCTTTCCACCCACGTTTTCCCCTTCGCAATGGATGTCTTTCCACCCACGTTTTCCCCTTCGCAATGGATGTCTTTCCACCCACGTTTTCCCCTTCGCAATGGATGTCTTTCCACCCACGTTTTCCCCTTCGCAATGGATGTCTTTCCACCCACGTTTTCCCCTTCATAATTGATGTCTTTCCACCCACGTTTTCCCCTTCGCAATGGATGTCTTTCCACCCACGTTTTCCCCTTCGCAATGGATGTCTTTCCACCCACGTTTTCCCCTTCGCAATGGATGTCTTTCCACCCACGTTTTCCCCTTCATAATTGATGTCTTTCCACCCACGTTTTCCCCTTCATAATTGATGTCTTTCCACCCACGTTTTCCCCTTCGCAATGGATGTCTTTCCACCCACGTTTTCCCCTTCATAATTGATGTCTTTCCACCCACGTTTTCCCCTTCGCAATGGATGTCTTTCCACCCACGTTTTCCCTTTCGCAATGGATGTCTTTCCACCCACGTTTTTCCCTTCGCAATGGATGTCTTTCCACCCACGTTTTCCCCTTCATAATTGATGTCTTTCCACCCACGTTTTCCCTTTCGCAATGGATGTCTTTCCACCCACGTTTTCCCTTCGCAATGGATGTCTTTCCACCCACGTTTTCCCTTTCGCAATGGATGTCTTTCCACCCACGTTTTCCCTTTCGCAATAGATGTCTTTCCACCCAGTAGGTAACTAACGCCAGTCAATTTCTTATTTGTGAAGAAATCGATTCGTGGCGGAAAATTGGCGCGGAAATCACCCTCGGCGAGGCGTAGGGCTGTCGGTAAGGTCGATGGGACGACGGCTTTGGGGTAGGATTATCCGCCTTCGTAGCGTGTGGCGAATGGCTTCTTGTTTGCCCCGTGCTTCCGATTGCTTGATGTACCATTTTCCTCCCGGCGTTATTTCGGAAAACTTTTTTTCTGCCTTTCTTTCTCCCTTTCCCTCTCCCTCCCTCCCTCTTTCTCCTCTTTCCATTCTCCCTCTCCCTCCCTCCCTCCCTCTTTCTCCTCTTTCCATTCTCTCTCTCTCTCTCTCCTTTTCTCTTTCTCTCTCTCTATCTCTCTCTCTCTCCCTGTCGCCACCCACTCCTCTTTATATCTAGAAATATGGGCATTATAAAAACGGCGATTTTGTGATACTTCCATCGACGCAAGAGTCTACTCGACGCTTCTACTCGACCTCTTTCCCACAGCTTTCAGAACCGAAGCCGATCGACCCATTTCACTCGTCGAGTTACGTTGCTAACTGGGTAAGACGCATGACGTAAACCGGGTGACGTCACGCCGCTGGGGGGGAGGGAGGAGGAGGAGAAGAGGGAGGAGGAGGAGGAGGAGGGGGGAGGGGAGAGAAAAAAAAGCTCTTCTGGGTAAGTCTGACTCGATTTATATCCTGTAGAAGCTTTATTGATTTCATGGAAATCGTAGCTTCGAGAGGAACGATGAGGGACATTATTCATGCGCGATGTTCACTTGTTTTGTTCTTCGGGTCGAATTAGCATTGTCGATTGAGTGATGAGGAAGGATATAATGCTGTTGATGATGTGCTGTTTTTTTACGATGATCGGATACGTAGGTAAATAAAGACTAAACACCTCTGACGCACACGATAACTAGATAAAGCTGTGCAAAGTGGAGGAGAAAGAAAGACTTAAGGGTATGTGTATCTGGCGACACTTATGGCAATACCTGCAGAGTTATTCTTATCTCACGCTCTTTTTTTTTTTTTTTTTTTTTTTTTTTTTAAATATGACGGAAAACTTCCTCCTACTCAGAATCCCTTTTAGAAGAAAGAAAAAAAAATGTCTTCTGGAAACTCGATGATGCTCTTTTCCTTGACGTTTTCTGAAAGTTTTGAAGATTTCACAGTTCGAATTCCAAAGGTTTTCGTTCGTGTCTTTTGAATCTTCTAAGAAACTCTAAAAAAAAAAAAGTCTCATCTGCTTGTCCTTTGCCACACAGACACGCCCTTTTCCTCAAACCTCCTTCAAAGTTTCAAGAACATCTTACATTTCCCTCCAAAAAGCTCCTCGAAAGAAGTTCTACCACGAAGACCGAAACAGATGTCTTTTGTCTGACCCCCCCTCCCCCTCCTCTTCACCATCTCCCTCCCACTCTCCCTCACCATCCCCCTCCCCTTCCCCTCACCATCTCCCTCTCCCATCCCCTCACCATCCCCATCCTCCTCACCATCCTCCTCCCCCTCCCCCTTACCATCTCCCTCTCCCATGCCCTCCCCCTCCCCATCCTCCTCCCCCTCCCCCTTACCATCTCCCTCTCCCATCTCCCCCTCCCCCCCCTCCCCCTCCCCCTCCCCCTCCCCATCCCAAACCTCGCTTCTTCCTACCCGCCCGCCTTTCCGACTACGAAGGGAATTCGACCCGCCGTGGCCTTGAGACAAAGCGCCAGAAGACTTCCTCCCTATGACGAAGAAGAGAGAGCTAATCCCATTGCGCAAGACCTGGGCCCTCATCCCCGACCAAAGGATAACCCGTAAAGACGAGAGGGACTCTTTCCGCCAAAGCAGGCGTCCTTTGACCCGATTCTTCCTTCGGTGTGTGTCTAGGGCTTCCATCCAAGTTCCTTTCGTTTCGGCGGCGAAGAAAAGCGCCTTTGACTCCGATCCGCCGCGAATTACGATTTTGCTTTATCCTCGCGGTCTCTTGGCTGTCTCGGCGGCTGTGGTTGAAGCCTTAGTTAAGTTCATTAGTTTGATCAAATGCAGATAAGGCTGTAAAGGAAGGATGTATGAGTGTGTGTGTGTGTGTGAATGTATGTATGTATACATGCATACTATCTGTCTATATATACAACTGTAGCAGCAGTAGTAAGAACATTATATCTATCAGTGACATTATCATTAATTAGAGGAAATTTGCAGATATAACACTCACACAATCATCCCCATATATATATATATGTATATGTATATATATATATATATATATATATATATATATATATATATATATCTTTGAATATAAACAATGCATATACATATATATGTGTGTGTGTGTGTGTGTGTGTGTGTGCACACGTGTGAGTATTTAAATCTCCAAAGCAGGGTAACCAAAAAAGCCTTGTAGTGTACAGACTCTTTGTCATCTCTACTGCCTTTCAACAGAAACAGCTACTGCCTTTTTCACAGCTAGAAAATGTTATTGCAATTAGTAATACACACATCAATATAATGAACTTTTAAATCAAAATTGATAACGGAAGTATTTGAGGAAGAAAAAAATAAGGGTCAGTTATACGTACATAAAGGAACATACAGGCACAGATACAGTACATGGAGTTATTAACAGAAAAAATAACGAATTTACATAAACAATCATGATGATATCAAGATGAGATACTTTGATAAACAATCACAAACAAACAAACAAAGCATCTTAAAAAGAAAAAAAAAAACAAATAGTTCAAACAATATCGATGATTAAACAGTAGGGATATAAATAAAAATTCTATATTAGGATCTTAAAGTTGACCTTCCAATAATATGAAACCTAAAAATAAATGCATTTTCTGGAATACATTAAACTATTTCAAACTCAACTAAAGTTATCAATAATGCTTCAATTGGCAATGGCAATACAAATTTATATAGAGGAGGATTATGATAAAATGTTAATTAGCTAATAAAATCAATGAAGAAAAGACAATGATTTTATACTTACCTATTTTTGAAAACTTTTTCTTTTTCCTTTTTTTTTTTTGAGGGGGTGGGGGTGGGGGGGAAGTAATCATCTAGCGGAGAGCAAAAGTTTGAGTAGGTAGTAGTTAGGTAGTCTCGTTATCGATGACCTATATTAGGAGTAAGACCTGAATAATAAGTAAAGTTGTTGGTTTTGCGAGTTGCGGTAGATACTAATGATGTGATTGGGAGGAATTGTGGCCGATATGTGTGCGAGGCTTCCATGAATGTCAACAAAAGATATAATATATATATATATATATATATATATATATATATATATATATATATATATATATATATATATGTGTGTGTGTGTGTGTGTGTGTGTGTGTGTGTGTGTGTGTGTGTGTGTATGTATGTTTATATATATATATATATATATATATATATATATATATATATATATATATATATATATATATATATATATATATATATATATATGAATCACAAAAAAACAGTAACATGCACATAATAGAATAAATAACACTGCCACTAAATGAAAGGAAAGGCAGTGGCAGTGTTATTTATAATATATATATATATATATATATATATATATATATATATATATATATATATATATATATATATATATACATATATACATATATATATATATAATACATATACTTTATATATATAATATTATATATATAATATATATAATATATATACACACACACATATACTTTTATTATCATTATTTATCATATAATGAATACCATAACCATAATCAGCATCATCCTAATGAACTATAGTTAGAATTATCATTGTTATCAGTATCATAACTAACATATCTTATCATAACTACTATAATCGATTACTATTTCCATTATCGTTATCATCATCATTATTAATATTCTTAGCATTATCTTAAAGGTTCTGTAGAAGTCCCCTAGACTTTCCATAGACCCATAGAAGTCTCATGCAGAGTCCATAGATGTTCTATAGAGGTTGAATAGACACATCATAGAAGAATCACAAAATTTCTTTAGAGGTTTCATATAAATCTTTATAGGTTTCATCCGGAGTTCTATAGTGGTTGCAAAGAAATATCACAGACGTATAGATTCTTCATTGAGGTTAATTCAAACTTCATGGAAGTTTAGTTCAACTCTGACAGAGTTTCCAAAAAGATTTAATAGATATCCCATATAAAAAAACAACAACAACTTTCTATCAGCTCGCATAGAGATGAGCTTTCAGAAAGATGACACAAATCACACAACACACAACAACAGAAAAAGAAAGAAAGAAAAAAGAAAACATGACACACAAACCACATATATTCCTCCCACCATCGTCCACATGCACATTACTGGTGTGTCACATAGCGAAGCTGAAACCACATATGATGTAACATTAATGCCAAAAATATGCAATAAATACTAGCATAACAA
>NW_028234417.1:31613831-31616331 GCF_977035675.1 Penaeus japonicus
ATCTCATCTATGAATCTCATCCAAACAAACAAACGTCAAGAAGAGGAAATTCTTTTTTTTCTCTCTCTCTCTCTTTTTCTTTCTTTAAATTTTGGACCGAGATATTCAATCGCATAGAGGCCTTATATTACTTTTAAGGTTAGCGTATACTCAGATTTCGGCAAATAAAAGTGTCTGATTTGCAAGCAAAACGGACTTAGTATATGGAGAAGCATATCTGTCTATCCATCTATGTATATATACACACCAGTATGTGTGTGTGTGTGCGTGTGGGCGTGGGCATGTGCGTGTGTGTGTGCGCTAGTGCGAGTGCGTATGCGTGCGTGTGTGTGGGTGGGATTCTAATCTAACATCAGAATCCTTTAGTAAAGGAAATACAATTGCACTTCAAGCTATCATTTTAAAACAAATACATCACATATGAAGTCTATCTCGATCTTAGCAACAGCAAGCACATATAATACAAAAAAAAAAGTTAAAAAAAAAAACACACACACATGCATATACAACCCTATTTCACTTCTTTCATATACCAGTTGCACGTATTTTCCCTGCATGCTGTACCCCACGAATACAGCCTATATCCATGAGTATCAGTAGACTGTAATGGACACAAACGAAATTCACAACTTTGATGAAAAAATATCGACTCTTAAACTGCATGAACCAGAAATCTCCATCAGAGGAAATTACAGTTATTGGTGTGTTATGACGTCCATGATGGTCAGGAAGAGTGGTTAGTGAGTGGATAGGGTAAGGGGAGCAAGAGGGGGAGGGATGGGAGAGGGAGGGGAGGAGAAGGAGGAGGAGGAGGAGGGAGGAGGAAGAGGAGGAAGAGGAGGAGATGAAGGAGGAGGAAAAGAAGAAGAAGGAGGAGGAGGAGGAGGAGGAAGAGGAAGAGGAGGAGATGAAGGAGGAGGAGGAGAAGGAAGAGGAGGAGGAGGAGAAGGAGGAGGAGGAGGAGGAAGGAGGAGGAGGAGGGAGAGGAGGAGGAGGAGGAGAAGAAGAAGGAGAGGAGGAGGAGGAAGAGGAGGAGGAGGAGGAGGAGGAGGAGGAGGAGGAGGAGAAGAAGAAGAAGAAGAAGAAGAAGAAGAAGAAGAAGAATATAAAGAAGAAGAAGGATGATGAGGGAGAGGGATGGGAAAAGAAGAGGAGGAAGAGGAGGAGGGAAAGGGATGGAAGATAGAAAAGGGTAAGAAGAGGGATTGGGAGAGAAAGAGGGACAGGGACCAGAAGGAAGAAAGGGATGGGAGAAGAATATAGAGAGGGAGAAGGAGAGGGAGAGTGGGAGGGAGAGGGAGATGGAGAGGAAGAATGAGAGAGATGGGAGATGGAGAGGAAGAGGAGGAAGATGGAGAGAGAGAGAGAGGAAACGAAAAGTGAGAGGGAGAGGGAGACGGAGAGGGGAAGGAAGAGTAAGAAAGAGGGATGGAGACAATAAAGGGAAAGGAATAGACAGGGTGGAGAGAAGTGTGGAAGGAAGGATCTGCGGGATATATATATATGACAGAGGTTGGTGTGCGACAGAGAGAGAGAGAGAGAGAGAGAGAGAGAGAGAGAGAGAGAGAGAGAGAGAGAGAGAGAGAGAGAGAGAGAACGGAAAATAGAGAGAGAGAAAGAGAGAAATAGAGAACGAAAGAGAGAGAGAAAGAGAGAAATACAGAGAACGGAAGATAGATAGATAGATAGATAGAGAGAGAGAAAGAAAGAGAGGGAGAGAAAAAGAGACGGACAGACAGAGAAAGAGAAAGAGAGAGAGAGATAGAACTAAAGATAGAGAGAAAAAGAAAGAAAGAAAGAAAGAGAGAGAGAGAGAGAGTGTGTGTCTGAGAGAGAGAGACAGAGAGAGAGACAGAGATAGTGTGGCTCGGGAACCATGGAGACAGCGCGGGAGAGAAACAGCAAAGCAGATAACTCAGGTTAACCTCGTCTCCGGCTTTTCGCAGAACGGTCTCTCGGTAAGATGTACTAAGACGGCCGCGAACAACGATCAATCGCTGAGGTAGCTTGATGCGTGTAGAAGCTTTCAGGTCATGGATTCTAAAAATAACGGTGTACGGGAAACAAGTCTTTTATCATTTGACATGGCAAAAGTGGTGGCTTCTTCTTTTTTTTTTTTTTTCTCTATCTTCTTCTTCTTTCCCTTCATACTCTTCCTCTTTTCTTCTCTGTCTGTCTCTCCTTCCTCTTCCTCTTCTCTCAATTTCTTTCCTTCATCCTCTCCCTCATCTCTCCCTCCCCCCCTTCGTCTATCTTTCTTCCTCTCTTTTTACTCTTCTCCTCTTCTTCTTCTTCCTCTTCTTAAACCCTGATCTACTCGCAGTCCGGATATACTCGTGTGCACTCGATGGTCTGAATTGGAAAGTTTAATCCATCAGTTTTCGCTCTCCATGTTTGAGATTTGGTGACCGCACAACTTAAAAAAAAAAAAAAAAAAAAAAAAAAATGGCGTTTACTCTGTATTAACTCTTCCCTCTTCGTTCTTTATTAACTCTTCCCT
>NW_028234417.1:31636331-31646331 GCF_977035675.1 Penaeus japonicus
AGAACTAGCAAAAGACAAAAGCCAAACGCCGAAACAAAACGAATGAGCGGCGTTACGCGGTCAGACCACGCAACGAAGCGACCCGAGCAGAGCGGACGAGTTGCAACGAGCAACAGGTCAACAAGTGGCAACAAACACTAGCCGACAACTTGCCAGGAGGCGGGAAGGGACCGAGGCAGATACACAGGAAACGTTTTTATTTTTTTTATTTTTTTATTATTGCTTTGTTTTTTTGGGGGGCGAGAAGTTAAACGTCAGCGAAGGACATCGGGGTTCACATGAGGAAGATAAGAAAAAAAAAAAAGGTTAATTTCTTATCCCTTTAACTCTCGAGGTCCTTGAGAATGGGTTTGGATTGTTTATCGCCATGAGGGGGTTGTTATCATTGATTATATTAATAATCTGACCCTCCCTGAGTATTGTTTTTAATGATGATTATTCTCTTGCATTTTTTGCCTTTTTTTTAACTTCTATAGCCTTAGGACTATGGACTATGGTAGTCCGTGGCTTGAAGTTATCCCAAAAGTTTGCACTCCTTCTTGCCCTTCCTGGTTATCCTTCTCTCATGCGTACTACAGGCCACACTGACGCTCCCATTGAACACACGCCTTCGAGCCATTGCCCTCATGCACTGGCCACATGCTCCTTGCCCTCCGTGACCCCTCACATGATTAAGTTGGTTAATAGGAGAATTTATGTATCGGAGGAACTGGACTTGAGATTTTTTTTTTTTTTTTTTTAATGTGAAAGTGTTTGAGATACAAGAATAGAATATTTGTTTTAGTTTTTACTCATCTCCTTTGCCTCCCCCCCTCTCTCTCTCTCTTAGTCCTTACGCCCCTCTCACTTATTCCTGATTAGACCCTCAACATCTCCCTCCCTCCCTCCCTCCCCCCTCTTCCCCTTCCCGTATCTCATGCCCTCCCCCCACCCACGCCCTCCCTCTTACTTCTTTCCCCTCGTATATTTCCTCCCCCACATCCCAGACACCCATACCCCCTCACACATCCCCCCCCGTCCCCTCCCCTTGCCCTTTACCCGTTACTCCCCTCCCCCTCCCCCTCTCTCTCCCCCTCCCCCTCCCTTTCCCCCTCTCCCTTCCTTGCCCCTTATCCCTCACCCTCTTTCCTTCCCCCTCGTCCTCCCTACCCCACCTTCGCCCTTACCCTTTACCCCTGACCCCCCCACTCTTCCCCTCTCCCTCCACTTCGTCCCCCTCGTCCCCTCCCCCTCGTCCCCTCCCCCCCTTGCCCTCCCCTTTGCCCCAGCAGCGGACGCGGGCAACGGCAGGTGTGAGCCAGGAGACCAACGTTAAGCTCAACAATCGATCCTTCGCCAGTAGTGCGTCTTTAACCATCATCTTCCTCCTCCCCCTCCTCCTCTTCCTCTTCCCCCTCCTCCTATTCCTCCTCTTCTTCCTCTTCCTCTTCCCCTCCTCCCCCTCTCCTCTTCCTCTTTCCCTCCTCCTATTTCCTTTTCCCCTCGTCCCCTCCCCTCTTCTCCCCCTCCCCCCTCTTCCTCTTCCCCCTCCTCCTATTCCTCCTCTTCTTCCTCTTCCTCCTATTCCTCCTCTTCTTCCTCTTCCTCCTATTCCTCCTCCCCCTCCTCCTCTTCCTCTTCCCCTTCCTCCTATTCCTCCTCTTCTTCCTCTTCCTCTTCCCCCTCCTCCTGTTCCTTCTCTTCCTCTTCCTCTTTCCCCTCCTCCTATTCCTCCTCCCCCTCCTCCTCTTCTTCTTCCCCCTCCTCCTCTTCCTCTCCCTCCTATTCCTCTTCCCCCTCCACCTATTCCTCCTCTTCCTCTTCCTCCTATTCCTCCTCTTCCTCTTTCTCCTATTCCTCCTCTTCCTCTTCCTCCTATTCCTCTTCCCCCTCCACCTATTCCTCCTCTTCCTCTTCCCCCTCCTCCTATTCCTCCTCCCCCTCCTCCTCTTCCTCTTCCCCCTCCTCCTCTTTCCCTTCCTCTTCCCCCTCCTCCTCTTCCTCTTCCCCCTCCTCCTATTCCTCCTCCTCCTCTTCCTCTTCCTCTTCCTCTTCCCCCTCCCCCTCCCCCTATTCCTCCTCCCCTCCTCCTCTTCCTCCTCCCCCTCCTCTTCCTCCTCCCCCTCCTCCTCTCCCTCCTCCTCTTCCTACTACTGCTAGTACTACTTTTCCTCTTCTTCCTTTTTCTCCTCCTCCTCCTTACACTACTATCACTAATATTAGCTCTTTTCTTCATTTTCCTCTTCATCTGTTTCCTTTTCTTCCTCTTCCTCTTTCTGTTTTTTTTTCTTCCTCTTTATTTTCGTTTTTTTCCTCTTCCTCCTCCTCTTGTTCTTCCCTTGGCTCTTCCTCCTCTTTTTCCTCCTCCTCCACCTGTTCCTCCTCTTCCTCTTCCTCTTCCTCCTTGTTATCCCCCTCCTCCTTCTTTTCTCCTTTTTTTCTTCCTCTTCCTCCTCCTCCTCTTCCTCCTCCTCCTCCTCCTCCTCCTCCTCCTCCTCCTCCTCCTCCTCCTCCTCCTCCTCCTCCTCCTCCTCCTCCTCCTCCTCCTCTCCCATGACACACCCTTCGTCCTATTTCATGACACGGCTCCCTTCACCTCCCCCACCCCCATCCCTTCCCATCCCCCATCCCCCTCCCCCCACCCACTCCCTTCCCATCCCCCACCCCCTCCCTTTCCCATCCCTCCCCTCCCCTTTCCTCCCCTTCTTTCCTCCCCTCTCCTCCCCTCTCCCCCACCCACTCCCATCCCCTCCCCCCACCCACTCCCTTCCCCTGCCCTCCCCTCCCCCCATCCCTCTTTGTCAGGTGAGACAGCCGTTTCAGTGACTCGAAAATGGGACCTATGAAGTGTGGCCCGCTCTCCCCTCTCCCCTCCCTCCCCCCACCCCCCAATTACGCCCTTCGTCGACCCCCAATTAGACCTGGCAATGCCCTCACGACCTCTTCCAGGCCAATCAATAGCGCCACGACCCGTCACCCGCTGGAAGTCACGACCATCATCACCTTTACGACTAATTCCCGAAACTGTAGCTTGACGTTGGTGTGACTCCCTCCCCTCCCCTCCCTTCCCCTCGTCCCCTCCCTCCCTCCCTCTCTCCTCCCCTCCCCCTTTCTCCCCCTCCCCTCCCTCCCCCCTCCCCTCTCCCTCCCTCCCCTCCCCTCCCCTCCCTCCCCCCCCTCTCCCTGTCTTCGACTACCCTTGCCCGTTTCTCACCTTACTCCCTCCTTCCCCCCCCCTCCTCTTTGACTTCCCCGTTTCTCCCCTTCCTCCTTCCTCTCTCCCATCCTCCTTTTCTTCCTTGCTAGCTTGTTTCTTTCCTTCCTTCCTTCCTTCCTTCCTTTTTGCCTTTCTTCTTTTCCCTCTTCCTTCCTTCTTTTCTTCCTTCCTTCCTTCCCTCCCTCTCTCTCTTCCTCCCTCCCTCTTTTCCTCTCTTCCTCCCTCCCTCCCTCCCTCCCTCCCCCCTCTTCGACCTCCCCGTTTTTCACCTCACCACCCTCCCTCCCTCACTCTCTTCGACCTCACCGTTTCTCCCCTCACCCTCTCTTCCTCTCTTCCTCCCACCTTCCCACCCACCCTCCCTTTCTCTCTTCGACCTCCCCGTTTCAACCCCCCTCCCCCAACTGCTCCTTTCCTCCCCTCTCTTTCTCTTCCCACGCTCTCTTTCCGCCCTCTTTCCCCTTTGAATCCCACCCTCTTCTTCCTTCCCTCCCTCTCCCTTTCTATATAACCTAATATTTTATCTAAATTATAATCCATCTGAATTTATGTGTCCAATGTAAAGCTAGTCAGGTACCTTTCAAAAGAACATTCTATTGTCAAAAGACCTGTACATGTTATATATATATATATATATATATATATATATATATATATATATATATATATATATATATATATATATATTATATATATATATTTATTTATTTATTTATTATTATTTTTTTCTAGATGTATTATTTGCATCTAAATATGAATTTGAGTCTTCCTCCAACCTTTCCCTTCCTATACCCCTCTTCCTCCCTTCTCTCTCTCCCTTCGCCGTCCTCTCTTTCCCCTCTGAATACCCCCCTCCCCCCTATTCCCTCCCCCATTACCCGACCCCTCCCTTTCGCTCTCCTTCGCTCTGTATAGCGAAGTTTCTGATGACTTCTATGAGGAAAAGTGTGTTTTCTTTTCTTTTTCTTTTTTTCCTTCCCTTTTATTTCCTCGCTGACTCTCCCCATCCCCCACCCAACCCCTCCTTCCTTTCATGGCATCCCAATCCTTCCTCTCTTCCTCCCTCCCCATCCCCTCCTTCCTTTCATGGCACCCCAATCCCCCCTCTCTTTTTTCCCCCCCATCCCTTTCCCCTTTTGCCTTACAGAGAGCATCTTAGTGTAATCCAAGCTTTCACTGAAAGGAATCCCAACCCCCTTCCTCTCTTCTCCCTCTCCCTCCCCGCCTCCTTCTTCCCCTACTCCCCACCTCCTTCCCCTATCCTCCACCTTCTTCCACTCCTTCCCCCCTCCACCTACTCTCTCCCCTTCTCCTCCCTCCCCTCCACCTACTCTCTCCCCTTCTCCTCCCTCCCCTCCCTCTCCACCTCCAGTGTGTCTCTCCCCATCCCCCCACCCCTCCACCTACTCTCTCCCCTTCTCCTCCCTCCCCTCCCTCTCCACCTCCAGTGTGTCTCTCCCCGTCCCCCCCACCCCCTCTCTCCCCTTCTCCTCATTCCCCTCCCTCTCCACCTCCACTGTGTCTCTCCCCATCCCCCCACCCCCCCACCTACTCTCTCCCCTCCCTCCCCTCCCTCTCCACCTCCACGATGTCTCTCCCCATCCCCCCACCCCTCCACCTACTCTCTCCCCTTCTCCTCCCTCCCCTCCCTCTCCACCTCCAGTGTGTCTCTCCCCATCCCCCCCCCATCCCCTCTCTCCCTCTCCCCGCTTCCTCCCTCCCCTCCCTCTCCACCTCCACGATGTCTCTCCCCATCCCCCTCCTCCCCTCTCAGTTTCTCCCTCTCCCCTTCTCCTCCTCTCCCCCCCTCTCCTCCTCCAGTGTGTCTCCCCCCGCCCCCCCCCCCCCTCCACCTACTCTCTCCCCTTCTCCTCCTTCCCCTCCCTCTCCACCTCCACTGTGTCTCTCTCCATCCCCCCCACCCCCTCTCTCCCTCTCCCCTTCTCCTCCCTCCCCTCCCTCTCCACCTCCACTGTGTCTCTCCCCATCCCCCCACCCCTCCACCTACTCTCTCCCCTTCTCCTCCTTCCCCTCCCTCTCCACCTCCAGTGTGTCTCTCCCCGTCCCCCCCACCCCTCCACCTACTCTCTCCCCTTCTCCTCCTTCCCCTCCCTCTCCACCTCCACTGTGTCTCTCCCCGTCTCCCCCCTTCCCTCCTCCTACTCTCTCCCCTTCTCCTCCCTCCCCTCCCTCTCCACCTCCACCTCCACTGTGTCTTTCCCCATCCCCCCACCCCTCCACCTACTCTCTCCCCTTCTCCTCCCTCCCCTCCCTCTCCACCTCCACTGTGTCTCTCCCCGTCCCCCCCCACCCCCTCTCTCCCTCTCCCCTTCTCCTCCCTCCCCTCCCTCTCCACCTCCAGTGTGTCTCTCCCCATCCCCCCACCCCTCCACCTACTCTCTCCCCTCCCTCTCCACCTTCAGTGTGTCTCTCCCCGTCCCCCCCCCTCTCTCCCTCTCCCCGCTTCCTCCCCCCCCCCCCTCAATTACAGTTGCTGTCATCTCGCACCGCTGGACCTGAGTGCTCTCGCTCGCTCCCGTTTGCCTATTGGATACGGGGAAACCAATCATGGGCCGTCTCTGTTTATTTGCTGTCCCCCCCCCTCCCCTCCTCTAACCCCCCCCACCCCCCCTTACTCTTTCCCAGGCCCCTCCCAGGCCTTTCTCCCCCACCATCCCCCTACTTCCTTGCCCCCTCCTAGTCCTCTCCCAGGCCCTTCTCCTCTCTGACTCTATCCTTTTTTTTCCAGTCCTCTCTCAGGCCTTTCTCCCCTTACTCCCTTACCCCCACCCAGTCCTCTTTCAGTCCCTTCTCCCTCCTACCCTCTTACCCCCTCCCAGTCCTCTTTCAGTCCCTTCTCCCTCCTAACCCCTTTCCCCCTCCCAGTCCTCTCTCAGTCCCTTCTCCCTCCTACCCCCTTACCCCCTCCCAGTCATCTTTCAATCCCCTCTCCCCCTTACCCCCTTTCCCACTCCCAGTCCCCTCTAAGTCCCTCCTCCTCCTACCCCCTTACCCCCTCCCAGCCCCCGCTCATGGGCTAGGGACGGAAAAAAAAGGTGGGTTAGGGACGTAACGAAAGCCCATTCCTATTTTTGATGAGCGAGTGGTAAATAGTACCCGGTTAGAAGGAGGTAATGAGGGAAGGTGAGTGTGCGGGTGATGATGAGGAAGAGGGGGAGGGGGAGGGGGGGAGGAAGAGGGGGAGGGGGAAGGGGAGGGGGAGGGGGAGGAAGAGGGTGAGAGTGAGAGTGAGAGTGAGCGTGAGGGTATGGTTGAGGATGAATAGATGAGAACTCTAATTCTAACTAACTAGGCGAGAGAGAGAGAGAGAGAGAGAGAGAGAGAGAAAGAGAAAGAGAAAGAGAAAGAGAAAGAGAGAGAAAGAAAGAAAGAAAGAAAGAAAGAAAGAAAGAAAGAAAGAAAGAGAAAGAAAGAAAGAAAATAAAGAGAAAAAAGAAAGAAAGAAAAAGAAAGACAAAGAATGAGAGAGAAGGAAACGTAGAAAACCAACCAAACAAGAAATACCAACAACAAGAAAACGGGAAAAATCTAAACCCAAAACCGGGAAACATAGTAAACATAACACATTGTCGGCGACTAGTTATTCGCTGGCCTCTCGAGGGGACAAGGATAACACTTCACATGGATAGACACGTGTAGGATGCATGACTTGGATACAGGAAGCTATGCACAAAACGAGAGATTTCTCCATCGTTTATCCTAATGTGTTTTTTTGTTTTTGTTTTTGTAGCAATTAAAATTTCCATGTTTTTGTTGTTGTTGTTTTTGTTTCATGTTAATTGTAAGTATTATATCTTCTGAGGATGATCATGTTTTTTTTTTGTTTTGTTTTTTTGTTTATATGATCATCGCCAAAAGAACAATCGGAGAATGAAAAGATATATATGTATATATGCAACATGCAGGTACCGAGATATATCGAATGAGGATAACAGTTGCCAAGTTGCAGTATGCCTCGGGCTGGTGTGTGCACTGGAGGGTTTAATCCCAGTGCAGTCTCGGCGATGTTTTTTTTTTATAGGAGGAAAAAGGAAGGGTATATAGGTAAATTTGCATTGAATTGGTAGATTGTGGATTTTTTTTTTTTAACATCGTATGTGTAGGTGTGGGTATGATAGGGGAATGGTGGAGGGGTGAGGGGGGAGAGGAGGGGGAGAGGTGGGGGAGAGGAGGTGGGGGAAGAGGGGGGAGGAGGGGAGGATGATAATACATTCTGTGCTTTGACTTTGTAAAAAACAAAAAAACAAAATGACAGTTACAAAATATGTCAAAAGCAACCCCCCCAAAAAAAAAATATATAAAACACAATTTTTATGGCATTTGTAGAGAACAGAAAGAGACAGAGAGAAACTAAATGCATGTATACTGTACAGGTTCCGGATTCAAGTGCTTTGTCGAACCCAACTAACGCCCCCGCCCTCGTTTGAAGGGAATTTCACCTTTCTGTGCCAAGAGGGGTAGTTAAAAGGATTCTTTATTTTTTTAAATTATGCCTTTTTTCGGTCCATTTCGATGAATACAATCTCGTTATTTTTATTATCTGGATGTAAAAGGGTAGATTGATATAAGAGTGATATGGTATATAATAAGATATCATGTTTATGTCTTTTGGTCTATCAACTGACTTTGCGTTGCGAAAAGTGCGTGAGCGAAACAGGAGGGATGTGTTATAAAAGTGTGGAGAGGGTGGGAAGAGGAAAAGGGCAAAGGGAAGGAGAAGAGGAGGGATAAGGGGAAAGGGAAGGGGAAGAGGAGGGATAAAGGGAAAAGGAAGT
The DNA here is from genome assembly GCF_977035675.1 of Penaeus japonicus. Classification (NCBI taxonomy): domain Eukaryota; kingdom Metazoa; phylum Arthropoda; class Malacostraca; order Decapoda; family Penaeidae; genus Penaeus; species Penaeus japonicus. The sequence goes on from NW_028234417.1 coordinate 31,644,324, forward strand.
GGAAGGGAAAGGGGAAGTGGAAAGGGAAGGGGAAGGGGAAAGGGAAGGAGAAGAGGAAGGGGAACTGGAAGTGGAAGGGGAAGGGGAAGGGGAGGGATAAAGGGAAAGGGAAGGAGAAGAGGAGGGATAAGGGGAAAGGGAAGGGGAAGGGGAAGAGAAAGGCGAAGGGGAAGTGGAAGGGGAAAGGAAAGGGGAAGGAGAAGGGAAGGGGAAGAGGAAGAGGAAGAGGAAAAGGAAGAGGAAGGGGAAGGGGAAGGGGAGGGATAAGGGGAAAGGGAATGGGAAGGGGAAGAGGAAGGGGAAGGGGAAAGAAAAGGGGAAGGAGAAAGAATGAATGGCACGGGGAGACAAAGGAGAGAGAGAAAAAAAAGGAGGGGATGTGTTGTTATTATATATAGTTTAGAAGGAGGAAGAAGGAGGGGTTGGGAGAGGGAAAGGGTGAAGGAGAGGGAGAAAAAAGAGAGGGATAATAAAGGAGAATGAGGAAGAGGAAGAATTATGGAGGGAGAGTGAGAGTGAGAGTGAGAGGGAGAGGGAGAGGGAGAGGGAGAGGGAGAGGGAGAATGAAAGTGAGAGTGAGAATGAAAGTGAGAGTGAGAATGAGAGTGAGAATGAGAGTGAGAGTGAGAGTGAGAGTGAGAGTGAGAGTGAGAGGGAGAGGGAGAGTGAGAGTGAGAAAGAGAGGGAGAAAGACAGGGAGAAAGACAGGGAGAAAGAGAGAATGAGAGAGAGAAAGAGAAAGAGAAAGAGAAAGAGAAAGAGAAAGAGAAAGAGAAAGAGAAAGAGAAAGAGAGAGAGAGAGAGAGAGAGAGAGAGAGAGAGAGAGAGAGAGAGAGAGAGAGAGAGAGAAATAAAGAGAAAGAAATTATATATCTATATAGAAAGAGAGAAAGAGAAAGAAAGAAAGAAACCATGTCCTAACCCCCCCCCCACCCCCTAACCCCTCTCCACCTCCTACCTCCCCCATCCGCAGCTCCCTCCTCCGAAAACTCACCTGCGGCGCTTCTCGTCCGGCAGTGCCAGATACCAGAGGAGGACAAAAAAAGGTGCCACGCCAGAGCGAAGGAGTGCCAAAATTCCCCTCAGCGGGTAGGATATTCGACAGGATATGACAGGATATTACTGTGATTGGGCAGAAGGGACGAGCGAGTACTTGGGCCGCCGTGAAAGCACAGTGCCACCAGGGTCAAGCAAAGGTCAAAGTGCCATGTCGAGGGAGGGTCGGGGTGCCAACAGTGTGATGAGGATGAGGAGGCGACCTCGGTGGCACCGTTGGTCAACACGCGGCTTTGTTTGCTTGGGATGTATTTGTTTGCAAAGAAATCTTGAGGCGCGTGGGAGGTCTGCACGCTGCGACGGTCAGGAAGAAGAAGAAGAAGAAGGAGATAAGGGATGAGGAGGAGGAAGAAAGAGGAGGAGGAGGAGGAAGAAGGAGGAGGAGGAAGAATAAGGAAGAGGAGGAAGAATGAGGAAGAGGAGGAAGAATGAGGAAGAGGAAGAATGAGGAGGAGGAGGAAGAGTAGGAAGAGGAAGGAGGAGGAGGAGGAGGAAGAAGGAGGAGGAGGAAGAAGGAGGAAGAGTAGGAAGAATAAGGAAGAGGAGGGGGAGGAGAAAGAGAGAAGGAGAAGAAGAAAAAAAAGGAAGAAGAAGAAGAAGAAAAGGAAGAAGAAGAAGAAAAGGAAGAAGAAGAAGAAGAAAAAAAAAAAGAGGAAGAAGAAAAAAGAAAAAGAAGAAGAAAAAGAAGAAGAAGAAGAAAAAAGAAGAATAAGAAGAATAAGAAAGGAAAATCAAAGGAAAAGAAGAAAATTATGCTAACGAAGAAAAGTGAAGTAAAGAGAAAGACAAAGATATATATATTTGCACACCATGATTGTCAAGAAGAAGGAAAGGAAACACAAATGAAAACGAACGACAAGAAGTTGAGTAACGAGAGGCAGAGGAGATGAATAATGAATGATGAATAGATGAATTAAAAGATAGACTGTAAAGTTTTTGGACAAGAAGGCTT
>NW_028234417.1:31660671-31673171 GCF_977035675.1 Penaeus japonicus
GGGAAGGGAGGAGGAGGGAGAGGGTGTAAGGGAGAGGAGGAGATGAAGGGGATGAGGAGGAAGGAAGGGGGGAGGAAGGATTGTGAGGAGAGGGAGAAGGAAAGGGGAGGGAAGGAAGGTAGGAAAGGAGTAGAGGAAAGAGAATAGGAGGAGGAAGGGAGGAGAGAGGAGAGGGAGGGAGAAGGGGAGAGGGGAGAGAGGAGGAAGAGGAAAAGGAGGGAAGAAGAAGAAGGGAGATAGGAGAGGAGACCGGGTGGGGGGGGGAGGAGCAAAAGGAAGAGGAAGAGAAGGGGGAGAGGAGAAGGAAGAAAAGAAAAAGAAAAAAAAAAAGAAAAAGTGAAAGGACGGGAAGAGAGGGGGAAAGAAGAACGAAGAAGGAGGTTTTTTAAGGAGAAGGGGAGGAAAGGTGGGGAACAGGGGAAGGAGAGAGGGACGAAGAATAGGCTGATCGGAGATAAAAGATTACGAAGGGGAGGGAGAGGAAACAGAGGATGAAGGGTAGAGAAGAGACGTTTGCAGACACTCGACATACTAGATCACTATCTTAAAGTGTGCTTCAAAAAAAAAAAAAAAAAAAAAACACCAAACTGGTACGTTCTTCACTCGTACAGGAAACATCTATCACATCTCGATGCAGCGAAGATTAGGCAGAGCGATTAAGCGATAAGACAGAAATAGCATCGATGATTTATCTCCGCCAACGCTTTGGGAAGGAACAACAAACCGAAGACTTACTCCTTTGCCAAATTCATCTCGACGCTCCGGCTGTAACAACCTTTCTCTCTATACGCTGGAGTCTCTTTGGATTAATTGTCTGTCTTTCTTTCGCTCTCTGGTTCCGTCTCTCTGTTTCTGTTTCTGTTTCTGTCTCATTTTTGTTGCTATCTCGTCTCGCAGAAGGAGGAACTCTCTCTCCTCTATGCTTTCTCTCTCGACTCTTTCTCTTTCTCTTTCTCTTCGTCTCTCTGTCTAGCTCTCTTTCTCTTCGTCTCTCTCTCTCTCTCTCTCTCTCTCTCTCTCTCTCTCTCTCTCTCTCTCTCTCTCTCTCTCTCTCTCTCTCTCTCTCTCTCTCTCTCTCTCTCTCTCTCTCTCTCTGCCTTTCCCCGTGAAATACCACAAAACGAAAAAAAGTATATATATATACATAAAAGAATATCTAGAAATATCTCCCAGTTTTAACTAAAGTGTCAAGAATAACTTTGGCGACCGTTAGGAGATGATTTCAAAATTTCAAATAGAATCTCACTCATCTGGAAGCGTAACTGTCATTCTCTCGAGAGTTCTTTGGCGCTACAGAAATTTCCCGATCATACCTCAAAAAATGACAAAATATGTCATTAACTTTTTCAAATACAAAATTCGAACGAAAAAAATACCAATTTGTTTCGTAGGGTCTGAAAGAAAATCCAAAGAGGTTAGTCATACGTCTGTTTCACAACGAGTACGTCTAAATTTAAATGCATGTGGTTACGTACACATGAAGGCTATATGCAGACCAGCTAGACACTAAGAGACGTATTTCTGAGTGACGAAAAAACACTCCATCATGTGAGAGAGTCTGTACTGTAAACAAACCTTACTCTGAGTCACGAAGGAGGGGGATGGGGAGGGGGAGGGGGAGGGGGAGGGGAAGGGGAAGGGAAGGGGAGGGAGAGGCAAGAGGCAGGTAAACAGGTGTTTCGCAGAGACGAATAACCCCTGGAAGTAAATCCTTATTGATTACTCAATTATCTCCACCTGACCTTTTCTCCCCTTTCATCTCGAGAAGTCTTTCCCCTCTTTTCAAAACCCTTTTTTCAAAAAATACAAAGCTCTCGTTTTTCTTTTTTTTTTCTTTTTTTTGCTTTCCTCCTTTCCGTTTCGTTCTTTAGATCTTTCAGTCTTAATTCTCTCTCTCTCTCTCTCTCTCTCTCTCTCTCTCTCTCTCATTCTCTCTCTCCTCTCTCTCTCTCTCTCTCTCTCTCTCTCTCTCTCTCTCTCTCTCTCTCTCTCTCTTTCTCTCCTCTCTCTCTCTCTCTCTCCTCTCTAACACTCTCTCGCTCTAATCATTTAGCACACCCTCTCTCTCTCTCTCATCTCTCATCATACTCTCCTCTCTCTTTCTCTCGTGCCTCCTATCTTCTCTTCTCTCTCCCTCTTCTCGCTTTCATGTCCTCTATCTCGCTCTCTCGCTCGCTCTCTCTCTCTTCTCTCTCTCTCATGCATCTCTCCTCTCTTCTTCTCTCATGTCTCCTTCTCTCTTCTCTAACACTCTCCGCTCTTATCTTTAGCACACCTCTCCTCTCTCTCTCTCTCTCCCCCCCCTCTCTCTCTTCTCTCTCTATCCATCTCCTCCTCTCTCTCTCTCACTCCATCATCTTCTCTCTCTCTCTCTCTCTCTCTCTCTCTCTCTCTCTCTTCTTTAATTCGTCCATTATCTTCTTTGTCTCCTTGTCATCCTTCTCCTCCCTCCCATACTCATACTCATCCACATCCTCATCCTTACTCTCACTCTCGCTGTCTCATTTTCCCGGGCTTTCAACCTTCTTTGTTCCTTTACTCTTTACTAATGGCGATCTTTCTTTTTTTTTCTCTCTTTCTTTCTCTTGCCAGTGTCGTCATCACTCATCACCACGCCTCTGTCTGTTTCCCTCATCAAGAATGTCAATAATTACAAAGACCATTATAATCATACTACTGTGTTGTGACACGACTCATCGCAACGGGACCATCATTCAGCACGAAAACCTGTCATCAACATCATACAGATTTGACTTTTGATTCATTCACCGCCGTCGTCGCCACATGAATTCGTTCCTTCATCCCATCCATCCTATTATAAAGATCTTTCTTCCTAGTTTTCATCGCTTGAGAAATATCGGATCATTTAGAATCGAGGGAGGCATGCAAGAAATGCTTTTGGACCCGAGATGCCTTTCAGACTAAAAGATTTTCCCATAGTCCCCCCTCTCCCCCGACCTCTCTTTGGGTCGAAAGAAAACGGCGGTCTTTGTTTACATGAAGGGACGAGTGAGTGTAATCCATCCTGTACTTCGAAATTAAAGGTTTTTTGTCTTTTTTTTTTTTAAGGAGAAAGGGGGGACTACACTTAAAGGATTTGCTTTGTCGTTGGCGAGTGAAGTCGAAACACTCTTAAAATGAATAAGATTGTGCAAGTAAGAACGTCGGTGGGAGTGTGTGTGTGTGTGTGTGTGAATAAGTATGAGTTTGAAGTGACAAAAAAAGAAAAAGAAAAAAGAAAAAAAACTCTTGAGTTGCCATTGGAAAACTGTCCCCCTTTGAGTCATGCTTTTATCGTTTTGTCCCGTTTCCACTCGTGTGTTTTCCCATCTTTTCTTCTCTCCCCTTTCTTTCCTCTTCTCTACGTCGAGAGCGTGTTCCACTGCATATGCTCTCTCCTCTTCTCCCTTTCTTCCTTTGTTCTTTTCCACCTTTCTTATGTTTCTCTCTCCTTCTCCTTTGTCTTCTCTCTCCAAACGACCCTTCGCTCCTCTCCTGCCCTCGCCTTCTCCTCTCCTTCTTCAGACCGATTTCTTTCTCTTTCACTCCCTTCATTTATCCTTGATTTTTGCTTCTTCTCCCTTCTTCTTTCCCAGTCTTTATCCCCACGCTGACCGAGGTAATCTTCCCTACGCACTCTTTTTGCTCATACACTCATATAATATTATATATATATATATATATATATATATATATATATATAATGAATATATATATATATATATATATATATATATATATATATATATATATATATATTCATATACACATATTCATACACACATACACACACACACATATCTATATCTATCTATCTATCTATAAATATATATATATATATATATATATATATATACATATGTGTGTGTGTGTGTGTATGTGTGTGTGTGTGTGTGTGTGTGTGTGTGTGTGTGTGTGTGTGTGTGTGTGTGTGTGTGTGTGTGTGTGTGTGTGTGTGTGTGTGTGTGTGTGTGTGTGTGTGTGTGTGTGTGTGTGTGTGTGTGTGTGTGTGTGTGTGTGTGTGTGTGTGTGTGTGTACGTATATTTAAACAAAGAAGAGTAGATATTTTCAATGCACATTCGAACTTGTTTCATCGCCGGGGTGCACAACTAAATATAGTAAACCTTTTCGTTCGGTTCGGAGTGTTTCGAAGTTGCATTCATGCTTCACGAGTTTTGTTCGTGACTATTCATAATGGACTTGTATGTTGTGTTGGTAGGAAAAACTCCCTCGAATAATAACTCATGGATATAATTGTATAAAAGTAATCAGTAATCAATAATAATAAATATAATTTCAGAAACAAGCACATGAAGGCACCTTTTTTTTTTTTTTTTTTTTTTTTTTTTTTTTTTTTTTTTTAGCAGTACTGCGGAAGAGTCACAAATATTAAACACATACTTACACTGATGGTATAGGAGGTTATTATCATTATCATTAGTATTATTTATTGTTACCATAATTCTCAAATGCACGCCAAAACTAATCAAATGCGCGCCTGTCCCAGCCATGATTTTGTTTCGCAGATGTTATAGATCATTACCCCGGTATGCCATCATCTGGTGGGTGGACACCTGTGCACCTGTGCTTAATGGCTCTCCCGGACACCTGTGAATACGTTCGCGGGTGTTACAGCTGCAAGGTCACTCAATTACTTCCTAGAAACAAGGTAGAAATGAGCCGGGATTCCTAGTCAACTCACGCCGCCTTCATCAGGATTAATATATACAATTATATTACCGGTGAATGATTTAGTACCTATCATTTCCGGCGTGGAGAACGATCATTACGGTAATTGCAACTGATCGTCATGCACCTCACTTTTTTTTTAACTCATCTTTATCAATAACATAACTACCGATACAAGGTCTTGATCATCGCTCGTTTTTTCCTCTATTTCTTCTTCCTTTTCTTTAATCTTTTACATTATTGATACTATTTCTGGTGTCAAGGTTCCTCTAGTGCCTATCTCTGGCACTGTAGACTCCCCCCCCCCTCCCGCCGCTAATGCTCTATCTCTGGCACTAGGTTCTAGCCCTAACACGCTTCCCCCACTCCCGCCTCCAGACATCATCTGTGGCAAAGGGGGAGAAAAGGGGAGGGGGTGCTTAGCAAAAGGGGAGAAGGGAGGAGAGAAGGGGAGGGGGTGCTTGGTAAAGGGGGAGTAGAGGGAGAGGGGGTACTTGGCAAAGGGGGAGAAGGGAGGAGAGAAGGAGAGGGGGTGTTTGGTAAAGGGGGAGAAGGGAGAAGGGAGGAGAGAAGGGGAGCTTGGCAAAGGGGGAGAAGGGAGGATAGAAGGAGAGGGGGTGCTTAGTAAAGGGGGAGAAGAGGGGGCGGAGATGCTTGGCAAAAGGGGAGAAGGGAGAAGGGAGGAGAGAAGGGGAGAGGGTGGGGGCGTTTGGCAAAGAAAGTTGTGGTATCCCCACCCCCTCCCACCCCACCTTTCCCTACATCCCTACCGCTTCATCTTGACATCTGTTAGCGTCTGTGCTTGAAGTTTATAAAGAGTGCTTGCAATTCTAATTTTACGCTATCCTCGAGAAAGGGGGAAAAAAGTTGCTTCTTTCTCTGATCTCGAGCGACGAAGTGAGTCTTATCTAACTGCCTATTGGTATAGTTTTCTGCTTTGTTTTTTTTATGTTTTTTTTTTTCTGGCTATCTGATATCTTCCTTCGTAACTGTATATGTGTGTGTGTGTGTGTGTGTGTGTGTGTGTGTGTGTGTGTGTGTGTGTGTGTGTGTGTGTGTGTATGTCGGTTTACGTATGTGTGCGTTCTAGTGAAAGTAGGTTACCTGCGTACGTGCGTGCGTGCATGCCTGCGTGCGTGTACGAGTACACGTGCGTGGGTATCAGAGCGATCGCATTCGCCCTCCCCCTCCCCCTCCCACTCCCCTCCCCCGCCACCCCCATCCCATCAGTGTGATCTCACATGTACCTCGGCCAATTAAACGCATGAAAATCCGTCCCCGACACACACACACACACACACACACACACACACACACACACACACACACACACACACACACACACACACACACACACACACACACACACACACACACACACACACACACACACACACACACACACACAAACCTAGAGCAGACAACCCCCTCCCCCTCGCTCCCTATACCCTCTCACTCCCTTCCCCCTTCCTCCTCCCCCCCAACCCCCGCACACTGCATGACACCGGCTCCTTAACACGTCTGACCAAGCGGCGATCGAGAGAGCGTGTGACCTTGACCAGCTGTTTTTTAATCTCTTTATTTCATACCTGGCAACTCTGAGGGGATCGCTTGGTCCTCGTGTCGTCCTTGCTGCAAGCTTCTTTTTTTTCTTTTTTTCTTTTTTTTCTTTCTTTCTTTCTTCTTGCCTCTCTTTCCTGGTCTTTCTCTTTTTTTTGCTTCTTTCTTTCTTTCTTTCTTTCTTTCTTTTTGACTCATGGTTCTTGCCTCTCTTTCCTGGTCTTTCTATTTTTTTGCTTCTTTCTTTCTTTCTTTCTTTCTTTTAGACTCATGCTTCTTGCCTCTCTTTCCTGGTCTTTCTCTTTTTTTCTTTCTTTCTTTCTTTCTTTCTTTTAGACTCATGCTTCTTGCCTCTCTTTCCTGGTCTTTCTCTTTTTTTGCTTCTTTCTTTCTTTCTTTTGTTGCTTCTTTCTTCTCTCTTTCTTCGTCTCTTTCTTTGTCTCTTTTTTTGCTTCTTTCTTGGTCTCTTTCTGTTTTTTTTTTTTTTTTTGCTTCTTTCTTTGTCTCTTTTCTTGCTTCTTTCTTGGTCTCTTTCTTTGTTTCTTTTTTTGCTTCTTTCTTTTCTTCTTTCTTGGTCTCTTTTCTTGTTTCTTTCTTCGTCTCTTTCTTCGTCTCTTTTCTTGTTTCTTTCTTCGTCTCTTTCTTTGTTTCATTTCTTGCTTCTTTCTTCTCTCTTTCTTTGTTTCTTTTCTTGTTTCTTTCTTTGTCTCTTTTCTTGTTTCTTTTTTTTTCTTCTTTCTTTGTCTCTTTTCTTGCTTCTTTTTTGGTCTCTTTTCGCCGTTTATGTGTCTATGGTTTCTGTATCTTTGTGTCTTTTGTGTCATGTTTTCAGTCTCTTTGTCTGTCTCTGTCTCTGTCTCTGTCTCTCATTATATATTTTTTCTTGTCTCGCTAAAACTGCATCAGTTTTTTTCTTTTGTTCTTTTTCAGTTATCGTTTTTTCTTTTTTTTCCCAGTTTCTTAGTTCAGATTAACCAAACAAAAACGACAAAGAAATAAGGAAGAAGAAATGATGAAATAAATTAAAGAGAAAATAAAATACTCTCTAAAAAAATTGGCAGACTCATCGTTATGAATTAATCACAAGTTTGTTCCCCAAAAATCATGATATCACACGAACAAACAAACAAAACTGTAGCCATCACAACCCCCCTCCCCCCTCCCCCCTCCCCTGTTCCCAGTCTAACCAAAGCCCCACGTGCGTCATTATCCCACTCTCTCAATCCCTCTCTTCTTTCTCTTCTTTCCCTTCTCCCCTTCCCTGCCTCTCTATTCCCTCTTCCCGTCCCGCTCCCTTCTTCCTTTCTCTTTCTCTTTCTCTTTCTCTTTTTTTTCGTTCTTTCTCTCTCTCTCTCTCTCTCTCTCTCTCCTCATCTCCCTTCTCCATCTCCTCTTCGCCTCTCTCTCTCTCTCTCCAACTCTCCTCTCTCTCTCTCTCTCTCTCTCTCTCTCTCTCTCTCTCTCTCTCTCTTTCTTTCTCTGTCTCCGTCTCTCTCACTCTAACTCTAACTCTCCTTCTCCCACTTCCACTCCCCCTCCCCCTACCCCACCCCCTCCCTGTCTCTCGTGCTCCGCCTCCACTCCCCCTATCCCTCTCACTCCCCTCTCCTCTCTCCTCTGTCTTCTCTCTCTCACTCTCTCTTCTTTCTTTCTTTTCTGATCTCCCGTCTCTCTCCACTCTAACTCTAACACCTTCCCTCCCTCCCACCCACCCTCCCCCCCCTCCTCCCGCTCCCCCTCCTTCACTCCCCCACCCCCTCCCCCTCCCCCCTTCTCCCCCTCCTTCCCCCACTCTCCATCTCCCTCCCCCCACCCACCCACTCTTCCTTAAATACAAACAAAATAAAATAAGAAATTAAAAAAAAAAAAAAAAAAAACAACACGACTCGTTTGGGGCACACGAGAGCGTCACCTCGACCGAGCTGTTACCACAACAATCATGGGTCTCATTACTTGACACAGGTATGAGGTGGAGGTACATTAATCATCTGGGGGACAAAATATGCACCTCTGACGTCATAGCACTTGGGGAGGAGGAGGAGGAGGAGGGGGAGGGGGGAGGTAAAGGGGGTGCAACGATAATGTTGCAGATGGGGACGTTTTTTTTTTTTTTTTTTTTTTGGTTAGGCTCGGGTCGGTTCGATGTGAGATTTTTTTTTCTATTTTTTTACCGTAGAGGTGGGGAGTGCCGGGGGGAGTGCCGGGGGGAGAGGGGGTGGCTCTCGATGGTGGGGGATAGAGGGAGGAGGGAAGGGGTATAGGGACGGTATTGAATATAATAGGATGCTTCGGTTTTTTTCCCGTGTGTGGTGTAGGCCTACCTGGAGATTAATATTTGTAAAAGTATGGGGATGTGTTCCTCTTTTCGTTCACTTCAATATTAATAATAACAACAAAATAATGGCTCTCCAACAACAATGATAACAGTATAACAATAATAATAATGTTGAATAATAAATGCTCCCATCAAGAAGAAAAAAGTAGAAAATAACAAAATATTGATAAGAAAAGAGGAAAGTAATGAGGAGAAAAAGGAGTAGGAGGAGGAGGAGGAAGAAAAGGAGGGAAAAAAAGGAGTAGGAGGAGGAGGAGGAGGAAGAAGAAAAGGAGGAGAAAAAGGAGTAGCAGGAGGAGGAGGAGGAAGAAAAGGAGGAAAATAAAGAGTAGGTGGAAAAGGAGGAAGAAAAGAAGGAGAAAAAGGAGTAGGAGGAGGAGGAGGAAGAAAAGGAAGGAAAAAAGGAGTAGGAGGAGGAGAAAAAGGAGTAGTAGGGGGAGGAGGAAGAAGAAAAGGAAGAAAAGAAGGAGCAAGAAAGAGAAGAGGAGGAAGAACGCGGGACTTGCTTTTGGTACTGTTGTCCTAGCCTGTCTGGATGCCCTTCCTACCGTCAGCCACGATTCAAGATGGCGCGTGTTTCCATACGGAGAATATAAACACGAGAGTCATCGACCCGCGGCGTTGACTCAATAAAAACAAACAAGGTAACAAAATAATAAAACGAATAAATAAAACAGAATAACTCACACACAAAAAAAGACAAAACTCCCAAACGCTAATAAACCAAAAGACATAAAACATCACGAGGAAAACATATCGACCCACCAAATAAAGACACTTTTAATTTCTAAAAAAAAAGAAAAAAAAAGGAAAGACATAAGAACAGCTGAAACGACATCCATACATCCCAAAGAAAGAGATTCGACAATCACTTTATTCCAAGCAAATCGGTTTAGAGAGAACTATGCGTGTAAGTAAGATTCCTGCCGGACGCGAGTGTTGAACAAAATGAAGATCGGATTGCGCATCGTGTGTTTTTGGCGGGAGATTTTTGGAGGGAATTTTAAAAAAGGGTGTGGGGGGGATATTGCCTTCATATTTAATAATGACATGCATGTTTATTAAAGATTCTGTTTAAATAGAATATATTGATGTGTTCTGGTACAGGGGCCTACGGATGTTTTATTTCAATGTGGTGTAAAAGGAATATAATGGTGATATACCAGTTCGTTTTTGTTTTGTTTTGTTTTTTTCATTTTCTTTTCCTTCTTTTTCTAGTTTTAAAATGTCGAAATACTTATAAATTGCAAACGTACTGAATGAATTACGGAAGAAGGAAATGTTACATGTGGTTTCGTGAATTTATAAAACTTGGAATGGTAAATAAGGTAAATAAAACTAACGATAACATTACTAATAGTGAAAATAACAATCGCAACGATTCGTACGGTAGCCAATCTTATCTCATCATCAAAACTGGTTATATCATCATTAAATAATGTATCTGTACAAATAGTTTCCCCAACAATCAAACCTAAATAACCTAACAAAACCTAGAATGACAATAAAACGTGTTCCATATGAAATGTGGCAGGGCAGCATGGTGCTGAATAAGCGCAGAACGTGATGAAAATGAGCGAAGATGACTTGCTAAATATTTTTTCTTCTTTTTTTTTTTCGTCTTCGAATATGAAATCTGTCGAGACACGAATGGGGTGGATTTTATGGTGGGGTGTTGGGTGGGTTGGTGGTGTGTGAGTGGTTGGTTGGAGGGTGTTGTATGGGGGGGCGTGTGGTGTTGCAATGTTGAAGGGGTTGTGGTGGTTGGGTTTGGGTGTTATGTGTGTTGTGTTAATGTTAGTTTTTTTTTGTGTGGTGTCGTCCGTGGGTGAGTCAGTCTTCGGAATGTAAGCCCCTTCTTGGAGGATGCAGCTTTGAAGGGGCAGCTCACGCGGTCTCTGTCCCTTGAGTGCCACTAAGTTTAGTGTCGCCAAATTCTGTGCTGCCATCAACCTCAGCGTCACTAAGTTAAGTGCCACTATGTTGGGCGACAGCAAAATTATGTTTCGCATAGGTCAGTGACAGTAAGAGGAGTGCCACCAAATTATATACCGCCACGTTCAGTTTCACAAAGTTGAGTGTCACTAAATTACGTGCCATCAAGTTGCTCGGTGGCCACTTATTATTGCTTTTAGAGATGGCGTGCCAGTGAGAAAGAGGTGTTCACAGAAGTTCGCCAAAGTCTTGAAAACGGAGCATTTGGTTACGGAACATTTCTGGTTTTCTTTTTCCTCCATTGCCTTATGTTTTCCTTCTAAATACATAACAGAGTGTTTAACAAACTGAAGGGGAAAATAGGAGTATAAGCACTACACAAAACACCTCAAAAATTAGATAGTATCAGCTTAATCTATACACTGTATTTCCTGTTTCGTGAACTGAGACACAACACTCAATGCATTGCAAAAACCTTATGTTAAATAAGGTCTCTGAAAGAAGGGAGGGAGGGAGGGAGGGAGGGAGGGAGGAGGGAGGAGGAAGGAAGGGAGGGAGGGAAGGATGGAGGAAGGGAGGGAGGGAGTGAGGATGGAGGAGGTGAGGGAGGGAGGGAGGGAGGGAGGAAGGGAGGGAGGGAGAGACAGAGAGGGAAAAGAGAGAGAGAGAGAGAGAGAGAGAGAGAGAGAGAGAGAGAGAGAGAGAGAGAGAGAGAGAGAGAGAGAGAGAGAGAGAGAGAGAGAGAGAGAGATAAAGAGAAAGAGAAACAAAGAGAGAGAGAGATATAGAGAAAGACAAACAAAGAAAGAGAGAGAGAGAGAGAAAGAGCCTCTCTCGCGCTCTTCTTATCTCTCCTCTCGCTCTCGCTCTCACACTCACTCCCCTCCCTTCCCCCCCTCTCTCACACTCTCCTCTCCCCCCCGTCTCCTCTCTCACACTCGCCCTCCTCCTCCCCCCTGCCCCCGCTCGCTCGCTTGCGCTCTAGTGACTTTCATCTTTGAAACCGATCTAACTAGCCTTGCAACATCGTATCTAAACGTTCCCCTTTTAGACAGAAAGAACCCCTAGCACCTTCCAGAACAAAACGTCCTACGCTTCAAAACTAATTGCAAGTTTCCCTGTGATACATAAAAGGAGAAATTCTGAATATGTAGATTTCCAAAGAACCGCTTAAGCATCATCGTATGGCTCGTGTTGTCCATAAAAAGCTTAAATCTTATTACATCTAACTCAGCAGATGTGTGTCAAGGCTAGGTTTATGGAGGCTAGGTGTGTTTATGAACCAACGAAAATGGTTAGTTCTTGTTTTGTTTTCGTTTTTGTTTTTCAATTTGAGGAAGCACAAAGTGAAAAAATTTGAGTTAGATTTTCAGAAAGAAACATCAGAGATTTTTCTCTTTTTTTTGTAATTTGACATTACATGTGTATACCACTAGCTTAAGAACTTATTGGTGATAATAATGATGATGATATTGATATTAATAATAATAATAGTAATAATAACAAGAATATTATAACAAGTGATATTATAAAAATGTCATGAGCAATCATTCAGTCACTAAATTCCCTGTCCTTTCTCACACACACACACACACACACACACACACACACACACACACACACACACACACACACACACACACACACACACACACACACACACACACACACACACACACACACACACACACACACACACACACAAAAAAAAACACACAACATAACGCACAGACACAGACACGACACACAACACACACACACACACATACACACACACACCACATAATACATACGCACACAAACAAACACACACATACACATACCATACATATATATATATTATAATATATAAAAATATATATATATATCATATATTATATATATATATATATATAATATATAAACACTATATATAATTACATATTTATTACATATATATATCATCACATATATATAACATATATATTAGTATATTATATA
>NW_028234417.1:31678171-31680647 GCF_977035675.1 Penaeus japonicus
TTTCGTGTTTCTCTCTCTCGAAAATGTTTCTCCACTCCCCGCTCTCCCTCCTCACCTCTCCCTCCTCATGTTCTCCACACCTTTCTCCTCTCTCCTCTCTCTCCGTCCTCTATTCGCCCTCTCTCCCCCGACCCTGGTCACTCTCCTGGGGTCCCACTCGCACTCCTCCTTTTCAACCCCTCAATGTTCTCTCTCTCTCTTTAATTCTGTCTCTTTCATTTTTAGGTGTTTCTTTCTTTTTTCTATCTTTTTCTCTTGCTCTGTTTCTCACTCTAACATCTTTTCTCTTTTTCTTTTACTCTTTCTCTTTTTTTCTCTCTCTCCCCTTTTCTCATTCTCAGTCTCACTCACTTTCTCCTTCTCCTTTCTCCCCTTCTCTTCCTCCCAATCCCACTTTCCCTCTCTCTTTCCCTTCTCCCTCCCCATACCATTCTTCTTCCCATCCCCCTCTTCCTCTACCTCCCCATCCCCCTCTCCCCCCTCCTCTCCCTCTACCTCCTCATCCCCCTCTCCCTCCCCATTCACTTTCCCCTCTCTCTTTCCCATCCCCCTCTCCCTCCACCTCTCCCTCCCCCCTCTCCCTCTCCCTCCCCACCAATCCCCCCTCTCCCTCCACCTCCCCATCCCTCCTATCCCTCCCCACCTACCCCTCTCCCTCAGTCTACCAACGGCCAAAGGGACAGGTCATTCACCCGCTGCAAATTCCCTCGCTTTTTAGCCCATTTTCCCGCCAGCGCACGAATGCTGAGGTCACCGCGGGCCCGCCTTCTTTTGTTTCGGTCGCATTGGTCCTGCGCGCGCGTGGCCGGCCTGCCTTAGTAACCTCCTTCCTGTCTTGGCACTCGGTTGGCCTGTAGGAAAAGGGCCTGTAGGAAAAGGGCCTGCTGGAGGGTGTTGGGGGGAGGGGGGGTGGGTGGAGGGAGGGGAGAGGGTGGCGGTATCGTTGAGGAATCTTGTATTATGGGAAATGTTTTCGAGATAGGTCTATGTTTTTTTATTTGTGTTTTGTTTTGTTTTTTGTTGTTGTTGTGATCTAGGAGCTGATGTTATTGTTTTTTTTTATCATTATCATAGCGTAGATGTTGATCGACTACGTATCATTATTTAGCAAATGATTGATTATCTATCATTATCCTGAAGTTAATCGATTTATCAGATCAATTATCGATCGACCACGCATCCTTATCCAGAAGCTAATCGGTTGTCTAGCATTACCTAGAAGTTGATCGATTGCTTATGGTTATCTAGGAGTTGATCGATAGGCCTACGTTTTATTAACGATGGTAATGGTGATGATGATGGTGGTGGTGGTAGTAGTAGTGGTGGTGGTGGTGGTGGTGGTGGTGGTGGTGATGATGATGATGAGGAGGAGGATGATGATGATGATGATGATGATGATGATGAGGATGAGGATGAGGATGATGAGGATGAGGATGATGATGATTATATATGAAGATGATGTGTGGTGTGGTGGTGGTTTTGGTGGAGGAAGAGATGATAATGATGATGATGATGATAATGATAACGATGACGATGATGATAACGAAGACGATACCGATGACGATAAAATCAACAACAGAAACAACAATACAACAATAACAATAACAAACACAAAAACAATAATAACAATTTCTAAAAAATCAAAAACCCGAAATACGAATCAGCAAATTAAAGAAGAAAAAAATATATCTTCTCTCCGTGTGCCCGCGATCTCTTCCACTGGGGTTATTTTGAGCGCCGTCCTGATACAAACAACCGAATTCTTTGCCTTCACGCTTTTTCTCTCTTTTTTTTATTCCTTTTCGCTTCTTTATTTTCAAAATGGATAGGGACGCGTGTTGTTGTTGTTGTTTTTTCATTATCATTATTATTTGAGAGAGAAAGAGAGAAAGAAAGAAGGGGAGCGCGAGAAGGAATGGTGGGGAGAGGAGGATGGAGGGAAGGATGGAGAGGGGAAGAGGGAAAGTGAGTGAGTGAGTGAGTGAAGGAGGGAGAGAGTGAGCGAGTGAGTGAGTGAGTGAGTGAGTGATTGAGCGAGCGAGCGAGCTAGTGAGTGACTGAAGGAGTGAGAAAGTGAGAGTGAGCAAGCGAGCGAGCGAGCTAGTAAGTGAGCGAGTGAGCGAGCTAGTAAGTGAGCGAGTGAGTGAGCAAGCGAGCGAGCTAGTAAGTGAGCGAGTGAATGAGTGAGCGAGCTAGTAAGTGAGCGAGTGAGTGAGTGAGCGAGTGAGTGAGGGAAGGCGACGGTCTGTGAATGACGTCCAAAACCAACCCCGCAAGCCATCGCCTTCCAACTATGCGAAACCGGGGCGAGAGGAGGATTCAGGACAGGAGGGGAGGGGGGAGAAGGGATTGGGGCAAGGGGGGAGTATCACGGGGGATGAGGAGGGGAACGGGGAGGCGGGAGCGGGGAGAGGGAGGGGGAAGGAGGGGAAGAGGGGCGGAAAGGGGGGAATGGGGGAAGGGGTAAAGAGCGAGG
>NW_028234417.1:31680747-31700747 GCF_977035675.1 Penaeus japonicus
TATTGTTGTTATTATTATTATGATTATCATCATCATTATCATCATCATCATCATCTTTATTATTATTATCATTATTGTTTTATAATCAACTTTATTATCATTATCATTTTTTTATTTACTTGTTTGTCACTGACATCTCTCTCTCTCTCTCTCTCTCTCTCTCTCTCTCTCTCTCTCTCTCTCTCTCTTCTTTTCTTTTCTCTTCTCTTCTTTCTCTTTCTACATCTTCCTTTTGTTTGTATATATTTCAAAGGGTTGACAAAGCTGTAAGGTTCGTTTTTGTAAAATATATGTGAGCCCAAAGAGAGACTTAAGATTGGGGTGAAGATAACCTATGTTACCTCATCCTTTTGAGATGTACGTAATCACTTGTCTCAATAAACTCGTCAAAGTCGAAGTCAAAGTCAAAGTCCCTCCCTCCATTCTTATTCAAATCATCCTTCTCTTCATTCTCATTTAATCTTCTCCAAAACCAATGTTATCTTTTATCGTTCCCCATTGATGGATTTAATTGCATGGCAGTTCCTCCCTCTCCTCCTTGGTAGCTATGAACGGACAAACTATGACCCCTCTCTTTTTTTTTCCCCCCCCCCCCCCCCCCCCCCCCCCCCCCCCCCCCCCCCCCCCCCCCCCCCCCCCCCCACCCCCCCCCCCCCCCCCTCCCCCCCCCCCCACCCCTCCCCCCCCCCCTCCCCCCCCCCCCCCCCCCCTCCTCCTCGGAAGCAATGACCAGTAGGATATGAACGGCACATCCCTCACATCGACCCTCCTCCCTCCTCCCTCCTCCCTGGTGATGAAGGCAATCTCTCCCACTCGAAATCCACTTCCCTTCTCCCTCCTCCACCTCTCTTCCATTCCCTCTTGCTCCTCCGTCCCTCCCTCCTCCTCCCTCTCCCTCCCTCTCTGGCTCCCCCCTCCCCTCCTCCCTCTTCCTGGTCCATTATCTGCGCATGAGTTGTACACAGTTGACTGCATTATTGCAATCCCTGGAGAGCAGGGGCTTGGATTTAGTATTGCACATCGGTTGCATTTCCCTCCCTCCTCCCTTCCCTCCCTCCCCCCTCCTCCTCCCCCCCCCATCTTTGGGTGGGTTGGGTTGACGCGGCGATTGTGAGAAGTGCAAGTGTTAGGGTGTTCCCTTTCGGAGAACCCATTTCGTGGAAGTCGTTTGTGTGTTGGGGAAAAGGGCGTGTGGGGTGGGATGGGGTGGGTGGGGGTTAGAGTGGGGGTGGGGTGGGGGGGTTAGGGTGGTGTGTGTGTGTGTTCGAAGGTGGGTTGGATGTGTGTGTGTGTGTTTGTCTGTCTGTATGTAGGTGGGTGGGTGTTTTTGTTTGGCTGGAGGTAGGTGTTTTTGTTTGTGTGTGTGTGTGGGTTTGTTTGTGTATGTGTGGAAGGGGAGGGATTTGTTTTTTGATTTTGTAGTTTTCTTCGGTTTTGTTAGAAGGTGTATATCATGTTCTTAGAAATGAATTGCTTCGCATTATCTGCCTATTTATTTCTCTCTCTCTCTCTCTCTCTCTCTCTCTCTCTCTCTCTCTCTCTCTCTCTCTCTCTCTCTCTCTCTCTCTCTCTCTCTCTCTCTCTCTTCTCTCCCTCTCTCCTCTCGCCCCTCCCTCAACTCTCTCTTCTCTCGCCCCTCCTTCTCTCTCTCTCTCTCTCTCTCCCTCTCTCCCTCTCTCCGAACCCCGCGCTCACGACCCAAGTATATTAACCCTCGGTGTTTTGTTACAGGTACGTCCTTCTCCGTGTGTACCTAGAACTTCGTGTACGTTTCTTCGGTGCACACGAGCGGTGTACGTTTGGCATTCCTCAGCCAGTACGTCAGCGGAAGCGAAGAAATTTAAGGTCAGCGCGAAGAAAGGACATTTGTAGTGATTGCTGGTCGCGTGAGTACGTTTAAGTAGACCCTGGCGCACTTGATCTATGGACGGTTTTTAAGGGAACGGGTCCTTTCGTATTCTGTGTTGGGTATGTGTTGTATGTGGGTGTTTCTTTGTCTGTGTGTGTGGGGGTGAGTGTGTGTGTGTGTGTGTGTGTGTGTGTGTGTGTGTGTGTGTGTGTGTGTGTGTGTGTCTGCTTGTATGTATTTATGTGTATATGTATATGTGAGTGTGTGTCCCCTCTTGTCTCTGTCTGTTTCTTTTTTTTTTCTTTTTCTTTGTCGAAGTTTGTGGTTTCCTCATGTCCTTTTGGGCTCCGTTGCATCAGCCTGTTGTTTTTTTAATAATTTTTCTTTCCCTCTTCCCTTCCTGGCAAACTTTTACTTTCCTTCTGTATTTTATTGGTGACGGCAACCCACTCTCTCCCTCCGCTCCATCTCTTAATTCCTCCCTAACCCGTCCCCTCCCTTTATTTCTCCCCCTTCCTCTTCCCTATCCCTTCTTCTTCCCCATCCTTCCCTCTCCTTCTCCCTTTCCTCCTCTCTCTTTTCCTCCCTCTCCTTCCCCCCTTTCCCTCTCCCCTCTATCTTCCGCCACGTCTCCCCCTCTCTCTTTCCTCCCTCTCTCTTTCCCCTTTCCTCCCACTCCTCCTCCCCCTTCCCCTTCCCCTCCTCTCCTCCTCCCCTTCCCCTCCATTCTCTCTTCCCCAACGCCCCCCCTCTCCCCCCTTCCTCTCCCCTTTTCCCTCTTGTCACCTAACCCTCCCCTCCACTCCATCTCCTCCTCCCCCTTCCCCTTCCCCTTCCCTCCCTCTCTTCTCCCCCCTTCCCCTTCCCCTTCCCTCCCCTCCCCTCCCTCATCTCCGCACATCCCTCTTTCCTCTTAACTCTCTCCTCCTCCCCCCCACCCCCACCCCCACGTCCCCTCTTCCCCTCACCCCTCACCTCCCCTCATGTCTGCGATCACGTAGGCTGACTGGAGATGGTGGCCAGGCCTCGGGGTACGTTCCCTGGGGCTTCTCTCTGCGAACGCCCTCATGCCCGAAGGCTTACCCCTCGTCCCTTACCCTCCCCTCCCCACTCCCCCTCTTCTCCCCCCGCCCTCTTCTCCCCTTCCCAGTCCCCTTCTCCCCTCCCCACTCCCCCCGCCCTCTTCTCCACCTCTCCATTCCCCCTCTCCTCTCCCCATTTCCCCTCTCCCCTCCCAAACTCTCCCCATTCCCCCCTCCCCATTCCCCCTCCTACTCCCCCCTCCCCATTCCCCCCTCCTACTCCCCCTATCCTCTTCTCCCGACACCCTCCTACGCCCCCATCACCAATCCAATACCTTATACCCCTCCTTCCCCCCATACCCCCACCACACCCCGGCTCCACACCCTGACTGCCCTCATTGCCCGGGGGACTGGTGGGCAAGAGGGGAAATGGGCGGGCGAGGGGAAGGAGGGAAGGACGAGGGAGAAGGGGCAGAGAGGAGGATGGATAAAGAGAAAGAGAAGGAGGAGGAGAAGGAGAAGGAGAAGGAGAAGGAGAAGGAGAAAGGAGAAGGAGAAGGAGAAGAAGATGAAAAGAAGAAAGAAGAAGAAAAAGAAGAAGAAGCAGAAAGAAGAAGATGAAGAAGTTGAAGAAGATGAAGAAGAAAGAAGAAAAGAAGAAAGAGAAGAAGAAAAAGAAGAAGAAAAGAAAAAGAAAAGAGAGAAGAAGAAGAAGGTTAGAAAGGAGAAGGAGAAGGGAGAAGAAAGAAGAGAGAAGAAGAAGTAAGAAGGAGAAGAAGAAGAAGAAGAAGGAAGAAGAAGGCCAGGCACGAAGAAGGAAGAAGAAAAGAAGAAAAAGAAAAAAGAAAAAGGAAAGAAGCAGAAAAAAGAAAAAGAGAAAAGAAAAAGAAAAAGAAAAAGAAAAAGAAAAAGAAAAAAAAAAGAGAAAAAAAGAAGAAGAAAAACTAAAAGAAAAAGAAAAGATAAAGAAATAGAAAAAGAAAAAAAAAAGAAAAAGAAAAAGAAAAGAAAAAGGAAGAAAAAAAAAGAGAAAAAGAAAATAAATGAAAAAGAAGGAGGAGATGGAGCATGGAGAATGGAGATGAGAAAGAGATAGAGAAGGAGGATGTGAATGGAGATGTTAGATGTGACGACCCTCCTTGATTTTTGTTGTGGGTTTTTTTTTTTGAGATGGAGATAGAGATAGAGATGGGAGAGAGGAGAGAGAAAGATGGAGAAGGAGATGGAGATGGATGTTGATGGAGATGGATGTTGATGGATAGAGATGGAGATGGAGATAGATGTAGATGGATGGAGATGCGAGATGGTAGAAGAAGATGGTGATGGAGAATGAGATGGAGATGAGGGAGATAGAGATGCGTTGATGGCAGAGCTCGGAGATGGAGAGGAGATGAGTAGATGGAGAAGGAGAAGGAGATAGAGAATAGAATGAGTTGGAGTAGGATATGGGAGAGATGGAGATGGAGATGGAGATGGAGATGGAGATGGAGATGGAGATGGAGATGGAGATGGAGATAGAGATAGAGAAGCAGAAGAAGTTAAACCGAAAAGAAATTGAAGAAGAAGAAGAAGATGATGAAGATGAAGATGAAGAGGATGATAAAGAAGATGGAGAAGAGAAGAATAGGAGTCAGGGAAGAACAAAGAGAAATAGGAGGGGAAGGATAAGAGAAAAGATGAAGAAGGAAGAATTAGGAGGAATGAAAGATGAGGGAAGAAAATGAATAACGAAAGATGAGGAGGGAAAGAGAATGAAGGCCGAGGTAGAGAGGGAGGAGGAGAAGAGGAATAGGAGAAGAAGGGGAAGAAGGGGAAGAGGGGGAGGGGGGTTATTATTAGTTAAGTTTGGTGGGGGATTTGCTTTTTTGGGGTGTGGGTAGGGTTTTGTGTAGATTTTTATTTGTTGGGTATTGTTAATGAGGTTGGGGTAGTGGAGTCGGTGGGGGTAGGTAGCTGGTAACTCTCATGCTCGAGTACGCAGTGTGTTAAGGTGAACCTATTGGCTTTTATAGGAATTGTTTTTGTGTCGAATTTAGTGTTTGTGTTGTTTTGTCTTGTGTGACTTTCATACTTCTATTCTTATTTTAGGTGCGAGAGAAAAAGACAGTGTGAGTGTAAGTGTGAAAGTGGATATGTGTATGTGGGTGTTTCTTTGTCTGTGTGTGGGGGCGAGTGTGAGTGTAAGTGTGAATGTGGGTGTTAGTGTGTGAGTGTGAATGCGAGTGTGAGTGTGAGTGTGAGTGTGAGTGTGAGTGTGAGTGTGAGTGTGAGTGTGAGTGTGAGTGTGAGTGTGAGTGTGAGTGTGAGAGTGAGCGTGAGTGTGAGTGTTAGTGTTAGCGCAGTGTGAGTGTGAGTGTAAGTGTAAGTGTAAGTGTGATTAAGAGGAGGAGTAAGAGAGTGAGTAAAAGAGTGAATAAGAGAGTGAGTAAGAGAGAGAGTAAGAGAGAGAGAGAGAGAGAGAGAGAGAGAGAGAGAGAGAGAGAGAGAGAGAGAGAGAGAGAGAGAGAGAGAGAGAGAGAGAGAGAAGAAGGAGAGACTAGAACGAAAGGAAGAGAAGAGCAGAGAAGAAAGAGAAAAGAAGATAAAGAGCAGCAGAAAGAAGGAGAAAGAAAGAAAGAAAGAAAGAAAGAAAGAGAGAAAGAAAAAAAGAGAGAAAGAGAGGGAAAGAAAGAGAAAGAGATTAAGAGTTAGCGAGACAAAGAGAGAGAGATAAGTTATAAGTATGAGCGTGGGCCTGAATGTTAGAGTATGGATGTGTAAGTGCAGTGTGATACATACGTCGTGCCGGTCAACACATAGGCCTAAGCGAACGCAACAGAAGAGACACAAGAACAACAGATCTCAAAATTTTAGTCGAGATATTCCTTGTTGTTATTGGATCCCCTGTTAAGCCTTAGACGAAAAGGAAGAGAGAACGAAAGAAACAGAAAATAAAGAATGAAATGAAAGAATGTAAGAATTGAAAGAGTAAAAAGAAAGAATTGTAAGAGAGAAAGAAAGAATGAGAGAGAGAGAGATTTTGAGAAAGAACAAAAGAGAGAAAGCAAAAAATGACAGAGAGAAAGAGAGAAAGAGGGAAATAAATAAAAGAGGAAATAAAGAACAAAGGAACAAAAAAAAGGAGGGAAGATATGTAGAACATAATCAGCTGTTCTCTAGAAATTCCAGAAAGTATTTAAGATTAATATTTGATTAGAAATTTCGGGAATGTGATTTTAAGAAGAACGTAAATCGAGTGAGTGTGCAGAACAATAACAAAACGTCCTAGTTTAGTTTGTTATAGGAGAACGAAATGGCTAGTTTTTAGACTCTTAGGAATGTAATTTATGTTCATCTTATAACTCAACATTAATAAAAGGATAAACATGTGGGATAAGTATGAATGTAGGACTTTTGTTTACAGAATGATAGTACGCACGCGTGTGAAGAGACTGTGTTTTTATGAATGAATCTTTGTCTTTTTGTGAATGGGTTGGAAGAATTTGTTTTTCTTTTTGTTTTTTTCTCAAATTAGTGTTATCTTTATTATTTTTTATAGTTATTATTATTATTATTAGTATTACTATTATCATTGATATTATTTTGGTTTAGG
Organism: Penaeus japonicus; assembly: GCF_977035675.1. NCBI lineage: Eukaryota > Metazoa > Arthropoda > Malacostraca > Decapoda > Penaeidae > Penaeus > Penaeus japonicus. Next base: position 31,687,211 of record NW_028234417.1, read on the forward strand.
TTTAGTTGGTGTTGTTGTTGATATTGTTATCATTATTATTATCATAATTTTTATCATATTTATTGTTATTATAATTATTTTACTGTTATTGCAACAACTACAACTACAACTACAACTACAACTACAACTGCAACTACTGCTACTTCTACCATTACTGCAGCTACTCATTAATAGTAATACTATTATTCTTATATTGCTATATTATTCTAAATTTATATTTGTATATTTGTATTAGTATAAACTTATATTAATATATATATATATATATATATATATATATATATATAATATATATATAACATAATATATATAATATATAGATATATATTATATAGATATATATAATATATATATATATGTATATATATATACATATGTGTGTGTGTGTGTGTGTGTGTGTGTGTGTGTGTGTGTGTGTGTGTGTGTGTGTGTGTGTGTTTGTGTGTATGCTATATACTTTATATTATCAATATTATATATTTACTTTTTCACAGTTTTCATCATTAAAATATCTTTTTATCGTCATATCATCTTCATATAGCGAATGAGTTGAAAACTTTTTTTTTTTTTTTTTTTTTTTTAGCCTAAACCCTTAAATAGGAAATAACATTAACCGAGCATTTTAATCAAATTGATTAGATTTTGCGGCTGCCAGCATCCAAGCGAGCTCTCGAGGTCATTAATTTGTTTAAATCTATTTCATTCGCATATCATTAACTTCTGCCGCAGTGGTTGTCGTTGTCCGCTTATCAAATTTGTCTGGATTGCATTGCATTGTGGGAACTTCGGTTGAATGGCCGCCCACTGGGGGGTTGGGCGCAGTTGTGTGTTGGTCTTTTGGTTTTGTTTTTCTCTTTGATTGTGTCACTGTGTTGGTTAGTATGGGATTTTTGTGAAGTCGGTGTTGGTCTAAGTATGTAAGTATGTATATGAAGTAGTATTGTATTATATGTAATATATATATATATATATATCTATATATATATATATATATATATTATATATGTGTTGTGTGTGTGTTGTGTGTGTGTGTGTGAGTTTGTGTGTGGTGTGTGTTGTGGTGTGTGTGTGGGTGTGTGTGTGTGTGTGTGGTGTGTGTTTGTGTGATGTATGTATGTATGTATATGTTTATATATATATGTATATATCGATACATCAATATATATATAAATCTATATATATATATTTATATATATATATATGTATAATATATTATATATATAAATATATAATATATATGTTAAAGATCTTATATATATATATATATACCATAATATATTATATATATATATATATATATCATATTATATATATATAAGAAGATATATATATATATGTATGTATGTATCATATTAATCTCACTATATATATATAATATGTTATATAATATATATATATATATATATATATACATATAAAATAAGTATATATATATCAATATATATATATATATCCTATATATATATATTATATATATATGTATATGTATGTTAATTATGGTATGTATACATATATTATATATATACTATATATATATAATAATTTGATATATCATTCAAAAATATACATATACATATAATATACTTATATATATATATATATAATATATAATATTATATATATAAATATATGTATATATTAATATATTATATATTAATCTACATGTACGTATATATATAGAATATATATATTATATATATATATATTATATGATAAATATATATTAATGAAATTATATAACATCTATATATATCAAATATATACATATACTGACTTATATATATATATATATATATACTACAATATATATAAAAATATATATATATGTATGTATATATAAATACATATATATATGTATATACCCTATGTATTATCTTATATATATATATATATAGTATCAATCCACTCTCTTATATATATATTTATATATCTATGTTCATTTTTGGTATATAGCATATATGTATAGCTATATATATCACTGTTATATAATATATATAATCTTTATATATATATATATATATTAAATCTCAAAAACTATATATGATATATATATACATATCATACATACATGTATATATATATATAATATATATATATACTATATATATTAATATATATATTATATATATATATATAAAAGTATATGCATACATATATATATATATATATATATATATAAACCTTTAATATATCATATATATATATCTTATATATATAAATTAAATATATATATATATATAAATATGTTATCTATATATATATATATATTATATTCTATATATATATAATAATAATATATATATATATGATTAATTATATATAAACTTATATTATAACTATATACCAATCTACAAATCTATTATATATATATATATATATTATATATATATATATATATACATATATATATATATGTATATATGTAGTATAAGTTATAACATATATATAATATATATATATATTAATATATAACATATATATGCTATATATATTAAATAATATATTATATATAATTTATATATATATATATATATCAATATGTATATATAATATATGAATTATTATATATATCATAAATTATATTATCTTCTATATATATAAAAATATATATATATACATACATAACAACATACATATATAATATATATATATATAATATATATATATATAATATTAAATATATATATTATATATATATAACTTTTAAAAAATGTGAAAGTCATCCATCTATTTAACCTTTTCAGGTAATAATTATCGAGATTAATTTTATTACGAGCGATTCATGCGATCCGTGGCAATCGGGCTTTTAGATCATTATCATTACCTGAGGGAGGGAGAGAGAATGAGAATGAGAATGAAAGAAAGAGGTAGAGAGGGAGGTAGAGAGGTAGAGAGGGAGAGAGGGAAGAGAGGTAGAGAGGGAGAGAGGTAGAGGAGGGAAAAGAGAGAGGAGAGAGGAAGGGAGGGAGAAAGGTAGAGAGGTAGATAGGGAGAAGGTTAAGAGGTAGAGAGGAGAGAGGTAGAGAGGGAAGAGGGGGGAAGGGGGAGGTAGAGGGGGGAGGGGGTAGAGAGGGAAAGAGGTTAGGGGGGAAAGAGGGAGAGAGGGAGAGAGGCTGAGAGGGAGAGAGGTAGAGAGGTAGAGAGATAGAGAGGTAGAGAGGTAGAGAGGCAGAGAGGTAGAGAGGGAAAGAGGGAGAGAGGTAGAGGTTATAGGAGTGAGGTGAGATAGAGAAGGAGAGATGGGCAGAGGACGGGACGGAGGGAAGTAGGAGAGGGAGAAGGGAAGAGGTAAGAATGGTGGTGTGGATGGAAGGAGATAGGTAGGAGGGGAGAGAGAGAGAAGAGAGGTGAGGGGAGAGGAGAGGACGAGAGGTGTAGGAGAGAGAGCGAGAGGAAAATGAGAGACGAGAGAGAGGAGAAGGGTTAGTGGTATTATAGTAGAGTGGGAGGGAGGAGAGGGGAGAGAGGGAAGGTAGAAGTGTGGAGGTGGGGGTGGAAAAGAGGAGAGGGAGAGAGTGAGAAGGGGAAAGAGGGAGAGAGGGAGAGAGGTAGAGAGGGAGAGAGGTAGAGAGGTAGAGAGGGAGAGAGGTAGAGAGGTAGAGAGGGAGAGAGGTAGAGAGGGAAAGAGGGAGAGAGGTAGAGAGGGAGAGAGGTAGAGAGGGAAAGAGGGAGAGAGGGAGAGAGGTAGAGAGGGAGAGAGGGAGAGAGGTAGAGAGGGAGAGAGGTAGAGAGGGAAAGAGGGAGAGAGGGAGAGAGGTAGAGAGGGAGAGAGGTAGAGAGGTAGAGAGGGAGAGAGGTAGAGAGGTAGAGAGGGAGAGAGGTAGAGAGGGAAAGAGGGAGAGAGGGAGAGAGGGAGAGAGGGAGAGAGGTAGAGAGGGAGAGAGGGAGAGAGGGGAGGATGAGCGGTTAGAGAGGGAGAGCGGTAGGAGGTAGAGAGGGGCGAGGTAGAGTAGGTAGAGAGGGAGAGAGGGAAGAAAGAGGGAGGAGGGAAGAGAGGGAGCGAGTAGATGAGGGAGAGAGGTAGAGAGGGAAAAGAGGAGAGAGGGGAGAGAGGTAGAGAGGACAAGATGGTAGAGAGGTAGATAGTAGAGAGGTAGAGAGAGGAGAGAGGGAGAGAGGGTTAGAGAGGGAGAGCGGTAGAGAGGAGAGGGAGAGAGGGAAGGAGAGGGAGGTAGGGAGAGAGGTAGAGAGAGAAAAGGAAGAAGAGAGGGAAAGAGGGAGAGGAGGGAGAGAGGAGAGGGAAGAGGAGAAGGAATGTGAAGGATGAGAGAGGAAAGAGAGGAGAGGTTGCGAGATAGAGATACGTTGATAGATAGATAGATATGATCGTAGAGAAGAGAGAGAGAGAGAGAGAGAGAGAGAGAGAGAGAGAGAGAGAGAGAGAGAGAGAGAGAGAGAGAGAGAGAGAGAGAGAGAGAGAGAGAGTGTATTAGGTTTTTGTTTCGAGGATAAACTATAGATATATTGCAATTATTATCATTATTATCATTATCATTTTTTATATTATTGTTCTTATCCTCATTATAATTATTATTAAGGTTATATTATCAATAGTATTACTGTTATCATCATCATCATCACAATTGTTATTATTATCATTATGATTATTCTCATTATTATTATTATTGTTATTATTATTATCATCATTATTAATATTGTTGTTGTTTCTGTTGCATCATCATATAATTTATTCAATTCCAATATTCATTAGTGATTATCGATAATTGTTTTTATTGCCATCATCATCATAATGATAATGGTAATAATAATAAGGATGATAATGATCAGAATAATGATGATTATTATTATGATTGAGTATATTACCATGATAATGATGATAGTGATATTTTTTTCTTATAATGATAACTGTTATTATCTTTGACAAGGTTGTGGCTATTCTCATTATCATTATTTTTCAACATTATCATTATTCTTATTACTACTTATCATTATTATCATTAATAATATTGTTACCGTCATTACTATCATTGTTATTGTTGTTGTTATCATTATTATTATCAACATCATCATTATCATTGAAAACTAATATTAACCCTTTCTTTTCCTCGTAAAAGTCATATTTATTGAAATTTCCCGAAGTTTACAGAAAAAAAAGATTAAGTATGATTCAAAATAATGAATTCGAGCTTAAGTGATTCTATACATCGGACGTAAGTAAAGCAACGAAGCTGGTTGCATTTCAACATACTTATTGCAGCCGGAGACTTAAGTACACACATACCGCGGCGTGTGTACCGAGTGTGGTTCGAACCTCCTTGCTAGACAAAGACGCGTGACTGAAGACTTTCAAAAGAGATTTTGAAATCAAGACGATTCTACCAGCTGTTAAGGATCACTGGTGAAGGGACTTTATATATATATATATTTTATATATTTATTTTATTTTTATTTTTATTTTTATTTTATTTTTTATTTATTTTTTTATTTTTTTTATTTATTATTTTTTTTTTTTGAGTTTGTCCTTTGAGAAGAAACCGCCGCGCCCGCAAGAAGGGGGAGGTTGGCTGACAGATTTAGCGCGTATATCCTTAACGAGCGGTTATGGCGCTATATTCATCCGCTAAATGAGTATAGCGACTCTCCTCCCTCCCTCCCTCCCTCCTGCTCGTCTCCTCCCCCTCCCCCTCCCCTCCCCTCCCCCCCATACCCGTTAGCGGATCGAGAACACAAAGTCTGGTCGTGATGTGAGTGAGTCTTGGTTGATAATGATGATGATGATGATGTATTAAAAAAAAAAAAAAAAAAAAAGCTTCATCAGAAAGTAGGTTGATGATAGATTAAAGACACATACGACGAGACGGCTTCAAAAAAAAAAAAAAAAAAATTTACCCAGAGGTAAGTTTATTTTAGATTCGATTCGTGGCGCCATCATCATCATCGAGGTGTTTGTGAATTATGAATGTTGAATAGGATGAAACTGTACCTGAACTATGTATGGAATTGTGTTGAAATTCATTTAGGAATTAATAACGGCGCTTTGTAAACGGGTATCAACATTGCCCTTTATGGGATGTTGATGTATAATTTATGAGGGAGTATCAAAAACTTAATTCGATTTATATATATATATATATATATATATATATATATATATATATATGTATATATAGACATAGATAGATAGATAGATAGATATAGACATAGATAGATAGATATAGATATAGAATAGGCATAGATAGATATAGATATATAGATGTAGACACACACACACACACACACACACACACACACACACATATATATATATATATATGTGTGTGTTGTTGTGTTTATATATATATGTATATAGTGTTTTGTATGAGTTGTTTGTGTGTGTTTGTGTGTGTTTTGTGGGTGAGTCTGTGTCTGGTCTGTGTTGTGGGTGTGTGTTATGTGTGTGTGTGTGTGTGTGTGTATGTGTGTGTGTGTATGTGTGCGTGTGTGTGATTTGTGATTTATGACTGCGCTTAGTGCATGTCTCTTGGTTTGATTAACTGTGATGCCAAAGTCATATTTCAAGTTGTTGCCAATGCAAGAATTTTACGACGCCGCCTCTTTTAAAAGGAGGGAGGGATAGAGCCGTATGGTTTATTACTTGGCAATATCTTTTGAATCAGATATAGAGGCTCGGTTAGCATAGTTGGGTTATAGCTGTACGAAGGTTGGGTTTGAAGGCAAGCACACGCAAGCACACATGCAAGATCACAATCAAAGTTTTGCATTCGGTTTGCGGTGCTGAGTTCATTCGAGCTTTCTGGTCCGGCCTTTCTCTCTCTTTTTTCTCTCTCTCTCCCTCTCTTTCCTCTCTGTCTCGCTGTCTCTCTCTTTGTCTCTCTCTCTCTCTCTCTCTCTCTCTCTCTCTCTCTCTCTCTCTCTCTCTCTCTCTCTCTCTCTCTCTCTCTCTCTCTCTCTCTCTCTCTCTCTCTCTCTCTCTCTTCTCCCACTCTCTCTATTTGTTTTACTCTCTCTTTCTTTCTTTCTTTCTTCTCTATCTTTCTTTCTTCTATCTCATTATTTCTTTCTTCTCTCTCTCTCTTTGTTTTATTTATTTTTTCTTTCTTCTTCTTCTTCTGTGTGTGTATGTGTGTGTGTGTGTGTGTGTCTGTCTGTCTCTCTCTCTGTCTCTCTATTTCTCTCTCTCTCTCCATATGCGTTCGCCCGTGCTTGCGTGCGTGCATGCGTGCGTCCGTAAGTGCATGTACGTATGCATGCATGCGAGCGTGCAAGCCAGAGACGAAGGCGAAGCCAAATTGATCGTGGCAGTTGGATGCGAAGGCAAGCGCCGGCCGGAGATTTATGAGTTGGGCTCCTCTTACAACACCAACACCAGCTGTCCTTACACCAGCATGGCTACGACATGGGGTCTAGAGTGACGTCGGTGCGGGTGGGGGGGGGTGGGGGTATGGGGTATGAGGGGGGAGGGAGGGAAGGGTAGGGGTATGGGGAGGGAACAAGGGTTAAGGGTTAAGGGTGTAGGTGATTGTTGGAGGGATGGAGGGAGGGTGGGAGGGAGGGAGGGTGGGTGGGTGGGTGGGTGGGTCGGAGGGAGGGAGGGAGGGAGGGAGGGAGGGAGGAGGGAGTGAGGAAGGAGGGAGAGGAGAGAGAGGAAGGAGAGAGGAGAGAGAGAGGAGAGAGAGAGGAGAGAGAGGAGAGAGAGGGGAGGAGAGGCGAGGGAAGAGAGAGAGAGGAGAGAGAGGGAGATGGAGAGGGAGGGAGAGGGAGAGAGAAAAGAGGAGAGAGGGAGGGAGAGGGAGAGAGAAAAGAGGAGAGAGGGAGGGAGAGAGAGAGAGAGAGAGAGAGAGAGAGAGAGAGAGAGAGAGAGAGAGAGAGAGAGAGAGAGAGAGAGAGAATGAGAGAGAGAGAGTGAAGACAGGAGGGGAAGTGGAGGAAGAAGGGTGAAGAGGATGGAGAAGACAAGGACAGGGAAACGATGGCAGACTAAGGGCGTAAAGAAGGGGGGTTGAGGGGGGTTAAATGACAAAAAGAAAAAAAAAAAATCTTCATATATTTATTCTATGGTGTTACATGCTGTAATTCGTATTAGATGGAAATGAAGGTAATATTTTGATCATAGTATTGGCGAAAATGATAGAAATTGTAGCCAAACTAGTAAAGTGATATCAGAACCAATAGTTCTAAAATACTAGGAATAATAATAATGAAAATTTAAAGAATGATACATGGAACTAACACTGATGATATAACTATGTTGTTTGTCATAATATTGAAAATGTTAATAGAACGATTAAAAAAAAACACCTCTCTGAAAATACAAAAAGTAATACAGTTGTAACACTAATAACATTACCAATGTCGTTTACAATAACATTCAAAATAGCCACCACAATTCCACACCATACTCAGCAACCATAACAAAACACCATATTCTAAACATACTAGTCATAGAGACATAAAATTACATCCCCATTCTTACACACATTTTTAAAGAGCAGACAGCCTGAGGGGAAGTAAAAGAAAATGACAAAAAAAGGAGAAAAAGAGGAGACGATGGAGATGTTGAAGAATACAATAGAGGCTTTCCCAGAAGCCGCCATATTGAGTTCGGGGTGCATTGTGGCACGGGCTGTGCGTGTGGGGGTGGGGGGGTGGGGGGGCTTGTGTGTGTGTGTGTGTACGTGTGTGTGTGTGTGTGTGTGTGTGTGTGTGTGTGTGTGTGTGCGTGTGTGCTAGTGTGTGTGTGTGCTTGTATGTGTGTGTGTGTGTGTGTGTGTAATTTTGACGTATTTTGACGTTATTATTGTTATTAGTACTTCTTTTTCTTTTTCTTCTTCTCCTTCTTCTTATTATTATTGATATTATCATTATCATCATTATTATCAACAACATCATTATTATCAACAACATCATTATTATAATCATTATTATTATCATTATAATTGCTTACTATTATTATTATTATCAACCATCATAACAATGATGATGATAAGGACATGTTATTATTATCAATAATAATTTTCATTATCTAAATTCTTAATTTCCCGAACTCATACGGACTGGGAGATGTTGCCGGGCAATATTTTCCTACATTTTTGTGTCCTTGTTAGGATATGAATGCCGCACTCTCTGTGTCTCTCGCTCTCATTCACACTTCCATTTCCACTTTCTATCTCTCGCTCTATTTCTCTCTCTATCTCTCTCTCTCTCTCTCTCTCTCTCTCTCTCTCTCTATCTATCTATCTATCTATCTATCTATCTATCTCTCTATATTTTCCTACCTCCTGCTCTCTCTCTCTGTTTCTCTTTCTCTCTCTCTCTCTCTCTCTCTCTCTCTCTCTCTCTCTCTCTCTCTCTGTCTTTCGCACTCTCTCTCTCTCTGTCTTTCTCTCTCTCTCTCTCTCTCTCTCTCTCTCTCTCTCTCTCTCTCTCTCTCTCTCTCCTCTCTCCCTCCTCCTCTCTCTCTCTCTCTCTCTCTCTCTCTCTCTCTCTCTCTCTCTCTCTCTCTCTCTCTCTCTCTCTCTCTCTCTCTCTCTCTCTCTCTGTCCTTCTTACCCGTAGGTCTTTATCTTCACAGCTGAGTGATTTTGCGCAGTTTCCCTCTCTTGCGTAAGAGAAGTTGATCCAACCAAGATTGGATATTTTATGCATAACAACGATGTGGTTGGATGTGTTTATCAGACGTTGACAAATCTTGTTAGTCATCGTGCCTCCGCCACTTTGGAATGACGTCACGGGGAGAACATGTCAGCCCTCTCAGAGACCGCGGGTATAGAGGAAGCTTGTATTTTTTTTTAACATTATTATTATTATTTTTTTTATTATTATATGGAAAGTGGCATTGCGAGTGTTTTGGGCAGATGCACGCCTAATCGTATTAGGTAATTCGGTTAATAAATACCAAAAGGAATCTGTCTCAAAGAGATAGATTTCCCAAAACCTTTTTAAGTTTCGTGGTCGAGCGAAAGCGAGCGAGCGAGCGAGCGAGCGAGCGAGAGCGAGTGACGTAACCAGAGCGAGTGAGTGTGAGGAGGGATAAGGGGCCTACATAACCAGTGCAGAAGGACCAGCATGCCATACGTGACCCGTTGCATGGCAGAGAGATGACGAACCAAAGCATGCGGTTGGCAAAGTGAAGGGGGAGGAATGATGGCGGCTTGAATACCCGCGCTCTTTCTCTTACAAGGAGAATGGGGATCGCCAGGGAGAGAGGATGAGCGTGAGTCTCCTAGATTTGACTTCGTTTGGTGAGCGTTGCGTCTCTGATGTTTCGCGTGGCGTGTGTTTGTGTGTTTGTGTTTGTGTTTGTGTGTTTGTGTGTTTGTGTGTGTGTTTGTGCGTGTGTGTGTGTGTGTGTGTGTGTGCAAATATTAATGTAGGTAGTATGGCTGTGTGTATATGTATATATGTAGTGTTGTGTGAGTTTAGTTTTGGCTTATATGTAAAATACAAATGTCCAACTTGTCTTCCACCTTTGTAAAAGCAAAGTCACAGAAGGTAGTTAGGGATTGCAACTGTTGATAAAAAGCTAAACAATTACAAGACTCAGCCGAGCGAAACCTTAGTCTTTTGTACCCCGGTGTGCAAAGCAGAGCCCCTCCCCTCCTTTTTCCGTTCCTTCCATCTTCTTCCCTCTTCCATCCTCCCTCCTTCCTCCTTCCTCCTTTCTCTTCCTCTTCCTTCCTCCTTCCTCCTTCCTCTTCCATCCTCCCTCCTTCCTCATTCCTCCTTCCTCTTCCATCCTCCCTCCTTCCTCCTTCCTCCTTCCTCTTCCATGCTCCCTCCTTCCTCCTCCCGGAAAGTCTCGATTCAAGCTGTATTATAAAAAAAAATGCTTATTGACGCGTCTTCTTATTCACTGACTCTATGGTTCGTGATTAGTCCGCTGAAGTGAAGTATTATCAAAAATTGTAGAAGGTATTTAAACGTGGAAGCTCTATGCATAATGGGATATAGACGCCTAGATATTTTGTTCTGTCAAAAGGTTTTCCCCGAACATAACTCTACGGGGAGCGAAGGACGATTTCAATTATTATCACCGTATATTGAATCTTATTATATGAAGAGGATGCCTATTAATACTACTACGATAATTACTGCTACTATTTTTATCGTTATCACTATCTTTTATCTGATTGCAAGTCAACATTCGGGGAACCAACAACATGGGAGCGGAGTACAACCACAAGAGGATGAGTAATCCCACATATCATACCGGCAATAAAACATGAAATCAACATATACCACAACATAGCGTGATACCAGCAGCTCAACACATTAATACACTAGCGCCACCACATAACCTAAACCCATTAACACAATACAGGAAAATCTTTTGCAACATTTCGGAAATACAGTCATCAAAAGGAAAGCCACGCAACCCGACCCAGGAGCGGAAGATCGAAGTAGTATTCATTGGGTAGGACAGGGCTGTTAACGAAGACTAGAATCAGCCGGTAGTGATAATGGGAATAAATATTTTTTAACGGGAATATTGAACCACGCTGTGAGCTAGGGGAATATCAACCGCATTTACAGTAGCTTATTAGCGTGGCTACACAACCCATCTCAACACAACTACGCAGCGAAACCTCACAGCATGAACTCCACCGACACAGAGCCACTCCCCTTCTTGTCCCTTACCATCTACCCTCCTCCCTCCCTCCCTTCCTCCATCCCTCCCTCTTTTCCTCCTTCCCTCCTTTCTCCCTCCCTCCCTCCGTCCTTTCTCCCTCCGTCCCTCCCTCCCCCCTCTCTCCCTTCCTCCCTTCAACCCTCCCTGCCTTCCTCCTTCCCTCCCTCCCTCCCTCCTTCCCTCCCTCTTTCCCTCCCTCCCTCCTTTCCTCCCTCCCACTCTCCCTCCCTCCCTCCCTCCTCTCCTCCCTCCCTCAACACCACGCCACAGCCACGTCCAGCGTTACAGCAAGTAAAAGCATCGCAAAACCACGGGGGGATCCCACAGCGAACGCCCCACAGCAAAGCGTCACGGCATTACAGCATTACAGCATTACGGACGCCACATGTACACAGGGTCGAGTTTCTACCGTGAAATCGCTGCCACCAATAATCCCTCTTGAGCTACCTCCTCTCACGCTTGGCTGCTCCTCGGGACTCGCTTGTATAGGTGATACTCGAGGGGGGAGGGGCGGGGGGTTGGATGGGGGAGGGGGAGGGAGGAGGGAGGAGGGAGGAGGGAGGAGAGAGGAGGAGAGGGGCGGGGGTTGGATGGGGGAGGAGGAGAGGGGGGGGGGGGGGGGAGGGAGGGAGGGGGGTGGGAGGGGGAGAGGGGCGGGGGTTGGATAGGGGAGGGAGGGAGGAGGAGAGGGGCGGGGGTTGGATGGGGGAGGAGGAGAGGGCGGGGGTTGGATAGGGGAGGGAGGGAGGGGGGGGAGGGGGAGAGGGGCGGGGGTTGGATAGGGGAGGGAGGGAGGAGGAGGAGAGGGGCGGGGGGTGGATGGGGGAGGGAGGGAGGGAGGAGGGAGGAGGGAGGAGGGAGAAGGAGAGGGGCGGGGGTTGGATGGGGGTAGGGAAGGAGGAGGGAGAAGGAGAGGGGCGGGGGTTGGATGTGGGGGGGAGGGAGGTGGGAGGAGGAGAGGGGTGGGGGTTGGATAGGGGAGGGAGGGAGGAAGGAGGGAGGAAGAGAAGGGCGGGGGTTGGATGGGGGTAGGGAGGGAGGGAGGAGGAGAGGGCCGGGGGTTGGACGGGAGAGGGAGGGAGGAGGAGAGGGAGGTGGAGAGGGAGGTGGAGAGGGGCTGGGCGGGGGTTGGATGGGGGAGGGAGGGAGGAGGAGAGGGGCGGGGCGGAGGTTGGATGGGGGAGGGAGGAGGGAGGAGAGGAGATAGGATGGAGAGGGAGGGAGGAGGAGAAGGGCGGGTGTTGGATGGGGGAGGGAGAGAGGTGGAAGCAGGGGGGAGGGGGAAGGGAGGGACGGAGGGGTAGGATGGGAGAGGAGAGGGAAAGGAATAAAGAGTAGCAGGGCGAGGGGAGAGGGGGAGGGGGAAATAGGGTGGAGAGAGAGAGGGAGTTGGAGAAGGAAGGTGTGGGAGGGAGAGGGAGGGCGAATGAGAGGGGAGAATGGGATGGAAGAGATGGAGAAAGAGGATAGGTGGGTAGGAGGGGGTAGTGGAGAGAGAGAGAGAGAGAGAAGATAAGTATGAAGGGGGGATAGTGGAGAGAGAGAGAGAGGATAGGTAGGAGGGGGGGGGATAGTGGACGGGGAGAGAGAAGATAGGTAGGAAGAGGGGGGGGGGGGATGGGATGGAGAAAGAGGGGACGGAGTTTGAAGAACAGGCATAGGATTATGAGGGGAAAGAGATGAAAATACCCCACTCATACCCCCCTCACTCATTCCATCCAGATCAAGCCCCTTTCCTTGTACTAGAGAGGTGGTAGGGGGCTTGGGTGGGGGGTAGGGCGAGGGTCTTAGAGGGAAGGAGGGAGGAGGGGGTAGGGGGAGGCAAAGGCAAGTAATTTAGGCGTCAATGACACGCTGGATTAAGGGTTTTATTGCCTTATTTTTACTTAAGTGGTGCACGCGAGCCCAGACCAGACCAGACTGAGGAAGCGCGGTGCGTGGGGAGGC
>NW_028234417.1:31705747-31708247 GCF_977035675.1 Penaeus japonicus
GGAAGGTCAGGGACGGGGGAGGGACTCCTAGGACTTGACGGGGGTAGCCACGGAAGGTCAGACGGGAGGACTTAGGGACTGCACGTTAGCCACGGAAGGTCAGGGACGGAGGAGGACGCTAGGGACTGACGTAGCCACGGAAGGTCAGGAACGGGGGAGGACGCTAGGGACTGACGTAGCCACGGAAGGTCAGGAACGGAGGAGGACGCTAGGGACTGACGTAGCCACGGAAGGTCAGGGACGGAAGAGGACGCTAGGGACTGACGTAGCCACGGAAGGTCAGGGACGGAGGAGGACGCTAGGGACTGACGTAGCCACGGAAGGTCAGGGACGGGGACAGACGCTAGGGGACTGACGTAGCCACGGAAGGTCAGGGACGGGGGAGGACGCTAGGGACTGACGTAGCCACGAAAGGTGTTTATGTTTCAGGGGTGCTGTTTCCATTCTTGTCAGTCATCTCCTTTCTCTTTCCAGGGGGATTCAGTTCTCAGGGACGGGGGAGGAAGCTAGGGACTGATGTAGCCACGGACGTTCAGGGACGGGGAACGAACTCCAAGTCTGTTGGAAACATGGGACTGATGTCAGGGAGTTAAGGGAGGGAGCTATCACCAAGGCAGTTCAGGGCTAAGATCTTATAACAGACAGTCAAGCTTATCCTCGTATGGAATGCTGAACCACTTTGACTATCAAATGATGGGCATTTCGTAATATCATCGATGGCGTCTCTCCGGTCGCGTCCATGATGATGCTTTTAAAGAAACCCTAAACAAGTGTATGTGAACAAGCCTTTTATAAGTTGTAGTGAACGACCGTTTTTATTTTTTCTATTGCTTCTATCCTTGTTTGGAAAGCTTTGTCATGGTTGGTTACCATTCGAAACAAGCATTGATGGCGCTTGGGAGGACGGGCGCAAGGGGATCTGTTTTTTGTTTGTTTGTTTGTTTTTCGTTTTTGATTTGGTCTTCGTCAAAAAAGGGAGGATGTTTTTTTTTTTTGTTTTTTTTTTTTTTTGTTTTTTTCGGAGGATTTTTTTTATTCTTAATTTTGATGTTAATATATCTTAATGAATGGTTTGTCTCCTTTTGTGTGTATGTGAAGCCGTTCGTTTTATTTGTTTTTACTTGTTTATTGGGGTTATCACTACATTTCTGTCTGGCTGGCTGGCTTTTCCGTACAGATCACCCCCTCCCCCCCTTTTCGTTCTCTCTATACTCATGGTTGTGGCAAGTCATGTGCACCTAGGTGTGTGCAATTATTTTTTTTTTTTAATCTTTCACCATGATGAATCATCTAATAACTTGCTTGTCTGTCTGAGTAACAGGTGTTAGACTTACACTGGGAGATGTTAATTAGTGCCCTCGGCCCACACGAATCATATATTTTCCACTTATCCAAATGTGACTTGAAAATAAAAAGGAACTTACTCTACAGGAACCTGGTAGAATATTTCTTGTAACTGTATGGGTGTATAACTGAATATCATTGGAATTGGAAACTAACTTAGAGATATCTGTGGAGGTTAAGGTTTAAGAAAGAAGTTTGTGTGTGTGTGTGTGTGTGTGTGTGTGTGTGTGTGTGTGTGTGTGTGTGTGTGTGTGTGTGTGTGTGTGTGTGTGTGTGTGTCTGTGTGTGTGTGTTCAAGAAACTGTTACAAAACATGAGAAGAAAATCCATCCACATTCCTCTCATAAAACACCCTAAAAAAACGCCCAAACCAAGACAGATCTAACACCCAAAAAAAAAGAACAGAAAAGAAAAAAATATATATATATATTCATATATAAATAGAGGTAGACGAAGAGACTAAACAACCAATAGAAAATCGAAGGGCCTTGATCTATCCAGAGTAACGCCTTCATTAGACAAGAAGGGGAAAAAGGTCGCTGATTATTTCGGAAAGCCCCCCCCCCTCCCCCTCTTGCCCCGACGGCAGTAATTAAGACGAGGCACCGCACCGTAACGTCTGACGAAATTTTTCTCTCCTGTATCGGATTAAAAAGGAATGCCGATCGGGGATTGCGATATTGGACCTTATGGCCAGACGGAGGGAAGGATGTTTTCATAGTGATAGAATATAGTTTTATCTTTATTTTTGATTTCATTGTATATTATATATATATCTATATCTATCTCTCTCTCTCTCTCTCTCTCTATCTCTCTCTCTCTCTCTCTCTCTCTCTCTCTCCTCCCCATCTCCACCCCCCTCAACCCCCCCCCCCATCCCCCCCACACCCCCCCCCCCCCCTCTCGCCCCCTCGTCTCCGGTTAGGCCCGCCCCGACATCTCACTCTACCCGAGAACTATCTCCTCCGTCGAGCTCCCCCCTCTCATCGAGAGCTTCGTTAATACTCCGCCGACGTGCGGCGGTCTCCCCCCCTCCTCGCACTCTCCCTCCCGTTCGTCACCGTCCCTCACCCGGCTCAGGCCCTCCCTCCCCCCCCAGCGAGGCGGCCTCGTGGCACTGCACCTCCCGCATGCACTCTCCCCACTCCTCCCGCGT
>NW_028234417.1:31729643-31732143 GCF_977035675.1 Penaeus japonicus
ATAGAAAGGAAAGGAGGAAGGGGGTGGGGTAGCAAGAGAAAGGGAAAGGAGAGTTGCGACACAGGGTAGATAGCAAGAGAAAGGGAAAGGAAGAAGGGAAGGGCAGGAGGAACGATAGTCTGAGAAAGTGAGTGGGTCTTGTGGGGGTGTGGGAGAGGGAGGTACACGTGTCTATAAAGGTTATTTTGAAGTCAATAGCCCGTTTTATCATCTCTGACGTTGATAAGGTGACTAGATAAATGTCTTCTGTTTAGGAAGCACACTCATTGTAACGATAGCAGTGACAGCGGATGGCAGGTTAATAACTCTTCACATTTACTTGGTATCGCTATACTAACCGTATGCAAATAGTAGTAACTTTGCCATCCGCAAGACATTGGAATATTCCATGAATGTCGAAGGGGGGTGCATCGTCCAAGTGTTACACATAAAAGTGTTGTGAGCATTTAATTATCTGGAAATTAAGGACGCGTCATATTAATTAAAATCCGTCATCATATTACTGTTTAGTATTAAGTGCCAGAGACGCACGGAAGAAAACTAAAATGCCAAAGTTATATTTTCCGTGACCAGTCTTTCTCCGCCAGCAGAGAATGGCGCCATCGGATACCAAAAACCGATGCATTAAGTCAACCGCGAGGTTATTTCTGATGAGTTGAGACGAAAAAAAAAAACAAAAAACAAAAAAAAACTACAAAACCTCATTGGTGAAGAGACAGATCTGAGTTCCCACCAGGAGATAGCACATCCATATCGATACTGGATGGAGAAGAAACCCCTGCCTGATTTTTTCTGACATCGTTGTTATTACGCCTGTATTGCTACGCATGAGATTCGTTTGCAATTGGCTATGCAGAGGTAGAGGTGTTCGCAGTTCGTCGAGATGCTACGCAAACTGTTCAAGAGAGAAACAGGAAGCTGGAGTAAGTAAGCCAGTTACTGAAAAGTATATGATGTACATTAATTAAGGGCAAAGTTAGATCGGATACATCAAAATATGATTCTCCAAATTATCTTTTTATTTACTAATATATATGCATATATATATATATATATATATATATATATATATATATATATATATATATATATATATACATATATATATATATATATATATATATATATATATATATACATATATATATATAAATATATGAATATACATATATATATATATATATTATAATATATATATATATATATATATATATATATATATTTACTACTTTCGTCAGACATTTTCATCATCATCATCATAACAACTATAATAATCTTAATAATGAATAATGATAATAGTGATAATAATCTTAATAATGATAATGATGATAATAGTGGCATTAATGGAGATAGCAGTTATTATGTTCATGGTGATGATAATAGCGATAATGATTATGGTAATAATAGCAATATTGATACTGCAAGTGGTAATGATAGTGATGATTGTTCTTCATGTTTATCATTGTCTGTATGATTGTTGGTGTTTTAGCTATTGTTGTTATGTTGGATGTCATCATTATTATATTCATTAATATTGATGTTTTATTGTGATCGTTATTATTATTATTATTATCATTATACATAATCATAGTTATTATTCACCATTATAATTATCATTATGACCCTATTTTTCTTCACTTCTTGCTCCTCCTCCTCCTCCTCATCATCATCATCATCATCATCACCACCACCACCACCACCACCACCACCACCACCACCACCACCATTACCATCACCACCACCATCACTGCATTATCGTCATTGTTATGGTTAAATCCACTATGTAGGATTGGAATGCCATTTTTTATATCTGAACTGCCTCGGTAGTTCAGAAACTATAGACGAACGAAATTCCCATCTGTTCCCGAGAGTAACACCGGAGAGGAAACTCGGGAACTGCACATAACAAGGGATCAAATAATCATAAAGAGTGTGGGAAGAGGATCTGGCATTACTTCCAATCCCTTGGCGAGGTAATGATCACCTTGTGCCCGCGAGAAGGCGTGTAAACTACCAAATGTTATGCAATAGAGATGCGTTTGCCTTGTGTTTCTTGTTTTGCTTTATGTATTTCTTTCTTTTTAGGTTTCATCGTATGATCATCATTGTCATTATCATATTATCATTATTATCATCATCACATAATCATTATTATCATCGGATGATAATTATTATCATCGTCATCATCATCCTCATCGTCATTATTACTATATTATCATCGTCATTATCATCATTATCAATCATCAATCATCATCATCATCGTCATTATCACTAGTAACTTCTTCATAATCACCAATATCATCATCATCATCAATCAATCATCATCATCATCAATCATCATTATTATCATTATCATCATCATCACCATCATCGTCATCTGTATTGTTCACATTACTGCTATTAGTTGTAGTAAATATAACACAAGAGTTTTGTCGCCTTTGTGTGTGTTTTTATTGTTTTATTTATATTGTCATGTTTTATATTAGTCAATACTACTATA
>NW_028234417.1:31799643-31802143 GCF_977035675.1 Penaeus japonicus
ACAAACACACACACACACACAACAAAACACACACACACACACAACCACACAACCCACAAAACAACACACAACAAATCCAACACACACCCACACACACACACACACACTCCAAACACACAAACATCCAACACACCACACACAAAAAATACACACACAACCAAACACACACACAAACTCACAACAACAACCCACCCACACATAACACACACACCCAACAACCCACACAAAAAACAACTCAACACAAACAACAAACAAAAACACATCATACTTCCATAAAAGCACAACATATCCCCCCTCCCAATCACAAAATATACACCACACCAACCCATCACTCACGAATCCTATATACATCCACTCATACCATCACTTGAACCATTAGATACCAAAAACATACAACTAACCAAAAACCTAACCCAATAACTCCACTTTCATCTCACGCCCACACCGCATCACTATCATTTTATTTCCTATGCTGCTTACACTCCCCCTTATCATTCATCTACTTCACTTTCCCCCAATCCCACTCACAATCAAATAAAACCTACTTCCACCAATAACAATACAATTTAAACAAACACACCGACTCATATCTCAAACAACTTTTACTCGCTCCTAACCTTCCGCGCTTACCTCCTTTTCACATACCCTAGCTAACCTAACAGCCAAACGGCCACGCATCCTGAAACCTGACAAATCAGATACCCACAAAATCCCAATTGCAGATAATAATCCACTAAAAAACTCCCCCCCCCCCTGGCATTTTACCAATTTTCTCCTTTTATTCACCCCATCGACTCCGTATTCAACCCAACACACAACCAAACACACAACAAAACAAACACACAACATCAAAACCAACAACACACACAAAACACACACAAAAACACAACAAACACATAACACTACACATAATTATCTACACAAACACACACACCCATTACAACACACCCATCAACTCACTAATCACCCCGACACAATCACTAACAACAAAACTCAATCCAAAACACACACAAACACACACAACATCAACACAAAACACACTCTCCAAACACACAAAACACCAACTTTTAAACACACACACACACACAAACACACAAAACAACAACAAATACCTTCCCAGATACATAAATATGAGACCCCATCCCAAGAACACAAAGCACAACCATCCATAGCAAAAAAACGCTGCATTTATTCTTAACAATAAATAATGACACACTATTATCCAACAATACATCCTAACACAACACATACCAATCACCTCTGTTAATCACTCAACCCCATCATCACTAAAATCATTTAACCCTCTTTTTCAACTTAAACAGGAATGCAAGGATTGCTACATTACCCTACACATCCACGAATAATCATGAATTAGAAGAAACCAATCACCAATAAATTGACCTAAACAACACCTAAACAGTGCCATACCACTTTGACTCCGAGATAATAACCTTACCGCTCTTACCCTTACTCATAACCCTATCTCCCCTTAATCAACGTTATATTATTACCATACAACTCCGCTTTCCCCACTCCATACCATTCCTATCACCTACATAACAAAACACCTACCCCCCCACCATTTCATGGTCGATACACTGATGTCATCAGTTGTAATCATACAACACTATCAGAGGTTGCAAAACACACAACAACTCAACACAAACAAAAAAAAACCACAACAACAAACAACAAACAACAAAAACATACAAAAAAACCACAACCAAACAAATCACAACAATACCAAACACAAACAACACAATCAAAACAAAAACAAACAAACACAAACAAAACACAAACAACTCCAACACACACCACCAAAAAACAAAACCCAACCAAAAAACACAACAATCACCCACAAACCAAAAACTCACAAACACCCTAACAAAACAAACCAACAAACCAACACAAAACAAATCAAACACAAAATCACATAGAAAAAAATCCTTATTACAACATAACAAAAAATAACACACACCCCCCCCCACTCTCAATCTCTCACATCTCTACCTACAATACACTCACACACACACACTCCAACAACAAAAAAACCATACTAACTCAAAAACATCACTATACTCAATATCTTATTCTTCACACTTCAAACAAATACACATATACTAAACACAATTCACAATACACAAACCTTAACTTACTACAAACTCACAATATCAAAAACCACCATCTTTACACTACAAAAACTCAACTACTTTAAAATTCTCTCACTCTCGTTCTCCGCATTCTCTCACTTTCAATTCTACTCTCAAACTCATCACTCTCTTCTCTATACTCAAACACATCATTTATCCTCTATTACATCTCCCTCTCTCATTCCTCTCTCTTACAATCTTCTATCTCACATCTCATACAATACTCAACACACAACACACATCTCAACACTCTACACACAAAATCACTATAATGTAATATATAATCTCACATTTTCTAACTAAAAACTCTCACTAATATCTCTACTAACACATTCTATTTCAAACTCTAC
>NW_028234417.1:31814643-31819643 GCF_977035675.1 Penaeus japonicus
CAGTCAAGAAATCTTTGAACTGTTTGTTATTAGCCTAGTTTCCATTGAGAGAAATTGGAATATGCAAATAATTCATTAGTGAATCTTTGTCGTAACTGTCATGGCAAATCATGACATTTTGAACTTACATAAACAAAAACATGAATCGTACAAATCAGTATAATTTTCACCATTTATATTTATAATCGTAATTGGTTTCATCACTATCATCACCACAATCATCACTATCATCATTTCTTGTTATCATCACACCGTCACAATCATTATCATCATCATTAATTACGGAATTATAGGAAACTAATTTCGAGGTCTTTTCTATTTAGGAAAGTACAGGCAATAGATGGAGTGGTTGATTAATTAATTGATAAGAAAAAAAGGATGAAGTAGGGGATTAATTAATTCATCATTACACATGCTATTTTTACACATGTGCGGGCGTGTTTATATGTATATGTATATGTATATGTATATGTATATGTATATGTATATGTATATGTATATGTATATGTATATGTATATGTATATGTATATATATATATATATATATATATATATATATATATATATACATATATATATACATATATATATGTGTGTGTGTGTGTGTGTGTGTGTGTGTGTGTGTGTGTGTGTGTGTGTGTGTGTGTATTTGGAAGTGTAAAAAACGATGGATTCATGTACAGTAATAACTCTTCAATTGTAGCAGATAGAATCACGCAAATGCTGGAATATATAGCAACCGCAACATGGAGCAATCTCCATTGACATTGCATGCATACTTGGTATATAGGCCATACTCGAAAAGGCATGTATAGATGCAATACTTCAATATTGCTTCATAATACGAATATGTATTCCTCTCGTAGGAAGTAAAATCTGTATAACAATGCCATTAATAATGGTATTATTTATGATTACCCTATTTTTCAATGTATCTTTTTGACAAAATTGATGTATCTATGTGACGAAACATGTGTTGCCACTTGGTGTATCTTTACTCAAAAACTAGTGGGTAACCAGGCTCTTTGTGGGTGGGCGCCCTAGTGGGTGGGGCCATTTTACGTCCTTTTTGTGAATACATTTTGTGGATATTTAGTGTATTTGTGGTGAGGAGGAGGAGGACAATGAAGGGATAGTTTTACTAGAAACTGATGATTAGTGTATATTCAGTTAGGCCAGTTAGCCTTCATAGTGAAGCGAAATATTATGTGGTGTATTTTTTGGAAGTGGACTACTGCAGCTGTAGCCTGCATTGTAGTAATAAATGATTATGACCAGTCAGGCCAGTTAGTCTTGATGGCTACTTGGCTACTGGTGCCTGATTTACAGGGTATAAAAATGTGTTAATAAATTTTAACAGCTATTTCTGTGTCAAATAATGAAGCAAAAATATATTGGCATGTATGTATAATCATGTTTACTCAACCCACTTTGAAAATGGCAATCCTAAGTAAAAATTATGAATAATATTTGTGTAAAAGTGTGGGTGTTGCATCAAAATCAGTGGGCTTTTTGTTGGTAAAATGTCATATCTGAGGGTATCACCTGATCCAAAAGTGGCAACACTGATGCACACCTTACTTGAATCTTTATCATCATTTCAGGCCACCCCTCCTTACCCTTTTTTTTTAATTGATGACAAAAAGACAAAGTGGTGTATATAACAGGTTGCACAGCAAATTTGTATAGTTTATATAGCTCCATTATTCAAAGGTTTCTTCACTTACAGATAGCTTAAATAACTCCCTACTCAAAGGTTCCTTCACTTTAGGATCTGATAGCACTCTTGGGGCCTCCCTAAAGAGCTGTTGCAAAGCCTCTGGGGATGGGCAAAGCTTCGTACGCCTTTGCTCTGCTGGGCTGTTGTCTGGTACCACCTTCCATATCTCATGCTCTTCTTTTCTTTTTTGAGACACTAAGCCAAGTATCGGGTAGGCTTTAGACCCATACTCTGCGTGGACTGCCAAGTTGGGGCAAGTGCCCTGCAGTTGGTTGGCTCTGGGAGTACCAATTGTCTGTGGCCTGAAACACTACTCCTTACCTAGCCTGTGGGAGAATCTCCACATTGCCTTGAATTGCTACTTCGTCTGGTGCCTCAGACTTAATCAGGGACCGTCTGGCCATATGTAGTCGAAGGCCGTACACAAATGTACATACTAAACCTTTTCACCATTAAAGAGAAATCCAAATGTACAGCAAACATTAAGTATATTTACCTGATGGGCTTAACTGAACTTTTTTGGAAACTTTGTCATGAATTAAAATGTTTGTTTAACCTCTTAACCCATTGCAGACGGAGATAAATTTGCTTGCCCAGCCTCCAGGATAGGTTTTATTTTAGAGAGAGACCACTTGAAGCAATATAATTTGAAGCATCCAAATCTCTTTCAGTCATTCATTGTAAAACTAGAGCGGTTTTTGTGTTTTATTTTTTTGTGTGTTTTATTGAGTTTAGAGACTTATATGGCACGTGCCGTATGACAGGCTCTATCAGTGCTGCAGTTGACTAAAATTGTAGTATGTTATCCATATTAGCTCATTATTTTCTTTATACTCAATGTGATAGAAGTATTGCTGTTTTATGGGAGGACAAAAGGCAACTTTATTTTTTCGTATTTTTGTGCTGTCATGAACGAATACGAAACATATAACCACCTACAATAAAGATAACAAGAAGAGGTAGGGAAGAGGAATGAAACCTGTGCTTGTGACTGTGAGTGCCACAGTGAAAGGCATCCATATTGGCACAGGAGCACATTTTAGACACTGGGTATGGATTGAGTCACCTTCCTCTTCTCGTTCTGCCTGCACATCCTTCATCGGCGGTACTTTAGAGCAAGGGTTCATCAACTTAGTGTGTGCCATCGCTCTATAGAGACAGTGCATGCTAGAGACCGTGGATGGGTGCCATTCAAGGCTCTCTCACCTGCTGGTGCTAAAAAAAAGTGGTGCCATCTAGGTTTTGGACGTTAAGCTTGCACGATATTACGGTAATTATAGTAATTAGGACTGCAGTAGCCATCATCACTCATTCCTTTTTCATAGCAAAATAAAATAGCACAGTGATCCAAAATCCCCGAACGTCGTGTACGTCATGACGCCCGTCATGAGGCCAAAGCTCCTACGTCATGTATGTCATGACACCCGTACGCAATGGGTTAATAGTACATGTATTAAAATTGTTGCCAGTTAATACACTTGTTTAGCCTGCTAATGGTACATGTACTGTAATATTGGTAGAAAAATGAATTGTGGACTATTAGTCAGCTGATGCTTTTCAAATTGCAAGTGACTGACTATCACAAATTTCAATAGTGTGGTGCAAGCTTTGTTTGGTATAAATTTCCTGTTAAACTCCTCCTTCCTCCTGTAAGGACATGGAACTGGCAGTCAGGTTCTGTACCCTAAGTTGTTGCTGAATGTATCTTTCACCATAGAAACTATAATACATATACTTTCTTATATCTGTAATTCATTAAAAAAAAGGAAAGATTAGAAGAGAGAGAGAGAGAGAGAGAAAAGCAAATTTTTGCGTGTTTTTTAATTCTAAAGTAAGGATTTTAAAATGCTTGAAAAGAAAGACATAATTAAGACATTCCTCTTTATATTCTTATAATATTCCATATACATAACAGTGATACATGTCATAATGCAATACAGACATTTTAATTACATAAAATTTATGCTTAACGCCATCTGCAATGTGGATGAACTAATATACAATTTTAGAAATTGGGAACGAGTGACTGAAAATTGAATATCACTCTTTGGTAATGGAAGAATACTGAGCAACATTTAGCTTACTTAGTTTACTTTAGGCTATACAAAAAATCTATACTCTTTGTAAATATATAACAAGAAAATTTGCATTCGGTACAGCACCAATACAGGTAACTAAATGCACAAAGGAATTCTGACCAAAACAAAGAATAACAATTTTATTGTGTAAAATAAGAGAGAGAGAGAGAGAGAGAGAGAGAGAGAGAGAGAGAGAGAGAGAGAGAGAGAGAGAGAGAGAGAGAGAGAGAGAGAGAGAGAGAGAGAGAGAGAGAGAGAGAGAGAGAGAGAAGAGAGAGGAGAGAGAAAAGAGAGAGAGAGAGAGAGAAGAGGAGGAAAGAAAAGGGAGAGAAGAGAGAAGAGAGAGAGAGAGAGAGAGAGAAGAGAGAGAGAGAGAGAGAGAGAGAGAGAGAGAGAGAGAGAGAGAGAGAGAGAGAGAGAGAGAGAGAGAGAGAGAGAGAGAGAAAGGAAAAGAAAGGAAAAAAAACATATAAAAGTAAAAAACAAGAAACTTTGCAGTTATCTTCTGATGAAAATGATGTACTTTAAAGAAATTTGGAATTTTCAATCTGTGAAACAAAAACATGACAATTCAAGTGAAGCTTTACCTGTTTTAGAAAAACATCAAATGAAACAAGATGAAACTAAACACAAATTTCTCAATGGAAATGATATATCAAAAGTTTTTACATGTAATACTGATTTATGACAGCTCCATAATATATGAAAGATTGAAACTTGTGCCTTCTCACTCTCTGGTAAGTCAGCAACAGTAATTATTTTATATCTTTTTCTAATGGCATCTACCTCATCAGATAAACACTTTAAACAAAGAAGAATAAACAGAAGAAAAAGAAAGAAAAAAAACAAAGAAACAAGTCATGGGGACGTAACAAATTAAAGAAAAATCGCGCAAAGAACTTCCTATCTCCTCGTTCTGATCCGGCTCCAAGGGTTCGTTGGGAGCGCGAAAAGTTCCTCATCCGCCTCATTTGTCGCATTTCGCTCCTCGTGCCTGCGGACAGTTTCCTCCTGCTGTCTGAGCCAGTCATCACGACGGGCATTCTCGGGTTGGTCGTGTGGGACCAGGTCTCGCCCACCGATGATTCTGGGCAGGGCCGTGACCTCTCCAAGATTCTGGAGATGAGTGGGGCATGTATTACATATATGCATATATGTGCCAGTATATTTTAACCCATTGGTCGCGGTATCAAATAAAAATT
>NW_028234417.1:31857143-31859643 GCF_977035675.1 Penaeus japonicus
CTTACATTGCTGTATAGGCCTATTCAACATTCACTGCAATTCTCCTTCCATCCCTCTTCCATCTCCATACTTAATATTGATAATTTTTTCCTGTTGATGATTATTCCGTCTTCAATTGCGTCATTAATTTTCTGTTCATTGTAGATACTGAATAAAATTGATGATATGTATCTTTACCTAACTCATTGTTTTATTTTATTCGAGATCGACACATTTCATTATTAATTCTGCCTGAAGGTTGGTATGCAAATTTCAAATGAATCTTATTTTTTTTTTTGGAATTATATATTATTGATCAGTTCAATAGACATGTTATGTTTTCAACTTGCCAAACGTTTATATAAGAAATAACTAATTTCTTCTTTTCGTTCTTCAGCTCCCATAATCCTTAAACAACATATAACGTCTTTAGTGCATTTTCCTTTTCGAAAAGAGATTATCACTCTCTGGCAGTAAAATAATTAGAGTGAAAATTTTTTTTGTGGGATTTTTTCTTTGTTATATAAAGTAATTATTCAAATGCCTGCGAAATTATAAGCTCATTGACCGGTTCTCGTGGCCAGTGTAAGCTCTCTTTAGGTTAGTAATAAGAGTGACTATTAATTTATTCTCTATCTTCCAGTAGTATGGCAATCATTATTAATGTTATTTTTTCAGTTCTTTATCGACTTTTCTCTCATTTTGCAGTGCATTTCAGGTCTATTCCATTATTTCCCATTCGTAAGTCATTCGGAATTTCGTGTCATTTTCGTGTATGTCTTTTTTTTCGAAGAATGTTAATGGGGTTCTCTATATTTCTCTATTTTTTTTTCAATTGATTGTTGCTTTTAGGTAATTACTGCCTCCTTGTTTTTCCATGTTGCGTCTGTTTTTAGCTTTCATGTAATACTTCAACATATGTCGCATATCTTTCCATCATATGATTGCTATTTGTAAGGAGCTTATCATTTTTGTCTTTGGTATAATCACTATGCCATTTTGATTTGATTGTCATCTTCATCACGCTATTTATTTTATATTGTATGTTCTTTCCTGTTCTAGAAGCACTGTGCATGCTCTCACGGTGTTCTTGCCTTTTTCTTTTCTTTTCAATATTCATTTTATTTACCGTTGTTAGACTTGGGTTGCTATCGTTACCAACATTTTCGCTTTCCTTATTCCTCTATTTCGAGGTTTTATGTATTGGCTATGCTTGTTTGTTGCTTTTTTATGCGAAATATATCTGCCTCTGTATGTTTGATCATGAT
Organism: Penaeus japonicus; assembly: GCF_977035675.1. Classification (NCBI taxonomy): domain Eukaryota; kingdom Metazoa; phylum Arthropoda; class Malacostraca; order Decapoda; family Penaeidae; genus Penaeus; species Penaeus japonicus. The sequence goes on from NW_028234417.1 coordinate 31,858,391, forward strand.
CTATTGTAACCATGATAATAATAATGGTTCTACTTTTACGTCGAAATTTATTTATTTATTTTTATTTATTCATTTATTTTTCTATGTTTGATAATGATCGATTTTCGTCTAAATCTTTTGGATACGTGTGCTGATATCTTAAAAAAAATATATCTTTTCGACTTCAGATAAATTTTTGGTGTTGATCTATATCGTTCTTTTTTATTAATTAAATTTTGCTTTCAACAGATTCACACACTCAGCATCATCTAAATTTTATTATATTATTATTATTATTATTATTATTATTATTATTATTATTATTATTATTATTTTTAAGGTAACAACATTTTAGCATCCCTTATCAAAAATAAAGATCTACTTAGTTAATTTTTCCGCTTATCCTACGTGCTTCTAGACGCTTCTTTCAGCCCAAGCCAAGTACACTGATTAAAAAAAAAAAAAAAAAAAAAAAAAAAAAAAAAAAAAAAAAAAAAAAATCTTCAAATAAATCAACTTTGATTCCAACATTCTTTGTCCTCTTTCATTCGCTTCTTCGAGACCAGGAGCAACTCACTAAGTCAGGGGTTCCCAAACTTTTTGAATGTATCAATTATCAATATTTACTTTGTTAGGAAATTACACCCAAAATTCAAAACTCCTTATTTAAAACGAGAGACAAGGTTAAAAGGCATCTAGTTAATATTGTTCAACAGGCTTTCTTTATCAATAAGCTCATATTGTGATCTGTTTTCCTTTTCTTTTTCCTCTACTATAAGACAAAAACATATATTATTCATCACACTACATTCGAATATATGGCGGGGAAAACACAAGTTCAATTGAAGCTTCGAATTATTTATGATCGTTATGTTATAGGTAAGTATTAAGTGTGTGTGTCTGTGTGTGTGTGTATGTGTATGTGTGTGTGTGTGTGTGTCTGTGTGTATGTGTGTGTGTGTGTGTGTGTGTACCCGCGCACATGTGTGTATATGCTAACATTTTTCATGTTTTGTATGTGTGTTTGTCTGTGTATGTGTGTGTGTGCGTGTACGTGTGTGTATGTGTGAAATATGCTAACATTCTTCATGTTTTCGTTTCATTTACAGCGATTCCATTTTTCGTTTTCTTTGGCCTTCCCATTTTCTGTTCGAGGGCCATACTCACCTAAAAAAAAAAAAAAAAAAAAAAGGCGCCGAACAATGAAAGTTTCCCGGCACAAAGAACGGCGGATTGAAAGCAGAGATTAACGTTCCTGCCTTACTCTTCTTGCA
>NW_028234417.1:31882143-31902143 GCF_977035675.1 Penaeus japonicus
ATTCGAATTCTCACTCTCCCCTTTTTGTCTCGATTACTCTCCTTCCCAATCATTCGTTCTGTTTTCTTTCCTCTTTATTCATTGTTCTGTCTTCGTTCCTCTTTATTCATCGCTCTTTTTCGTGTCTTTTCGTTTTTTTTTTCTCTCTCTTTTTTTTTCTCTTTTTCGTGTCTTTTCGGTTTTTCTCTGTTTTTTTCTTTTTTTTTTCTCTTTTTCGTGTCTTTTCGTTTTTTTTTCTCTCTCTCTTTTTTTTTTCTCTTCGTCTATCATTGCTCGATTTCTTTATACTCTTATTTCCTTTGTCTTTTTTTCCTTTTATTTCGTCTCTCTTCTGCTCCACTCCAATTCCCGAATTTTATCCAGACTTTCATCCCAATCAGATCTTCAATTTTCATTCCATATCACCCAAGGCTGTTATTTCTTTCTCCTTTTTCTTTTTCTCTCCTCTCTCCTCTTCTCTCTCTCATCTTTCCTCTCTCTTCTCTCCTATTCCCTCTCTCCTCTCTTTTCTTTAATTTCTTTTCTCTTCTCTCCCCTCTCCTTCATATTCATCTTTCCTCTCTCCCCTCTCCTCTCCCCATTTTCCTCTTTCTTCTCTCCTCTCCCCTTTCTCTTATCGCTTCTCTCTCTCCTGTTTACTCTTTTTCTCTTCTCTCCTCCCTTCTTTCCCCAATCTCCCCTTTCTTCTCCCCTCTCCTCACCTCACACCCTCAGCTCTCTCCTCCCTCTCCTCTTTTCTCTTCCTTCAACTCTCTCCTCCCTCTTCCCTCTTGTCTCTCCCTTTAACACTCTCTCCTCCCTCCCCCTCCTCTTTCCCCTCTCTTCTCTCTCTTCTCTCCCCTCTCCTCCCTCCCCTCTTTTCTCTCCCTTCAACTCTCTCCTCCCTCTCCCCTCTTTTCTCTCCCTTCAACTCTCTCCTCCCTCTTCCCTCTTTTCTCTCCCTTCAACTCTCTCCTCCCTCTTCCCTCTTTTCTCTCCCTTCAACTCTCTCCTCCCTCTCCCCTCTTTTCTCTCCCTTCAACTCTCTCCTCCCTCCCCCTCCTCTTTCCCCTCTTTTCTCTCTCTTCTCTCCCCTCTCCTCCCTCCCCTCGTTTCTCTCCCTTCAACTCTCTCCTCCCTCCCCTCTTTTCTCTCCCTTCAACTCTCTCCTCCCTCTCCCCTCTTTTCTCTCCCTTTAACACTCTCTCCTCCCTCCCCCTCCTCTTTCCCCTCTTTTCTCTCTCTTCTCTCCCCTCTCCTCCCTCCCCTCGTTTCTCTCCCTTCAACTCTCTCCTCCCTCCCCTCTTTTCTCTCCCTTCAACTCTCTCCTCCCTCTTCCCTCTTTTCTCTCCCTATACCTCTCTCCTCCCTCTTCCCTCCTCTCTCCCCTCTTTTCTCTCCCTATACCTCTCTCCTCCCTCTTCCCTCCTCTCTTCCCTCTTTTCTCTCCCTTCAACTCTCTCCTCCCTTTCCCCTCTTTTCTCTCCCTTCAACTCTCTCCTCCCTCTTCCCTCTTTTCTCTCCCTTCAACTCTCTCCTCCCTCTCCCCTCTTTTCTCTCCCTTCAACTCTCTCCTCCCTCTTCCCTCTCCTCTCTCCCCTCTTTTCTCTCCCTTCAACTCTCTCCTCCCTCTTCCCTCTCCTCTCTCCCCTCTTTTCTCTCCCTTCAACTCTCTCCTCCCTCTTCCCTCTCCTCTCACCCCCTCTCTGTTCTCTCCTTCAACCTCACCTCCCTCTTCCCTCTTTTTCTCCTCCCTTCAAACTCTCGCCTCCCTCTTCCCTCTTTTCTCTCTCTCTTCCACACACACACACACACACACCACAAGGGGTGGAGGGGGGAAAAAAAGAAAAAAAAATGCACTTACGCTATAATCCATCTCACCCTCTTTTAATAGCTCCATGCAACTCTCCTCCCTCTCCCCTCTTTTCTCTCCCTTCAACTCTCTCCTCCCTCCCCTCTTTTCTCTCCCTTCAACTCTCTCCTCCCTCTCCCCTCTTTTCTCTCCCTTCAACTCTCTCCTCCCTCTCCCCTCTTTTCTCTCCCTTCAACTCTCTCCTCCCTCTCCCCTCTTTTCTCTCCCTTCAACTCTCTCCTCCCTCTTCCCTCTTTTCTCTCCCTTCAACTCTCTCCTCCCTCTCCCCTCTTTTCTCTCCCTTCAACTCTCTCCTTTTTTCCCCCCCCCCCTCCTCCCTCTCCCCTCTTACTCTCCCTTCAACTGTCTCCCTCCGCTCCTTCCCTCCCTCCCCCCTCTTTTCCTCCTTCAACTCCTCCTCCTCCCCTTCCCTCTTTCTCTCCACTTCAACTCTCACCTCCCTTCCCCTCTTTCTCTCCCTTCAACTCCTCCGCCTCTCCCCCTTTTCTCTCCCGTCAACTCTCCTCCTCCCCTCTCCCCTCCTTTTCTCTCCCCTCTTTTTCCTCTCCCATCAAACACTCTCCTCTCCTCCCTCTCCCCTCTTTTCTCTCCCTTCAACTCTCTCCTCCCTCTTCCCTCTTTTCTCTCCCTTCAACTCTCTCCTCCCTCTTCCCTCTTTTCTCTCCCTTCAACTCTCTCCTTCCTCTCCCCTCTTTTCTCTCCCTTCAACTCTCTCCTCCCTCTCCCCTCTTTTCTCTCCCTTCACCTCTCTCCTCCCTCTCCCCTCTTTTCTCTCCCTTCAACTCTCTCCTCCCTCTTCCCTCTTTTCTCTCCCTTCAACTCTCTCCTCCCTCTCCCCTCTTTTCTCTCCCTTCAACTCTCTCCTCCCTCTCCCCTCTTTTCTCTCCCTTCAACTCTCTCCTCCCTCTTCCCTCTTTCCTCTCCTTTCAACAACTCCTCCCTCTCCTCCTTTTTCTCTTCCCTTCCAACTCTCTCCTTCCTTTCCCCTCTTTTTCTCTGCTCTTCAACTCCCCTCTCCTCCCTTCTTTCCCTTCTTTTCTCTCCTTTCACTCTCTCCTCCCTCCCTCTTCTTTTTCTCCCTTCACCTCTCTCCTCCCTCTCCCCTCTTTTCTCTCCCTTCACCTCTCTCCTCCCTCTCCCCTCTTTTCTCTCCCTTCAACTCTCTCCTCCCTCCCCTCTTTTCTCTCCCTTCAACTCTCTCCTCCCTCTTCCCTCTTTTCTCTCCCTATACCTCTCTCCTCCCTCTTCCCTCCTCTCTCCCCTCTCTTCTCTCTCTCCCTTCATACTCGCCGCCCGCTCCCTCCCTCTCTCCCTCTTTTCTCTCCCTTCAACGTCTCCTCCCTCTCCCCTCTTTCTCTCCCCTCAACTCACTTCCTCCCTCTTCCTCTTTTCTCTCCTTCCAACTATCTCTCCTCCCTCGTCCCTCCCTCTCTTGTCCTCTTTTTCTCTCCCTTTTCAACTCTCTCTCCTCCCTTTCCCCTCTTTTTCTCTTCCCCCTTCAACTCTCTCCTTCCCTCTTCCCTCCGTTTTCTCTCCTTCAACTCTCTCCTTCCTCTGCTCCCCTCTTTTCTCTCCCGACTCAACTCTCTCCCACCCTCCCCCTCTTTTCCTCCATCAACTATCCTCCTCCCTCTTCCCTCTTTTCTCACCCTTCAACTGTCCCCTCCCTCTCCCCTCTTCTCTCCCTTCAACTCTCTCCTTCCTCACCCCTTCTTTTCTCTCCCTTCAATCAACTCTCTTCCTTCCCCGCTTCCCATCTTTTCTCTCTCTTCAACTCTCTCCTCCATCTCCCCTCTTTTTCTCTCCCTTCAACCTCTCTCCCTCTTTTCCCCTTTTCTCTCCCTTCAACTCCTCTCCATCCTCTCACCCTCTATTCTTCTCCCCCTTCAACTCTCTTCCCTCTCCTCTCTCACCCCTCTTTTCTCCCCCTTCTACTCTCTCCGTTCCCCTCCTTCCCTCTCCTCTCATCCCCTCTTTTCTCTCCCTTCAACTCTCTCCTCCCTCTTCCCTCTCCTCTCCTCCCCCTCTTTCCTCTCCCTTCAACTCTCTCCTCCCTCTTCCCTCTTTTCTCTCCCTCACTCTCTCCTCCCTCTTCCCTCTTTTCTCTCCCCTCAACCCTCCCCCCCCTCTCCCCCCTTTTCTCTCCCTCCAACTGTCCTCCTCCCATCTCCCCCTCTTTTCTCTCCCTTCAACTCTCTCCTCCCTCTTCCCTCTTTTCTCTCCCTCCACCTCTCTCCTCCCTCTTCCCTCTTTTCTCTCCCTTCACCTCTCTCCTCTCTCCCCTCTTTTCTCTCCCTTCAACTCTCTCCTCCCTCTCCCCTCTTTTCTCTCCTCTCGTTCCTCCTCTCTTTCAATAGTGTTCTCAAAATTCCTCAGTTCTCTTCATCTCATCTCTCTTCACCACATCTTTTCTCGTTCTTCTCATACTCCTCTCTTTTCTCTTTTCTTCTCTCTCTCTCTCTACTTTCTTCCTCTCTCTTCTTCTCTCTCTCTTCTATTACTCACTCCTACCTTCTCTCTTGCTTTCTTCTTCTGCTCTTCTCTTCTCCTCCTTCTCTCTTTCACTCTCGTCTTTCTCTTCTCTCATTTTCTTCTCCTTTCTCTCTTCTTCTCGATCTCTCTCTATACTTCTTTTCTCTCTCTCCATTTCTCTTCTCTTCTTCCTTCTCTCTTTCTCTCTCTCGGCTTTCTCTTTCTCTACTCTCTTCTCTCTCTCTCTCTCGTCTCTTTTCTCCTTCGCTTCTTCTCACTCTCTTCTTTCTCTCTTCTCTAATCTCTTCTCTCTCTCCTTCCTCCTCTTCTCGTAACGATTTCACCTCGTCCTCATCTCTTCCTTCTTCTTCTTTTTCCTCCTCTTCCTCTTCTCTTTTCTCTCGTCCTCTCATCCTCGTTCTCTTTTCTCTCTCTCATTCCTCTCTCTCTCCTCTCTTCTTCTCTCTCCTCTCAATCTCTCTCTCTTTCTCTCTCCTCTACGCCTTCCTCACCTCTCATCTCTCCCATGTGCAAACTCTCTCCTCTTCCCTTCTCCCCTCTTTCTCTCCCTTCAACTGTCACCTCACTCTCCCCGCATTTCCTCTCCCTTCAACTCTCTCCCTCTCCCTCCCTCTTTTCTCTCCCCTCTTTTCTCTGCCCTTCAACGGCCCTCCCTCTCCCCTCTTTCTCCGTAACTCCCTCAACTCTCTCCTCCCATCTAGTCTCTCCCCGTCACTCTCTCCTCCTCGCTCACAGCCCCTCTTTTCTCTCCCTTCAACTCTCTCCTCCCTCTCCCCTCTTTTCTCTCCCTTCAACTCTCTCCTCCCTCTCCCCTCTTTTCTCTCCCTTCAACTCTCTCCTCCCTCTTCCCTCTTTTCTCTCCCTTCAACTCTCTCCTCCCTCTCCCCTCTTTTCTCTCCCTTCAACTCTCTCCTCCCTCTCCCCTCTTTTCTCTCCCCTCTTTTCTCTCCCTTCAACTCTCTCCTCCCTCTCCCCTCTTTTCTCTCCCTTCAACTCTCTCCTCCCTCTTCCCTCTCCTCTCTCCCCTCTTTTCTCTCCCTTCAACTCTCTCCTCCCTCTCCCCTCTTTTCTCTCCCTTCAACTCTCTCCTCCCTCTCCCCTCTTTTCTCTCCCTTCAACTCTCTCCTCCCTCTTCCCTCTTTTCTCTCCCTTCAACTCTCTCCTCCCTCTCCCCTCTTTTCTCTCCCTTCAACTCTCTCCTCCCTCTCCCCTCTTTTCTCTCCCTTCAACTCTCTCCTCCCTCTCCCCTCTTTTCTCTCCCTTCAACTCTCTCCTCCCTCTCCCCTCTTTTCTCTCCCTTCAACTCTCTCCTCCCTCCCCCCTCCCCCCATCTTTCTATTTCTCTCCCTTTCACTCTCTCTCTCCTCCCACTCCTCTTTTCTTCCCCTTCAACTCTCTCCTCCCTCTCCCCTCTTTTCCTCTCCCCTCTTTCTCTCCTTCAGCACTCTTCTCCCTCTCCCCTTTTCCTCCCCTTCAACTCTCTCCTCCCTCTTCCCCCTCTTTCTCTCTCCCTTCAACTCTCTCCTCCCTTTTCCCCTCTTTTCTTTTCTCTCCCTTCAACTCTCTTCCCCCTCTCCGTCCCTCTTTCTCCCCCCTTGTCTCTCTCATCTTCAACTCGCTCCTCCCCTCGTTTCTCTCCCTCAACTCTCTCCTCCTCCTCTGCCTCTTTTCTCTCCATTCAACTCTCTCCTTCCCTCTTCCCTCTTCTCTCCCTTCAAACTCTCTCTCTCTCCTCCCTCTTCCCTCCTTTCATCTCCCTTCAAACACTCCTCTCCTCTCTCCCCTCTTTTCTCTCCCTTCAACTCTCTCCTCCCTCTCCCCTCTTTTCTCTCCCTTCAACTCTCTCCTCCCTCTTCCCTCTTTTCTCTCCCTTCAACTCTCTCCTCCCTCTCCCCTCTTTTCTCTCCCTTCAACTCTCTCCTCCCTCTTCCCTCTTTTCTCTCCCTTCAACTCTCTCCTCCCTCTCCCCTCTTTTCTCTCCCTTCAACTCTCTCCTCCCTCTCCCCTCTTTCCTCTCCCTTCACCTCTCTCCTCCCTCTCCCCTCTTTTCTCTCCCCTCTTTTCTCTCCCTTCAACTCTCTCCTCCCTCTTCCCTCTTTTCTCTCCCCTCTATTCTCTCCCCCCACCTCCCTCTTCTCTCTCCCCTCTTTTCTCTCCCTTCACCCCTCTCCTCCCTCTCCCCCCTCTTCTCTCCCTTCAACTCTCTCCTCCCTCTCCCCTCTTTTCTCTCCTCCCGTCAACTCACCTCCTCCCTCCTCCCCTCTTTTCTTCTCCCCTCTTTTCTCTCCCTTCAACTCTCTCCTCCTTTTTTCTTCCTCCCTCTCCCCTCTTTTCTCTCCCTTCCACTCCCTCCTCCCTCTCCCCTCTTTTCTCTCCCTTTCAACTCCTCCTCCCTGCTCCACTCTCTTGCACTCCCTTCACTCTCTCCTCCCCTTCCCTCTTTTCTCCCTTCAACTCTCTCCTCCCTCTCCCCTCTTTTCTCTCCCTTCAACTCTCTCCTCCCTCTCCCCTCTTTTCTCTCCCTTCAACTCTCTCCTCCCTCTCCCCTCTTTTCTCTCCCCTCTTTTCTCTCCCTTCAACTCTCTCCTCCCTCTCCCCTCTTTTCTCTCCCCTCTTTTCTCTCCCTTCAACTCTCTCCTCCCTCTCCCCTCTTTTCTCTCCCTTCAACTCTCTCCTCCCTCTCCCCTCTTTTCTCTCCCTTCAACTCTCTCCTTTTTCCCCTCAAAACTCTCTCCTCCCTCTCACCCTCTGTTTCACTCCCCTTCTTTTCTATCCCTACAACACCCTCTCCTCCTCCCTCTCCCCCTTCTTTTCTCTCCCCTCTTTCTCTCCACTTCAACTCCTCTCCTCCCTCTCCCCTCTTTTCTCTCCCTCCAACTCTCTCCTCCCCTCTCCCCTCTCTTCTCTCCCTTCAACTCTCTCCTCTCTCTCCCACTATTCCTCTCCCATCAACCTCGCCTCCCTCGCCCTCTTTCTCTCCTCATCTCTCTTCCTCCCCTTTTCCCCTCCATCTCTACCTTCAACTCGCTCCTCCCTCTCCCCTGTTTTCTCTCCCCTTCAACACTCTCCACCTCCTTCCCTCTTTTCCTCTCCTTCACTGTCTCCACCCTCTTACCCTCTTTTTCTCTCCCTTCAACTCTCTCCTCCCTCACCCCCCCTCTTCCCACTTTTCTTCTCCCTTCAACTCTCGTCCTCCCTCTCCCCTCTTTTCTCATCCCTTCAACTCCTCTCCTCCTCTACCCTCTCTTCTCTCCTTCAACTCTCTACTCCCTCCTCCCTCTCTTTTCTCTCCTTCAACTCTCTCGTCGCTCCCTCTACCCTCTTTATCTCTCCCTTCAACTCTCCTCCCTCTCTCCTCCCTCTTCCCTCTTTTCTCTCCCTTCAACTCTCTCCTCCCTCTTCCCTCTCCTCTCTCCCCTCTTTTCTCTCCCTCCTCCTCTCTCCTCTCTCTCCCCTCTCTTCTCTCTCTTCTCCTCTCTCCTCCCTCTCCCACTCTTTTCTACTCCCGCAACTGTGCTCCTTCCTCCCTCTCCATCTTTCTCTCCTTCAACCTCTCCTCCCGCTTCCCTCTTTTCTCTCCCTGTCAACTCTCTCCTCCACTCCCCTCTTTTCCCTCTCCATCAACTTCTCTCCTCCCCTTCCCCCTCGTTTTTTCCTCTCCCTTAGACAACTCTCTCCTCCCTCTCCCCTACTTTTCTTTCTCCTCCCTTCAACTCTCTCCTCCCTCTCCACCTCTTTCTCTCTCCTTCACTCTCTCCTCTCCTCCCTCTCTCCCTCTCCCCTCGTTTTCACTCCCCTCATTTCTCTCCCTTCAACTCTCTCCTCCCTCTCCACTCTTTTCTCTCCCTTCAACTCTCTCCTCCCTCTCCCCTCTTTTTCCTTCATCTCCCCTCTTCTTCTCCCTTCAATTCTCCTCCTCCTCCCTCTTCCCTCTTTTCTCTCCTTCAAACTGTCTCCTCCCCTCCCTCTTCCTCCTTTCTCTCCCCTTCAACTTCATCTCCTCGTTCCCTCTTTTCCTTCCCTTCAACTCTCTCCTCCCTCTCCCTCATTTCCTCTCCCTCTCATGTTCTCCTCCCTCAACTGTCTCCTCCCTCTCCCCTCTTTTCTCTCCCCTCTTTTCTCTCCCTTCAACTCTCTCCTCCCTCTCCCCTTTTTTCTCTCCCTTCAACTGTCTCCTCCCTCTTCCCTCCTTTCTCTCCCTTCAACTCTCTCCTCCCTCTCCCCTCTTTTCTCTCCCTTCAACTCTCTCCTCCCTCTCCCCTCTTTTCTCTCCCCTCTTTTCTCTCCCTTCAACTCTCTCCTCCCTCTCCCCTCTTTTCTCTCCCTTCAACTCTCTCCTCCCTCTCCCCTCTTTTCTCTCCCTTCAACTCTCTCCTCTCTCTCCCCTCTTCCCTCTTTTCTCTCCCTTCAACTTCTCTCTCCTCTTCCTCTTTTCTCTCCTCACACTCTCCTTTCCCTCCCTCTTCTCTCTCCTTCCACTCTCTCCTCCCCTTTCCTCTTTTCTCTCCCTTCAATCTCTCTCCGTCCCTCTCCCTCATTTCTCTCCCCTTCAACTTCTCTCCTCCTCTTCCTCTCCACTCTTTTCCTCTCCCTTCAACGCTCCTCCTTCCTCCCTCTTCCCTCTTGTTCTCTTCCCTTCTCCCTTTCCCCAACTCTCTCCGTCCCTCTCCCCTCTTTTTCTCTCTTTCTCACTCTCTCCACTCACCTCTGCCCCCTCTTTTCTTAGACCACTCCCTTCAACTCTCTCCTCCCTCTCCCCTCATTTCTCTCCTCTCTATCTCTCCCTTCAACTCTCATCCACCCTCACCCCTCCTTATCTCACCCCTCTTTTCTCTCCTTCAACCTCTCCCCCCTCTCCCCTCTTTTCTCTCCTTCAACTCTCATCCTCCCACTCCCCCTCTTTTCTCTCCCTTCAACTCTCTCCGTCCATCTCCCCCTCTTTCTCTCCATCAACTCTCTCCTTCCCTCTCTCTCCCCTACTTTTCTCTCCCCTCTTTTCTCTCCCTGTCCAAACTCTCTCCTCCCTCTCCCCTTTTCCTTTTCGCCCTTCAACTCAACTCTCACTCCCTCCCCCCCTTTTCTCTCCTTCAACTGTCCTTCAGACCTCCCTCCCCCCCTCTTTTTCCCTCTTTCTTCAACTCTCCTTCAACTTCCTCCCTCTCCCCCCTTTCTCTTTCACCCCCTTTTCTTCAACTCTCACTTCCAACTGTCCCCTCCCCTGTTTTCTCTACCCCTTCAACTTTTCTCTCCTTCAACTCCCTCCTCTCTTCTTTTCCTCTTCTTCCCTTCAACCTTTTCTCTCCCTTCCCGCTTCCATCCTCCCTTTCCTCCCCCCGCTTTTCTCTCCCTCAACGCTCTCCTCAATCTCCCCTTCTATTGCTCTCGCCTTTCAACTCTTTCCCTCCCTTCAACTCCCCTTCCTTTTCCCGTTCCTTTCTTCCCCTTCAACCTCTCCCCTTAGTTTTCCTCCCTTCAACGCCTCTCTTTTCTCTCCTTCCAACACGCTCCTCATCTCCCTCTTTTCTCCCCTTCAACTCTCTCCTCCCTCTCCCCTCTTTTCTCTCCCTTCAACACTCTCCTCCCTCTCCACTCTTTTCTCATCACGCCATCAACTCTCTCCCTCCTCTTCTGCCATCTTTTCTCTTTTCTCCGTCAACCCTATCTTCAACGCCCTCTCGCCCTCTTTTCCCCTGCATTTCCCTCAACTTCAACTCTCCCTCCCTCTCCCCCCTTTTCCTTTTTCTCCTCTTTCCCTTTTCTCCCTTCAACCTTCTCCTACCTCCCTCTCTCCCCCTTTTCCCCTCTTTCTCAACTCTTCAACTCTCTCCGCCCTCTTCCTCTTTTCTCTTCCCCTCTTTTCTCTCCCCCTTCAACTCCTTTTCTCTCCCTTCAACTCTCTCCTCACTCTCCCCCTTCTCTCCCTTCAACTCTCTCCTCCCTCTTCCCTCTTTTCTCTCCCCTCTTTTCTCTCCCTTCAACTCTCTCCTCCCTCTCCCCTCTTTTCTCTCCCTTCAACTCTCTCCTCCCTCTTCCCTCTTTTCTCTCCCTTCAACTCTCTCCTCCCTCTCCCCTCTTTTCTCTCCCTTCAACTCTCTCCTCCCTCTCCCCTCTTTTCTCTCCCCTCTTTTCTCTCCCTTCAACTCTCTCCTCCCTCTCCCCTCTTTTCTCTCCCTTCAACTCTCTCCTCCCTCTCCCCTCTTTTCTCTCCCTTCAACTCTCTCCTCCCTCTCCCCTCTTTTCTCTCCCTTCAACTCTCTCCTCCCTCTTCCCTCTTTTCTCTCCCTTCAACTCTCTCCTCCCTCTTCCCTCTTTTCTCTCCCTTCAACTCTCTCCTCCCTCCCCTCTTTTCTCTCCCTTCAACTCTCTCCTCCCTCTTCCCTCTTTTCTCTCCCCCTCTTCCTCTCCTTCTAACCTCTCCTCCTCTTTCCCCTCTTGTCTCTCCCTTCAACTCTCTCCCCCACTTTCCCTCTTTTCTCTCCTTCAACTCGAATCCCTCCTCCGCTCTCCCCTCTTTATTCTCCTTCAAACTCTCCTCCCTCTTCCCTCTTTTCTCTCCCTTCAACTCTCTCCTCCCTCTTCCCTCTTTTCTCTCCCTTCAACTCTCTCCTCCCTCTCCCCTCTTTTCTCTCCCTTCAACTCTCTCCTCCCTCTTCCCTCTTTTCTCTCCCTTCAACTCTCTCCTCCCTCTTCCCTCTTTTCTCTCCCTTCAACTCTCTCCTCCCTCTTCCCCTTCTCTCCCATTCAACTCTCTCTCTCCTCTCTCCCCTCTTTTCTCTCTCTCCTCCCTTCAACTCTCTCCTCCCCTCTTCCCTCTTTTCTCTCCCTTCAACTCTCTCCTCCCTCTCCCCTCTTTTCTCTCTCTTCAACTCTCTCCTCCCTCGCTCTCCCCCTCTTTTCTCTCCCTCAACCCTTACCTCCCCTTTCCCTCCTTTCTCTCCCTTCAATTTCCCTCTCCTACTCATCTTCTCCCTCTTCCCATTTTGTCTCCCTTTCAATATCCTCCTCCCTCCCCCCTCTTTTCACTCCCTTCAACTCTTCCCTCCTCCCTCTTCCCTCTTTTCTCTCCCTTCAACTCTCTCCTCCCTCCCCTCTTTTATCTCCCTTCAATCCCCCCTTCCTCCTTTCTCCCCTCTTTTCTCTCCCTATACCTCTCTCCTCCCTCCTCTCTTCCCTCTTTTCTCCTCCTACAACTCTCCCTTCCCTCTTCCCTTTTTTCTCTCCCTTCAACTCTCTCCTCCCTATTCCCTTCTTTACTCTCCCCTTCACTCTCTCCTCTTCCTCTTCCCTCCTTCTCTCCCTTCAACACTCCCCTTCCCTCCTCCACCTTATTAATCTCTCCCTAAACAACTCTCTCCTACCTCTTTCCCTCTTTCTCAGCCCGTCAACTCTTCTCTCCCTCTTCCCTTCTTTTCTCTCCCTATATCTCTCTCCTCCCTCTTCTACCCTCTTTCTTCTTCTCTTCACTTTCGTCCTCTCCTCCCTATACCTCTCTCCTCTCTCTCCCCCCTCTCACCTCTCCCCTCTTTTCTCTCCATATACCTCTCTCCTCCCTCTTCCCTTATCTCTCCTCTCTCCCCTCCCTCGTTTCTCCCCTCTTTTCTCTCCCTATATCTCTCTCCTCCCTCTTCCCTCCTCTCTCCCCTCTTTTCTCTCCCTACACCTCTCTCCCTATACCTCTCTCCTCTCTCCCCTCTTTTCTCTCCTCCCTCTCCCCTCTTTTCTCTCCTCCCTCTCCCCTCTTTTCTCTCCCTATACCTCTCTCCTCCCTCTTCCCTCCTCTCTCTCTCCCTCCCTCAACTCTCTCCACCCTCTCCCCTCTTTTCTTCTCCTTCAACTCGCGAGACTCCCGCTCCACTCGTGTCTATCCCTTCAACCGCTCCGCCCCTCTCCACTCTGTTCTCTCCACTTCTACTCGATCCTCCCTCTTCCAGCTTTCTTTTCTCTCCCTATACACTCTCTCCTGGGCCCTCTTCCCTCCTCTCTCACCCCTCCTCAACTACCACTGCCTCTCTTCTTCCCCCCATCTTTTCTCTCCCTTCACTCTCTCCGCCCTATCCCCTCTTTTCCTCCCCTCCTTGCGCTCCTCATCTCGCTCCTCCCTCTCCCCTCTTTTCCTCTCCCCTCTGTTCTCTCCCGTCATCTCTCTCCTCCCTCTCCCCTCTTTTCTCTCCCTTCAACTCTCTCCTCCCTTTCCCCTCTTTTCGTCTGCCCTTCAACTCTACGCCTCCATCCCCCTCTTTTTCTCTCCCCCTCTTGTACCTCTCCCTTCATCTCCTCTCCTCACGCTACCCCTTCCTGTTCTCGACCATCTTTTCTCTCCCTTCAAATCTCGCCTCCATCTCCCCTCTTTTCTCTGCCCTTCAACTATCTCATACACGCTACCCTCTTTCGCTCACATTCAAAGCGACGCATCGCCGACCCTCTGTGCTCGCCCGCCATCTCGCTACCGCCTCCGCTCACCTCGTTTGCCTGCCCTAAACTCTCTCCTACCCTCATTCACACTACTGTCTCTCCATGCACCAGCTCATCCGTAGACCAGTTTTATCGCAAGTCTACTCGATACCTAAAGAGGAAGAGGGTCGAGACATTACTGTCTCCTCACCTTCCTCTTTCTTTATCAGCACCGTCTACGAGAGCCTCCATAGCCCCGCTTTTTCTCTACCTTCAACACGCTACGCCCAGCTCCCCTATTTTCTCGCCCTGCATAGATCTCCGCTCGATCACCTTGTTGCTCTCCATTCTACCTCTAAATGTAACATCGCCAGATTGTCTATCCCCATCTTGTCTCTAACTTCAACGAACTCCGCCCATCTCCCCGCGTTGCTCTCCCTGATCGCTCTCGCTCCCTCTCACCTCTTTTCTCGCCCTTCTAATATCCTCATCCTCCCTATCACATCCTTTCGCGCACCTCGTTTCTATCCATCAAACGATCATCCTCCCTCGCAACTCCTCTTTCTCCTCCATGAATCCGCGCCTCCCTCTCCGCTTTGCTCGACCATCTTTTCTCGCCATCTACTCTCATCCTCCCGATTCACTAGGTGCTCGCCAAGTCAAAAGGTCAGAATCACATACAATTACCTCCTTCGACTCTACCTTCTAATGGGACTCCTACCTCTGCCCGTGGTACTCCATGAATAGCTCTACGCACTATCAACGATGGGATCGAAATCTTTGTATATAAAGATTATGATCATAATCGAAAATAGTTGATAGACAAGATTTTCTCTAAATGCAAATACTAGCATACCTAGACACTGTTTTCTCATACTGATTATGGATAATAAAAGGAAAGAATGTAAAGAAATTAATCAGAGCATAAATAGAAAATCTGGGAGAGAATTATTAGGAAAGTAAAAAATAAAATAGTGGTCGAGAAAAGATGTGAGCTTAAAGGATTCGAAATGAGAAGCCCGATAAAAGGTTTGATAGAAATGCTTCCATAGACTAATAAAGCAAAAGCTTGGAATATAAGTATTATATAGAAGAAAGAGACAAAGGGGCGAGAAAGGATTCGATAGACTACAGAGAATAAGAGGGGATAGAACAGTAAAAGAGCGACGAAAAGAAAGAGTGCAACAGTATATAAATGCAATATAGAGCAGAAAGAGAAAAGAGAGATCTAACGTCATCTATCTACTCTCTATAAACACGATGGTAGAGAAAGGATAGAGAGCATAACTATCCCCATCTTTTTAGCTAACATCATGTGAATAGACAGGCTTCTATAGAAGACGATAAAAATGGAGCTCAAGAGTGGTAGCGAAAGTATTAGAAGAATCAAAGAAGAAATCGAGTTGGAGACGAAACGGATTCGAGAGGAAGACAGATAAAATAGGGGAGATCATGATTATAGAGAATAATATAAGTACAGAGTTAAGAGAACGTATTAGACAGACTGAATAGATAAGCGGAGAGAAAAGAGTTGTGATATGATAAGTCTTAGATATAATAAAGAAACAGAGTTTATAAAATTAAACGAGATAATCAAGGATAAAATAGGGAGAGAAAGGAATAGAGATACGAAAGAAAATATGTGATGATAAGTATTAAGATAAGAAGCTCACAGATGTGAGATAAATGAATAATATCTAATAGTCAATATAAAACGAGGGGGATAGAAAGGGATACTAGAGAATACATAGAAAAGCGTGAGAGAAATGATTAGATATAAGAAAGATAAAAGATGGGAAGATAAAAAGTTGAGAGAAAGTATAATCATCTCAGCCTATAACCGAGTTATCTAGGCAAAATTAATTATAAATAAAGAGAAAAGAGGGGATATAAAGATTAGAGATAAGAAATCTAAAGAGAGGTTAGAGAAAGTATTATAGATCAGAAATATAAACGAGGGGAGAGAAATTAATATAAGCTGGAAAGACAGAGCAAAATTTGTAGAGAAAGGAATAAAGAGAATAACTAGAATAGAGGTGATAGAAAGGTATTATAGATACTCACTATTAAAGAAGGTATAGAAAGGATATAGCAGCAAATAGACAAGAGGGGAAGAGAAATTCTTAGCGATAAGAAAGAGAACGAGGGGAGATACCCAGATTGTACTACAGTCTAAGCTCACGTCATCACTATTCCAGCTTGTATTAGCACATGCAACTCCTAGACTAAAGAGAACAGAGTTTCTCCTCCCCTCTTGTCTCTCCCCTTCACTCTCTCATTCTCCTCCCGCGTCACACCCAAACGCGTTCGCTCCCTTCAACTCTGCTCCTCCCTATCCCACTCTATAGCGCAAATAGTTCTTCTCAAGAAATACGACTACGCACCGCTCTCACGACTAGCAACCGAGGGGCTCAGCCCGTAAAGCTCTAGACGCCCTTTACAGCTTTTCGAGAAAGTCACATTTAATAAGCACAGAATCAATAGAAAATCTTGGATAGAACAGGATTCGAGATACGCAATAGAAAGATGGTAGAGCAAAGACGTTGCTGCGCCATTAAACGCTCTCATAACTCTCCCCGAGGTCTATAAATGATAAGAGATCAGACATAGAAACGAGTTGGAGAGAAATGAATACTATACCCACCTCTCCAGATTGACTCGACTTTCTTCTCGCCATAATCAATAGGACAACTCATGGTTGATAGCCCTTCTAATCGCTCATCATCGTCCCTCTTGTCTATCACCCGTCAAATGTATCCTACCGAGCCATATCGGAGCTCACGTCACAATTCGCGCCGCCTCAGATCCACTGGTCTATAAATCTTTCTCCTCCCTTAAACGATCTCCTCCCTCTTCCCTCTTTTCTCCCATTCAACTACTATACTCCGCGGCCCTCTTTCGCGCCCGTCTCTACATAATCCCTATCCCCCGCGGTGTTTCGCACTTGCAACTCGCTCCTCCCTGCTTCCCTCTTTGCTCTCCTTCAAATCTCTCCTCCCTCTGCCCGCGTTATCTCACCTTCTACCACCCTGGTAACCACGCTCCCGCCTATCCATAGGTTGATCTCAAGGACTCGCTATCCTCCCTCGCCAGCGTGTTCCATCGCCAGCATCTCTATAACCGCGTAACAAGACATCTCATAACAGAATTGACGCTCCAGGAAAACGCATACTCACGATATCAACTGGGATCTATAGTCAATATAGATCAGCACATAGCATCGTTTGCTATAAAGTAAACGTCACTCCGCACTCCCCTCTTTCTCTACCGGCTTCTCACTCCACCATCAACGCGTGTATCTACCTGATATTACCCCTCCCTAAGCTAGAAAGGCAAGTTGCCCCAGACCCATAGATACACCAGATGTTGTAGCAAATTAATGGCACCAGAATAAGATCATAATCTCGACCAGATGTAACTATCTCGCAGCCATAAAAGAGTTTAGATAACATGATATCCAAAATGATACGTTCTCCCCCTCTTGTCGATCACAGTGTACGATAGAAGCACTAAGATATTCAATCTTTGAGCCTCCTCAAAGCTACCTTCAATATACAGTGTTGAGCTCCGTAAACTCTATAATACATTGACTTATGACATAGACGACGGTAAGCTACTTTTAACCTCTCGCCGATACAGCTTGACCTAATCTCACACTATCAAATCGTGCAGCGAACGTGTATCATAGACTAAATATTCCATACAATTACCCTCACGTTTCGCTATTATCCATATACCTATATCCTCTCTCACTCCCAAGTCGCACCTCTCCCATCTTGCTCTCAATATTACCGATCTACGCCATAGTAATTAGCGATCCTCTAGCAAATCCACTCGGGGCGACACGAGTTGACTAGACATTTATCTCTCTCCCCCCTCCTCCCTCCTCTCTCCCCCATCATTTTATCTACATTCTCCCTCTCGCTCTCCCTAGAACATATCTACCTCTATCCCGATAAGAGACAATCTTTGTTATGCCGTAAGATATCCAACGATTGGTCGAAGAAGAACGCAGCCCCTCGTTTCTATACTATACCGCTCTCCGTCAAAGAGTCCTCATCTATCTCTACATATGGTCTCGAAATATGAACCTCTCTCCTCCCTCTTCCCTCCTCTCTCGCACTGTCCTCCACGGCATAGCAGCATACCCATAGGCCTCACTATCTTACATGAAAGGTATGACAGACAGTCCAATTCCCACTCCATCAGCTGACTACGCCTCCTCGCTCCTCCCCTTTCTCCTTCTCTCCTTCCCCTCTTCCGATTTTTATCTCTCCTCCTGCTGCCTATCTTCTTGTTCTTGTTTTTGTTCTTCTTTTTTATTTATTTTTTTTTAAATTTTAGTTCCTCTTCATATTGTTTTGTTTTTCGTCTTTTTTTCTTTTGTTGTAATTTTTTGTTTTCTTTTTTTTCTTCCTTTCGTCCTTGTTGTTGCTTTTTTTTCTTTTTCTGTTTTTTTTCTTCTCCTCTTCCTCCAGCTTCACCTACTTCCCTTTCTTCAACCTTCTCCCTCCCTCCTTTCGCCCTCTTCACCCTCGTTCTCTCTTTTCTCTCCCTTCCCCTTCTTCTGTTCCTTTCCTCTTCGCCCCTTGACCCTACCTACCCCCCTCTCCCCTTATTTCACCCTCTCCTCCCCTTCTCTCTCCCTTCATCTACCCTAATTTCCCCCTTCTTCTCCCTTTTCTTATTGCCTTTCAACACTCCTCTCTTTCATTCTCCCTCTCCTCCCTTTTCCTCTCCCCCTCATACACCCTACCCCCTTCCCTATCTCTCTCTCCCCCTTCCCCCTCATGCAGCCTGCGATTTCATCCCCGCACGCTTGCCTTCCTTTTCTCCTCCTCCCCCCCCCCCCCCCTCCCCCCTCCTTTACATCTTTCCCACTTTCTCTCTCTCTCTCTTTCTCTCTCTCTCTCTCTCTCTCTCTCTCTCTCTCTCTCTATCTCTCCACTCCCGTCTCTCTCTCCTTTTCTCTCTCTCTCTCTCTCTCTCTCTCTCTCTCTCTCTCTCTCTCTCTCTCTCTCTCTCCCCTCTCTCTCTCTCTCTCTCTCTCTCTCTCTCTCTCTCTCTCTCCTACCCCTTCCCTTTATCATTATCTGCTCTCACCCCACTTCTCCTTCCCCCACAAACTCCCCCTCCCCACCCATCCCCACATACATCACCCTCTCTACCTCTCTTTCCCCTCTCCGCCCAAACTTCCCCCTCCTTCCTACCCCCAAACGCCTCCTCCTCTCTACCTTTCCTTTCCCTCTCTCCCCATTTTCCTTCCTCCCCCTCCGTTCCCCTCGCCCCTCTCGCCGCTTCCTCCCCCTCCGTTCCCCTCGCCCCTCTCGCCGCTTCCTCCCCTCCCCTTTCCCCTTTCCCCTCCCGCCACTTCCTCCCCTCCCCCTCCCACTTTCCCCTCGCCCCTCCCGCCATTTCCTCCTCCCCCTCCCCCTTTCCCCTCGCCCCTCCCCCCCCTTCCCTCTCTCCCCATTTCCCTTCCGTCCCCCCCCCCCTTTCCCCTCGCCCCTCCCCCCTTCCCTCTCTCCCCATTTTCCTACTCCCCCCCTTTCCCCTCGCCCCTCCCGCCGCTTCCTCCTCCTCTTCCCCCCCTTTCCCCCCGTCCCTCCCGCCACTTCCTCCCCTCCCCTTTCCCCTCGCCCCTCCCACCGCTTCCTCCTCCCCCTCCCCCCTTCCCCCTCGCCCCTCCCGCCGCTTCCTCCACCCCCTCCACCCCCACCCGCAGCCCTCTATCTCAGCCCCACACACTCGCCTGAGCCCCTAACCACCTCCTGCGAGATAAGGAGCTCAAGAACTGATATCAATCCCAAAGTTTTGGCGAGATAATGGATGGCATTGTCTCACGAGTCCCCAAGGATGTTCCCTTTGTAGAGAGGAGCTCTGGGAGGACGAGGGAGGGACGAGGGAGGGACGTGGTTCGAGGATGGAGGAGGAAGGAGGAGAGAGAGGAAGAGTAGAATAAATGTAGAGGGGGGAAGGGAGGGAGGAGGAAGGAGGAGGAGCAGGGGGATGGAGGAGGAAGGAGGAGAGAGAGGAAGAGTAGAGTAAAAGTAGATGGGGATGGGAGGGAGTAGGAAAGAGGAAGAGGAATGAGGGGGAAGGAAGAGAAAGAGGAAGAGTAGAGTAAAAGTAGATGGGGGATGGGAGGGAGTCGGAAAGAGGAGGAGGAAGGAGGAGAGATAGGAAGAGTAGAGTGAAAGTAGAGGGGGGATGAGAGGGAGTCGGAAAGAGGAAGAGGAATGAGGGGGAAGGAAGAGAAAGAGGAAGAGTAGAGTAAAAGTAGATGGGGGATGGGAGGGAGTCGGAAAGAGGAGGAGGAAGGAGGACGAGGGACGTGGTTGGAGGATGGAGGAGGAAGGAGGAGAGAGAGGAAGAGTAGAATATGGGTAGAGGGAGACGGGAGGGAGTGGAGGGGGAAGGAGAAGGGGGATGGAGGAGGAAGGAGGAGAGAGAGGAAGAGTAGAATAAAAGTAGAGGGAGACGGGAGGGAGTGGAGGGGGAAGGAGGAGGATTAAGGAGAAGGAGGAAGGAGGAGAGAGAGAAGGAGTAGAATAAAAGTAGAGGGGGGATGGGAGGGAGTAGGAAAGAGGAAGAGAAAGGAGGAGGAATGAGGGGGAAGGAGGGGGAGGAAGGAGGAGAGAGAGAAGGAGTAGAATAAAAGTATAGGGGGGTGGGAGGGAGTAGGAAAGAGGAAGAGAAAGGAGGAGGAATGAGGGGGAAGGAGGAGGAGGAAGGAGGAGAGAGAGAAGGAGTAGAATAAAAGTAGAGGAGGGATGGGAGGGAATAGAAAAGAGGAAGAGGAAGGAGGATTAAGGAGGAGGAGGAAGGAGGAGAGAAAGAAGGAGTAGAATATGGGTAGAGGAGGACGGGAGGGAGTAGGACAGGGGGGGGGAGGAAAGAAGGGGAAGGAGGGGGATGGAGGAGAGAAAGAAGGAGTAGGATGTGGGTAGAAGAGGTTAGGAGGGAGTAAGAAAGAGGAGGAAAGAGAATAAAGGAGGAGGATGGAGGAGGGAGGAGGAGAGAAAGAAGGAGTAGAATAAGGGTAGAGGAGGATAGGAGGGAGTAAAAAAGAGAAGGATGAAATTAATAAGAAGAAAAAAGAAGAAGAGGTTTGGGAAGACGAAGGAAAGAGGAGGAGGAAGGAGTTGGAAGGAGGAGGAGGAAAAGAGGGAGAAGAAGAAGTGTAGAGAAAGGTGGGAGGGAGTAGGAAAGAAGAGGAGGAAAGGAAGAAGAAAAAGAGTATAGAGGAAGTTTGAGAAAGTCA
>NW_028234417.1:31912143-31914643 GCF_977035675.1 Penaeus japonicus
GGAGGAGGAAGAGGAGAGAGAGAGAGGGGAGGAGGAGGAAGAGAAGAGAGAGAGAGCGAGAGAGGGAGAGAGGAGAGAGGAGAGAGAGAGAGAGAGATGGAGAGAGAGAAGGAAGAGAGGGAGAGATAGGAGAGAGGGAGGAGAGGAGAGGGGAAGAGAGAAGAGAGGAGGAGGGAGAGAGAACGAGAGAGAAGAGAAGTGAGAGGAGAGAGAGAGACGAGTGATGAGGAGAGAGGACGAGGAGAGAGGGGAGAAGAAGAGAGAGGAGAGAGAGAGGAGGAGAGAGAGGAAGTGAGGGAGAGAGAGATAAGAGAGAGAAGAGAAAGGGAGAAGAGAGGAGGAGAGAGAGAGAGGAGAGGAAAGAGAGAGAGGAGAGAGAGAGGAGGAGGGAAGATAGAGAGAGGGGAGAGGAGGGAGAGAGAGAGGAGGGAAGAGAGAGAGAGAGGAGAGAGAAGGAGAGATGAGAGGAGAGAGAGAGAGGAAGGGAGAGAGAGAAGAGAGGAGAGAGAGTGAGAAGGAGGGAGAGGAGAGAAGAAGAGAGAGGAGAGAGAGAGAGAGAGAAGAGAGAGAGAGGAGAGGAGGAGAGAGAGGAGGAGAAAGAAGTGAGAGAAGAGGGGAGAGGAGATAGGAGAGGAGGAGAGAGAGAGAGAGAGCGAGCGAGGGAGAGGAGGGAGGGAGAGAGGGAGGAGGAGGAGAAGGGAGAAGGAGAGAGAGAGGAGAGAGAGAGGAGGAGGGAGAGGGAAAGGTGAGAAGAGAGAGGGAGGGAGGAGGAGAGTGAGAGAGGGAGAGAGGATGAGAGAGAGAGAGAGGAGGAGAGAGAGGAGAGAGAGAGGAGAGAGAGATGAGAGTGGAGAGGAGAGAGAGATGAGAGAGAAGATGAGAGAGAGAAGAGAGAGAGAGAGGAGGAGAGAGAGACGAGAGAGAGAGAGAGAGCGAGAAAGAAAGGAGAGAGAGGAGAGAGAAGAAAGAGAAGAGGAGAGAGAGGAGAAGAGAGGGGAGAGAGAGGGGAGACAGAGAGAGAGAAGAGGAGTAAAGGAGGAGAGGAGAGAGAGCGAGAGCGGGAGAGAGAGAGAGAAGAGAGAGAAGAGAAGGGGAGGAGAGAGAGAAGAGAAGGAGAGAGGAAGAGAGAGGAGTGGGAGAGAGGGGAAGAGAGGAGAAGAGAGAGGGAAGGAGAAAGAATAGAGAGTAGGAGGAAAGAGAGAGAGGAGAAAGAGAGGAGAGGAGAGAGAGAGAGGGGAGGAGGAGGAGGAAAGAGAGAAAGAGAGAGGAGAGGAGAGAGAGAGAAGGAGGGAGAGAAGAGAGGAGAGAGAGGAAGAGGGGAGAGAGAGAGAGAGAGAAAAAGAGAGAGAGAGGAAAAGAAAGAGAGAGGAGAAAGAGAGAGAGAGGGAGGGAGAGAGAGGGAAGAGAGAGAGAGGAGAGAGAGGAGAGAGAGGAGAGAGATAGAGGGTGAGAGAGAAGGAAGAGAGGAGAGAGGAGAGAGAGCGAATAGAGAGGAAGGAGGGGACAGGTGAGAGAGAGAGAGATGAGAGAGAGAGAGAGAAAGAGAGAGAGGAGAAAAGAGAGGAGGAGAGAGGGGGGGGAGGAGAGAGAGAGGGGGGAGAGAGGGAGAGAGAGAGAGAGAGAGAGAGAGAGGAGGAGAAAAAAAAAAAAAAAAAAAAAAAAAAAAAAAAAAAAAAAAAAAAAAAAAAAAAAAAAAAAAAAAAAAAAAAAAAAAAAAAAAAAAAAAAAAAAAAAAAAAAAAAAAAAAAAAAAAAAAAAAGAAAAAAAAAAAAAAAAAAAAAAAAAAAAAAAAAAAAAAAAAAAAAAAAAAAAAAAAAAAAAAAAAAAAAAAAAAAAAAAAAAAAAAAAAAAAAAAAAAAAAAAAAAAAAAAACGAAAAAAAAAAAAAAAAAAAAAAAAAAAAAAAAAAAAAAAAAAAAAAAAAAAAAAAAAAAAAAAAAAAAAAAAAAAAAAAAAAAAAAAAAAAAAAAAAAAAAAAAAAAAAAAAAAAAAAAAAAAAAAAAAAAAAAAAAAAAAAAAAAAACCCAAAAATTAAAAAAAAAAAAAAAAAAAAAAAAAAAAAAAAAAAAACCCAAAAAAAAAAAACAGTTTTTAGGGGGGGAGGGGTTTGGGGGGTTTGAAGGGAGGAAAAAACAAAAAATTTATAATTTTATTTATTATATTAATATATATAAATTATATATTATATATATATATTTATATAAAAAATATTATTTACAAAACATATTATACATATTATTTTAAAAATTTTTATTAATCAAATATTTATATATATAATATATATATATTTTATTATATTTTATTTAAATATATATGTTTTTTTTATATATAAAAACTTTATATATATTTATATATATATATTATATATATTTTAATAAAAAAAAATTTATAATATATTTTATATATATATATAAAATTATATATATCCCCATATATTATATATATATATTTTAAAAATTTATATATATTAAAAAATATATATTGTTTTTTTTTTAATTTTT
>NW_028234417.1:31927143-31929643 GCF_977035675.1 Penaeus japonicus
CTCGAATAAAAGCTTAGTTATAAAGTGTAAGCCAAGCGTTAAGGTCGTACTTACAGCCGTATTCCCTCTTCATCTTGATTGCACGGTCTTCGTCAAAGTCTTCGTCAAAGTCTTCGCCAAAGTCTTCGTCAAAGTTTTCGTCAAAGTCTTCGTCAAAGTCATCGCCAAAGCCTTCGTCAAAGTCTTCGTCAAAGTCATCGCCAAAGTCATCGCCAAAGTCTTCGTCAAAGTCATCGCCAAAATCATCCCCTAAGTCTTCGTCAAAGTCTTCGTCAAAGTCTTCGTCAAAGTCTTCGTCAAAGTCATCCCCTAAGTCTTCGTCAAAGTCTTCGGATTGTCGCATCCCGAGTCCCGAGTTTTTTTTTACGCAATGACCATACGCATTTTTACGAAATAGATTTGGAACGAAGCCCCGTCCTTGGTCTGGGAGACGGTTCACGAAGACAAGTGTCCAAGAATTAAAAAGTATTTCGGCTTCGTCACCGTCCTTCGCACCTCACGACGGTCGTATCGGTACGATGACGAAGGCAAAGGACTAAGAATGCGGGTGTTGGAGCGACGCCTACACACTCCAACACTGAGCATAGAGAAAGGGGACACAGTGGCTGAAAGATCACCGTGACGCCAGAGGTGATGTCGGCGGCCCTACGGCGCTGTTTCCTTTCCTCCGACCATCCGATATTCCCAGGGGAGGGGGAGGGGGGAGGGGGGGGTTAGGTACATTCACATGTTATCCTGAAAGCCTGCGGGAGTGGAGATAGGTCTATTTTTTTCTTTCTTTTCTTTTCTTATTAAATGGATTTCTATTAATGGAGAAAGATACGGGAACTAATGGTGTATTGTAGGTGTTTATGAATCTTACCTCAATAGTATTCAATATGACAACCAGGAAAATAAAATATAAATAGACAACTTCATGCACTGTATGATAACTATGACTAACTGGCAACTATAAGTAAGCAGGGATTAATCCATTTTGTAGCCCTGTTAATATTTGTTTGATCCTAAATAAATTAGTCATTAAAACTGCAATTATAATTGTAATACACGTCTTCTTGATATTTTGCAAGAATTATGTTTTAGGCCTGCAGTTCTCTTTTTGGAGGCTATATCATCGGATGAAATATGCAAATTAACTTCAGACATAATATACATATACCTTTGTATGTATATTCGTAGAGTCAGCTGTAATACTAAATTATTATAATGAACAGAGGTTATTTTCATGATTAAATAGTGTATTTTTGCGTATTTTTGCTATTACAAAATACAGTTAAATAGTCTATAGAATTATCTTATATTTTCATAACCATACTGTCTTTCTTTAACCCTTTCTCTATGTCTCTCTCTAGCTCTCCCTCCCTTCCCTCCCCCTCTTTCTCTCTCTCTCTCTCTCTCTCTGTCCTGGCCCCCCTCCCCCATTCTCCTCTTCTCCCTCTCCTCCCATCCTTTATCAGCCACTTTTTAATTGCATTTCAACTTGACAGCAATTAGTGTGAACGCGATAGGGGTAAAATGGCGGGCGAGTTTCAGTGTCTCTAACATGTTTTTTTTCCGTTTTTAATCCCTTCGGAGAAAAAGCAATTATTTGATTTTATTTGAAGGATAAACATGGATACTAAACTCACTTATGAGTAACTCTCAAGCATCGGTATTTTATTTCTCGAAAGGAATGAATTCACACGTAGGTTTTTATGACGATGTGTTTTTTGTTGGCGACTGACATCTCCAGAATGTAATATTATGGACAGTCCGTTTCGTGGATGTGTCATGCGACCTTGTTTCGTGAAGCTTTTCTTGTGATGTAATGGATCCATACACACACACACAAACACACACACACACGTATACATGCACACACATTTACACATACACACACACACACAAACACACATTTACACATACACACTCAAAACACACACACACACAGCACAAACAAACAAACACATACCCATCCACACACACACAACCCCCCCCCACCCCCCACCCCCCACACACACACAACCAACGCTCTGTAAATAACCATGCATTCCATACCGTAGACTTCGATGTGAACTACGGAACATACAATAAATATAAACATTAATTTCATACCAAATATATGCAAGAAACTCAAGATAAAACTAAGGCAAGTGTTAAATTTTAAGAAAGATTTTCCCTCGAGAAAGCAAATGAAAATACACACTGTCAACAGTCCTTTCTTTTAGAAGAGTAAGTCGACAGATTCATAATTAACTCCTCCTCCGGACTCAGTGTTGGAACCAGAGTCTGGGAGCTGGTGCGTTTATGTATGAAAAGAGA
Organism: Penaeus japonicus; assembly: GCF_977035675.1. Taxonomy (NCBI): domain Eukaryota; kingdom Metazoa; phylum Arthropoda; class Malacostraca; order Decapoda; family Penaeidae; genus Penaeus; species Penaeus japonicus. Next base: position 31,929,445 of record NW_028234417.1, read on the forward strand.
AAGCGAGAGAGAGGAGAGAGAGAGAGAGAGAGAGAGAGAGAGAGAGAGGAGGGGCGCTGGATAGGGTGAATGGAGAGGGAGAAGAGGAGAGAGAGAGAGAGGAGAGTGAGAGAGAGGAATGAGGGGAGGGGGAGAGGAGGAGGAAGAGGGGAGAGGAGAGGAGGGAGGGGAGAGAGGGGGAGGAATGAGAGAGAGGGAG
>NW_028234417.1:31937143-31947212 GCF_977035675.1 Penaeus japonicus
CTACTGCTACCACGAATACATCATCATCATCATCATCGCTAAATAACTACCGATCTTATCATCATCTTCATTATCATCGTCATCATCACAAATACATCATCATCATTACAAATGCATCATCATCATCATCATCATCATCATTACCATCGCTATATAACTACCAATCTTATCATCTTCATCATCATCATTATCATCATCATCATTAACATAACTTTCATCACTGATAATGTGATTATATCTTGATGACAGATACATTATGAATATGTTTAATGATTGTGCGTTCATACTCCATGTTGCTTGATGTTTATTGCTAATGATGTCTTGTCACAGGAATTGTTTGCAATGATCGTTTATTTTGCAGGGTTGTAGATGAGAGAGAGAGAGAGAGAGAGATGAGAGAGAGATGAGAGAGAGATGAGAGAGGGAGAGATGAGAGGGAGAGATGAGAGGGAGAGATGAGAGGGAGAGATGAGAGGGAGAGATGAGAGAGAGAGATGAGAGAGAGAGATGAGAGAGAGAGATGAGAGAGAGAGAGATGAGAGAGAGAGAGATGAGAGGGAGAGATGAGAGAGAGAGAGAGAGAGAGAGAGAGAGAGAGAGAGAGAGAGAGAGAGAGAGAGAGAGAGAGAGAGAGAGAGAGAGAGAGAGAGAGAGAGAGAGAGAGAGAGAGAGAAAGAGAGAGAGAGATAGAGAGATAGATAGATAGATAGATAGATAGATAGATAGAGAGAGAGAGAGAGAGAGAGAGAGAGAGAGAGAGAGAGAGAGACAAAAACAAAGAGAGACATAAACAGAAAGATAAATAGAAAGAGGCAGAGAGAATGAGACAACAAGTTAAGAATATGGATAAAGATGTCATGGTTAAACAAAGGGATATAGAGAATAAAAACAAGAAAGAGAAGAATGAAAAAAGAGAATAATAAAAAAAAACTAAAAAAAAAAAGTAGAAGAAAAAGAATCGAATAAAAAATAAAAAAAATAATGAAGAACAAAACGAAGTAGGAACCGTAGAAGAAGAATGAAGAACTAGGAAAAGAAGAAGAAGAACGAAAAAAAGAAAAAAAAAGAAGTAGAAACGCAAAAAGGAAAAGAAGAAGAAAATTCAGAAATCCCTTGACCAACATTCAGGAAATTCCAAGACAATGAAGACTTCAATGTTTATAAATTTCTGATAACTTCATTGCAATCACCACCTTTCTTATTTTTGTTATTGATATTGTTATGTTATCGTCTTCATAATTATTGTTGTTATTAGTGATATGATAGTCATTCTAGTTATTCTACTTGTTGTCATGATTATAACTTTTTATCATGATTATTATATTCTGATTGCTGTAGTTTTATCATTGGTAAAACTTATTATTATTGTCATTGTTTTGATTATACTTGCAACCTGGAAATCTTATTTTTATGATCATTCTCTGAGGAAGAGGAGGAGGAGGGAGGAGAAAGACAAGGAGGAAGAGAAGGAGGATGAGAAGGAGGAGGAGGAGGAGGAGGAGGACGAGGAGGAAGAGAAGGAGGAGGAGAAGGAGGAGGAGGAGGAGGAGGAAAAGGACGAGGAGGAGGAGGGGAAAGAGGAGGAGAAGGAGGAGGAGGAGGAGAAGGAGAAGGAGGAGGAGCAGGAGGATAGACGAGGAAGAGAAGGAGAAGAGGAAGAGGAAGAACATGAGGAAGATAAAGAAGCCGGCAAATGGGAAGAGAAGAAAGAGGAAGAAGGGGAAAAGGAGGAAAGGAAGAAGTAGAAAGAAGACATGAGGAGGAGAGAGAGGAGTAGGAGGAGGAGGGAGAGGAAGGGGAGAAGGAGGAGGAGGGAAGAGGAGGGTAGGAGGAGGAGGAGGAGGAGGAGGAGGAGGAGGAGGAGGAGGAGGAGGAGGAGAGGAGGAGGAGGAGGAGGAGGAGGAGGGGGAGGAAGGAGAGGAGGAGGAGGAGGAGGAGGAGGAGAGGAGGAGGAGGAAAGGGAGAAGGAGGAGGAGAAGGAGGAGTGAGAAGAAGGAAAAGAAGGAGCGAGAGGAGGAGAGAGGAGGAGGAGGAAAGAGGATGGAGAAGAAAGAAGAAGAAAAGAGGAGAAGAGGAGGAGAAGAGAAGAAAAAGAAAGAGGAGATGGGAATTGAGTGAACGACGCGAGATAGGAGAATGTAAGATGAAGAAGCAAGAAGAGTGAGAGCATGGCGGAGAATGAGGGAGATGCGGACGACGAGGAGGAGGATAGTCAGAAGAAGAGAATGCTGGAGGATGGCAGATATTAGGCGTAGAGGAGGAGGTAGTGAGATAGGAAGAAGAGGATGATGATGATGATGATGATGAAGAGGAGGATGTCAAAACGGAAAGGGAAGGAAGATGAGAACCTGCATGACGCGGCCCACAATCACCAATTGCAGGATCCATCATCAAATCACGACAATCGCCTATAATTTCGTGCAATTTCATGCGTGTGTTGATGATTTTATGCCGTGCTGAATCCCTCCCCTCCCTCCTCCCCCCCTCCTATGCTATTCCTCCTCTTTCCTCTCCCCTTCCTCCTCCTCCTCCTCTTTCCACTCCCCTTCCTCCTCTTTTCTCTCCCCTTCCTCCGCCTCCCATCCCCTCCTCACCCTCCTCTCCTCTCCCTCCACCTCTTCTCCCCTCCCCTCCTCTCCCCTCCCCTCCTCTCCCTCCACCTCTCCCCTTCCTCCTCCTCCCATCCCCTCCTCTCCTCTCCCTCCACCTCTTCTCCCCTCCCCTCCCCTCCCCCTAACCCTTCCTCAACCCCTCTTCTCCTCCCACCATCCCACCCCTCCCCCCTACCCATCATCTTCCCCTCCCCTCCCCCCCAAAAAAATCATCTTTATTTATGACAGAAGATTCCTGTAATTAGACGCAAGAACAAGATAGGAAGAAGACGAAGTATATAAAAAAAACGGGTTGTTCAGCGGAAAGACTTTAATGCACATGCGAGACAACTTTCCCCTTCAACATGTAGATTGCACAAGCGAAGGTGGAATGTGTGCAATGCGTGGCTTGACCCCCTCCGTGTTGCACCTGTAATTGCAACTAAACTTTGTATGGTTTTGCGGTGACGTCATCGGTCTGCGAGTGGGAGAGACGAGATGACGAAGAAGAATATCGGGGATTAGATTCGGGGAATGGAAGAAATTCGAAGAAGAGGTTCGAAACCTTGTAGGTGTGGTTTCGAAACGCCGATCGAATTAAAAAAACAAACAAAAAAAAACGAAACAATGGTGTGAGTTGATGTTAATGTTATGACCTAACGAAGGAGAGGGATTGAGAAAGAAAAAAAGGAAAAACAGGGAAGAGAATAAGTTAGAGAGGATCCGGGTGCGAAAGAGCAAGAGAGAAATAGAGAAGGATAGATAGATGGATGGAGAGAGAGAGAGAGAGAGAGAGAGAGAGAGAGAGAGAGAGAGAGAGAGAGAGAGAGAGAGAGAGAGAGAGAGAGAGAGAGAGAGAGAGAGAGAGAGAGAGAGAGAGAGAGAGAGAGAGAGAGAGAGAAAGGCAGATTCCCGCATAAAGGCAAGCAATGCCAGCACAAGCACAGGCGCAAGCACAAAGCATCCTCCTGGTCATGCATCAAACAGCTGATCGTTATCTCCCGCTATGCAAGCATCATCTTCCCGGCTGGAATTCCGGTGGAGAGAAACGCCGGGTGACTTATAACCTCCCCTCTCTTCGCTTACCCGGATCCGGTTCAGAACGCAGATGGTGTCGAGTCGAGTCGAGCACGTGGCGTTTTTTTTTTTTTTTTTTTTTTTTTTTTTTTTTGGGTGGGGGGGGGGTGTTTTGGGTTGGGTGGGGGTGAGGGGGGTTGGGGGTGGGGGGATGGTGAAGATGTATGGTTGGGGTGGTGGTGTTTGATGGTGACGATGATGAGGATGATGGTGATTATCATGATTTTGATAAATATGACGATGGTAATAATGATTGTCATAATAATTGTGATGAAAGTGATAATGGTGATGATAATGACTAATAATGATGACAAACATTGATGATCATTATACATACACGCATATACAACCTAAACGAAAAAAAAAGATAACAATGAAAAGTACAAAGACACGACAAAAAAAAAAAAAAAAAAAAAAAAATCTCCACAACAAGCGCTACTAATGACAAGAGTAATGACGACAGCGTTACCAACGATAACAATAGCCTTAATGATTGCAAAGTTAATTCCAGACGATTAAAATCATTGCAATAATGAGGTTGATATGATATGCTTTCCTCACGTCTAATAATAGATGTTGCAGGGATGAAGGCAGTATTGCAATAGACGAGTAATGAGTGTCTGGGAGGTGTGGAGGAGGAAGAGGAGGAGGAGGAGGATGGGGAGGAGGAGGAGGAGGAGGAGGAGGAGGAAAAGAGGAGGAGGAGGAGGAAGAGGAGGAGGAGGAGGATGGGGAGGAGGAAGAGGCGGAGGAGGATGGGGAGGAGGAAGAGGAGGAGGAAGAGGAGGAGGAGGAGGAGGATGGGGAGGAGGATGGGGAGGAGGAAGAGGAGGAGGAGGATGCGGAGGAGGATGGGGAGGAGAAAGAGGAGGAGTATTGGAGGAGGAGGAAGAGGAGGAGGAAGAGGAGGAGGAGGAGGATGGGGAGGAAGAAGAGGAGGAGAGAGAGGAGATGAGTGTCTGGGAGGTGTGGAAGATTGGGAGGAGGAGGAGGAAGAGGAGGAGGAGGAGGAGGAAGAAGAAATGAGGAGAATGAGGAGGAAGAGGAAAAGAGGAGAAAAAGGAAATAAAGGGGGCAAGGAGAAAGAGAAAGAAGAGGAAAAAGGGAGGAGGAAAAGGAAGAGGTAGAGGAAGAAGAAGAAGAAAAATGGGAGTAACAGGAATAGGATGAATGGTTGGGAGAAGAGGAAGAAAATGAGGAAGAAGAGGGAAAGGGAAAGGAGGATGAAAATGAAGAGAAAGAAGAAGATGGAGCGGAGGAGGAAGATGAGGAAGGGGAGAAGAGAGGAAAAAGAGGAGGAAGGGGAGGAAGATTGAAAGGAGAGAGAAAATGAGGAGGAAGAGGAAGAGGGAGAGGAGGAAGAGGAGGGAGGAGAGATAGAGGAGGGAGGGGAGGAAGAGGAGGGAGGAAAGGAAGAGAATGGGGAAAAAGAGGAGAAGGAAGAGAAGAAGGGAAAGAAGGGGACAAAAGGAGGAGGAAGAGGAGAATGAAGAATAGGAAATGAAGGAAGAGGAGAAGCAAAGCGAACTAAAGACAAAGAAAAAAGAACAGAGAGAGGCGATGAAAGGGGAAATAAGTAAAAAAAAAAATAATAATAAAAAAAAAAAAACGGAAATTAAAGGGAAAAAAAAAAGAAAAGGAAAGAAATCAGAACCGATAATTCTAAAGAAGAAAAGTAGAAGGAAAGAAAAGTCAGCAGAAGAAAGAAGGGAAGAAGAAGGAAGAAGAAAAAAAAGATGAATGAAAAGAGAAAAATGAGGTGAAGAAGAAGAAGAACAATTAAACCAAAAAAGAAGAAAAGTGAAAGAAGAAAAAAATAAAAGAGATGAAGATGAAGAAAAACAAAGAAGAAGAAGAAGAAGAAGAAGAAGAAAACGAGAATAAAACGAGAAGAGGAAGAGAAATTAAAGAAAAGGAAGTTGAAGAAATAGAGACGTAGAAGAAAAAAAGGAAAGGAAAAGAAGGAGAAGAAGAAGGAGCATGAAAAGAGAAGAAGAAGAAAGAAAGGAAAGTTAAGGAGAAAAAGAAGAAGAAAAATGACAAAAGAAGAAGAAGAATAGGAATAAAAAGAGAAGAAGAAGAAGAAGAAGTAGAGAACGAAAAAGAAGAAGAAGAAGGAAAATGACAAAAGAAGAAGAAGAAGAAGAATGAAAAGAGAAGAAGAAGAAATAGAGAACAAAAAATAAGAAAAACTAGAAGCAGAGGAAGAAAAAGGACAAAAGAAGAAGAAGAAGAAGAAGAATGAAAAGAGAAGAAGAACAAGAAGTAGATAACGAAAAAGAAGAACTAGAAGAGGAAGAAGAAAAATGACAAGAGAAGAAGAAGACGAGAGGGTGTGGCAAAAACTAGACACACAAAATAAAAGGATTGTTACAAGGCACGAACACTACACTGGACTTTACAAAGGCGGAACACTATACACACTATACACCCAATGTATAGTGATCATATTCCTTCACTATACACCCAATGTATAGTGATCATATTCCTTCACTATACACCCAATGTATAGTGATCATATTCCTTCACTATACACCCAATGTATAGTGATCATATTCCTTCACTATACACCCAATGTATAGTGATCATATTCCTTCACTATACACCCAATGTATAGTGATCATATTCCTTCACTATACACCCAATGTATAGTGATCATATTCCTTCACTATACACCCAATGTAAAGTGATCATATTCCTTCACTATACACCCAATGTATAGTGATCATATTCCTTCACTATACACCAAAGAGCAACATCTTTTTATTTTATTTTATTATTTTTTCTTCTTCTCATGATGTATATAACTGGAAAGAAAAGATAGAAAGAAAATAAGAATAGTAAATTTGTTGTATGTTCTTTTTTTTATGATGTATATGACAGGAAGACTGCGCATTGTGAAATGAGTAGATCGCTTGTCTTTTGTTTTTGCGATATATGGCAGTTGGAAAAGGAAAGTTTCGAATTTTCGTTTCTTGTTTATCTCTTCCTGATGTTATTTACGGCAGATGCGAAAGGAAGATTAGGAACTCCGTGTGTTAATGATTAGATTTTGTTTACAACTTAAATGGCGCGTGAAAAAAAAAGAAGAAGAAGAAAAAAAACAAATAAAAGAAAAGGCCCCAAAGGACACAGCAAATCCCTTTCCCTGGGTTTTGTCACACCCTTTGGCGTCCCTAAAACCCTTGCATGACCTCGCGAGGGTGGAGGGGGAAGGGGGGAAGGGGGGTGGGGGGCGAGATAGGTGGGAAGGGTTGGGTGGTTGGGGGAAGGGGGAAGGGTGGGTTGAGGGTGGGTGGATGGGTGGGTTTTTTTTTTGGGGGTTGAATGGGTTGGATTGGGTGGAGGGGGGGGTTTGTGGGGGGGGTTTGTGGGGGGGGGGGGGGAGGTGGGTTAGTGGGTGGGGGGGGGGTGGGGGTTGGGTGGGTGGGGGGGTGGGGGAGAGGGGGTGGTTGGGTGGGGGGAGGGGGTTTTAGGGATTTGGGAGGTTTTGGGTGAGAGGTTTGGTTGGGGGGGGGTGGGGGGAAAAAGAGGGGTTGGGGGAAAGGTTGTGGGGGGGGTAAAGGGGTTTTTTGGGGTAGGGGGTTTAGGGTGGGGGGGGGAAAAAAGGGGGTTAAAGGGGTGGTTGGTAAATGGGGTTGGGGGGGGAAGGGGTGAGAAGTGGGCAGGAGGGGGGGGGAAGGGGGGGGAAGTGGGTTGGTAGGTGAGGTAGTAGGGGAGGTGGGGGAGGTGGGGGAGGTGGGGGAAGGAGAGTCGAGGGTAGAAGGAAAGGTTGAGGGGTGGGTCAGTGGATGAGGGGAGGTAGGGGGGAGAGGGGTGTGGGTTTGGGGGTGGAGGGGGAGGGCGGAGTTCGAGGGAAGGGTTGAGGTGGGAGGAGATTCAGGGTGGGTTCGGAATGAGGGTGGGCGGGAGGGAAGTCTGTAAGGTGTGGGCGGATGAGGTGAACTCAGCGCACGGGAGGGCGGGAGGAAGAATCCTTATTCCTCCTCTTCTTTTTCTTCTTCTTCTTCCTCTTCCTTTTCCTTTTCCTTTTTTCTTCTTATTCTTTGTCTTCGTCTTCTTCGTCTTCTTTTTCCTTTTCGTCTTTTTCTTCACCCTCTTCCTCTTCTTCCTTTTCTTCGTCTTCTTCTCCTTCTTCTTCTTCCTCTTCCTCTTATTATTATTATCAATCTTCCTCTTCCTCTTCCTTTTCCTCTTCTTCCTCCTCCTCTTCTTTTTGTCCTTCCTCTTCTATTTCATCTTCTTCCTCTTCCTCTTCTTCCTCTTCCTTTTTCTCCTTTTCTGTTTCCTCTTCTTCTTTCTTTTTCCTTTTTCCTCTTTTTTTTTCCCTCTTTCCTCTTCCTTTTTCCTTTCTTCTTTTCTTCCCTTCTTCCTTTTCCTTTTCCCCTCTTCCTTTTCCTCTTCCTTTCCCTTTTCCCTTTCCCAACATTCGAATCCCTCCTCCAGAACCTTTAAATTTCCCACCCCCTTTCTTTTAGAAAGATAGATAAATAGTTTAGACTGTTAGAAAGATAAAAAGATAGAAAATTTTTGGGGAAGAAAAAATAGAAGATAGATAAAATAAAAAGGGGGTTTGGGAATAATAATAGATAGTAGATAATAGATATAGGGGTTTAAATTTAATGGGTTTAATAGTTTAATAGAAAAGGGGAAGCGAGAAAGAAAACCCGACAGTTAAAACATAAAATTAAGTAGTTTGAGAAAATAAATAAAGAGAGATAGACAGACAGACAAAAAAGCAATTAGGTGGGGGGGCAAAGGACAACAGGTGGAAAAGATAGGTATTAAAAAAAAATAAACAAAAATTTAAATAAAAAGATCAACTTTTTAAAAAAGAAAAAATCCCGGGGGAAACCCCCAAACCCAAAGTAAGAAAAATGATGATTAGGAAGAGGGAAATAAAGAGAAGGGAGAAAGGGAAAAGCAAAGACAAAAGGGAAGGGGGAAGGGGGAGGGAAGGGAGAGGGGTTATTGCGAGAGGAGGAGGGGTAACAAGGGGGGTGGGGGTAGAGGCAGGGGGTGGGAGATGCTAATGTCACGTAGGAAGGGGGGGAAGAATTTGGGGGGAAGGAAAAAAAAGAAAAAAAGAGAGAGAAGATTAATAGTAGATAGAGAAGAAGAGAGAGGGGAGAGGAGAAAGGGGAAAGAAGGGAAGAGAAAAAAAAAAAGGGAAAGAAGGAGTGAGGAAGAAGAAAGAGAGAGAAGAGGGGGGAGAGAGAAAGAAAAGCGAGAAAGGGGAAGAGAGGGAAGCGAGAGAGGAGAAGGGGAAAACCCAAAAAGTAAGGGGGAAAAAGTGGGTTTAAGGGGTTTGGAGCTAGGAAGGGTCTGTGGTTTTGTAGGCGAACATACCAATTACGTATGTGCGAAATTTTGGGGTATACACAAGCGAGGGAAGGGTTAAATTTTACATGTGTATATTTTGTCTGTGCTTTGATTTTGGGGGGGGGGGTTGAGGGGGGGGGAAGTGTGTTGCATGCTTTGTATTTTGAAAAAATTAAATTTCTGGGTAAAAACGTGTTTGTGTGTGTGTTTGGAAGGGTTTTAAAAACTTTGTCGAAACACGCGGGGGCGATTTGGTGGGGGGGGGGTGGGGGGGGGGGGTTTTGGGCAGGGCATTACCCGAAAGGTCCAGATTCGAAAAATTTTTCCCATGGGGGGCCCTTCGGGAAACTTAGGGAGGTAGGGGGGAGAGAGAAGAGAGAGTAGGGGAGGGGGAGGGGAAGGAGAAGAAAAAGCGGGGAGAAGGGGGGGAGGGGCGAGAAAAGAGAGAAAGAGAGGAGAGAAGAAAAGGAGAGAGAGAAAGGGAGATGGAGAGAGAAAAGAAGGAGAGTGGAGAGAGAGAAATTTGGAGAGAAGAGAGAAAAAAGAGAGAGGAGAAGGGAAGGGGAGGAGAAAAGGGAGAGAGAGGGGAAAGGGGGAAGGGGAAGGAGAGAGAAGAGACGAGAGAGGGGGGAGGGGGAGAGAGGGGAAAGAGAGGGGAGAGAGGATAGAAACATGGTTTGGGCCCAGTTTTTAAGGGGTAAAAAAGATACACGTTGGGTTTTGTATGAATATTTTTTTTATACAACATACATCATGTTAACCCCACACACACACCACACACACACCACCCCCAAAACACGCACCACACACCACCCCAAAAGCCCCCCACACACAACCCATGTTCACACACACAACCATTTTGCACACCCAGACACACACACCACACACAGCAAAATTTAAATAAACAAAAAAACCCATACACACAGATATATATATTTTTTTATCATATAAAAAATTTTATTTTATAAAATATATATTTTTTATATAAATATATATATAAATATTTTTAATTTGCCAATTTGCTAAGAGAAGAGAAAGAGGGAGAAAACCAAAAGCAAGATAATATAAGAGAGAAAGAG
>NW_028234417.1:31962312-31967312 GCF_977035675.1 Penaeus japonicus
CACAATATGAGTTTATTGATAAAGAAAGCCTGTTGAACAATGTTAACTAGATGCCTTTTAACCTTGTCTCTCGTTTTAAATACGGAGTTTTGAGTTTTGAGTGTAATTTCCTAATAAATCAATTTTTAACAATTGATACATTCATTATTAAGGAAACAACGGTAAAGATAGTTAGTGTTTTCATGATCTGATATTTTATTTTCTTTCCCAACGTATGATATTTTTTCCACCATAGATATTATCTGAGGTTTCATTTGAATTTAAAGAGTATGTCCGAACTTTCCAAACGAATTGTCAAAGCGATTGCCTTTTTAGTTCAAGCTGACAGATTTAACAAAGAGAAAAGGTTGAGTTATTCATCCAAAAACAAAAATAAAAAATCAACTGCCATTGTAGCTACTCATTTTTGTACAAACATATCACAATAATTATCATTGTTATAAATATGATATGATTATATGTATCATATACATAACACAATAATGAATTCTTATCACTAATATCATTATTACTATCGCTATCATTATAATCATCCTTAGCATTACTATTACTGTCGTTATTATCATTATCATTATCAGTATCTCATGATTATTCTCGTTATTCTTATCATCATTATCATTACCATGATCATTTTTATCATTAGTATCATTATTATCACCATTGTTATTATCATTACTACTGCCATTATTATCATAATCAATATCCAGGGGGGGGGGGGGGGGGGGTGGGGGGGGGGTGTGGGGGGGGGGGGGGGGGGGAGCAGGGAAGGTGTGGGGGGGGGGGGGGGGGGGGGGGGTTTATCAGTATCATTATTATTTATGCTATTATCATCATTATCATTATCATTATTAGCATAATTACTACCATTACTATTATCAAAATTATTGTTGTCATCACTTTTATTATTATCATGCCATTATCACTAGTATCATAATCATCGTTATCATTATTACTATTTACATTATTATCATTATAATTAATATCATTATTGCTATCATCATTATTGTTATCATTTTACCATACTCATCAAATTATTGGGATAAGGATAAGAACAGCAAGCTAATCATCAAAATAACAATAATGATAATAATGATAATGATAATAGTGATAACAAAGATGATAAGAATGATAACAGTGAGGATAATGATAAGAAATAGAAGAATGATGATAAGAATGATGATGATACTAGCAATTCTCATTATCATTAGTGTTATCATTATCATGAACATCCTTATTGTTATCATCATCATTATTATCGTTATTGGTTTTATTACAAATTGACTTTATCATTATTGATTTTATTATAATCATTATCAAAATCAGGAAGTATCAGAGAGACACAACACTATAACCATATCATTAAGAAATCGAAATATCATGAAATCAAAGCCTTTTTATCTTAGATATTAACAAGAAAAAGAAAAAAAGAAAGAACTTTTTTGAAGACTTAGTGAGTTGCTCCTGGTCTCGAAGAAGCGAATGAAAGAGGACAAAGAATGTTGGAATAAAAGTTGATTTATTTGATTTTTTTTTTTTTTTTTTTTTTTTTTTTAATCAGTGTACTTGGCTTGGGCTGAAAGAAGCGTCTAGAAGCACGTAGGATAAGTGGAAAAGTTGACAAAGTAGATCTTTATTCTTGATAAGGGATGCTGCAATGTTGTTGACTTTAAAAAAAAGATAATAAAATTATATAAAAATCTTGCTGAGTGTGAATCTGTTGAAAACAAAATTTAATGAATAAAAAGAACGATATAGATTAACACCAAAAAATTATCTCAAGTCGAACTAGAACAATTATTATTATCATGGTTACAATAGATTATAATCAAACATACAGAGGCAGATAAATTAAAAAAAAAAAAAAAAAAAAAAATACATATATATATTATCGGGGAGGGGGGAGTAATATATATAATATATGCGGTATGATATAGAATATAGATAATAGGGGGGACGTAGGACTTCTATATTAAGAGTAAGAAAGAAAAATTAAATGTTGGTGAAGGCTATAGCAACCCAAGTGGCCAACAAGCGGTAAATAAAATGTAATATTGAAGAAGAAAAGAAAAAGGCAAGAACACCGTGGGAGCATGCACAGTGCTTCTAGAACAGGAAAGAACATACAAAATAAAATAAATAGCTTGATGAAGATGACAATCAAATCAAAATGGTATAGTGATTATACCAAAGACAAAAATGATAAGCTCCTTACAAATAGCAATCATATGATGGAAAGATATGCGACATATGTTGAAGTATTACATGAAAGCTGAAAACAGACCCGACATGGTAAAACAAGGAGACAGTAATTACCTAAAAGCAACAATCAATAGAAATAAAATAGAGAAATATAGAGAACGCCATTAACCATCTTCGAAAAAAAAGACATACACGAAAATGACACGAAATTCCGAATGACTTACGAATGGGAAATAATGGAATAGAACTGAAATGCATTGCAAAATGAGACAAAAGTCGATAAAGAACTGAAAAACCAACATTAATAACGACTGCCGTAGTATTGGAAGATAGAGAATAAATTAATAGTCACTTTTCTTACTAACCTAAAGAGAGCTTACAATTATGACTGACGTAGTATTGGAAGATAGAGAATAAATCAATAGTCACTTTTATTACTAACCTAAAGAGAGCTTCTTACACTGTGCTTCGAATGGCCACGAGAACCGGTCAATGAGCTTATAATTTCGCAGGCCTTTGAATCATTACTTTATATAACAAAGAAAAAATCCCACAAAGAAAATTTTCACTCTAATTATTTTACTGCCAGTAAGTGATCATCTATTTTCGAAAAGGAAAATGCACTAAAGACGTCAAATGTTGTTTAAGGATTATGGAAGCTGTCGAACGAAAATAAGAAATTAGTTATTTCTTATATAAACGTTTGGCAAGTTGAACACATAACATCTCTATTGAACTGATCAATAATATAAAATTCACCCAAAAAAGTCAGATTCATTTGAAACTTGCATACCAACCTTCAGGCAGAAATAAGAATGAAATGTGTCGATCTCGAATAAAATAAAACAATGAGTTAGGTAAAGATGCATATCATCAATTTTATTCAGTATCTACAATGAACAGATAATTAATGACGCAATTGAAGACGGAATATTCATCAACAGGAAAAAATTATCAATATTAAGTATGGAGATGGAAGAGGGAAGAAAGGAGAATTGCAGCAAATGATTAATAGGCCTATACAGCAATGTAAGAAATACGTATTAGAATTGGATGAAAACAACATAGAAGAAAACAAACCCAGAAGAAATGAGTGAAGGACGATTGGAACAACTGAAACAAATACATATACATATAACTGACAAAAAAGTGAAAACATCAAACTCTTATAAAAAAAAATTAAAAAACATGAAATCAGAACATCGGAATTAAAAAGAAAAAAACATTAATGGAATTACCAATGCCTCCGAAATATGGACACACTGAAGAACGCATAAGAATAAAAAAGATAACAACAATAAAAACAAAGATTTTAAGAAAAACAAACTACCAACGTTAAAAACCATCAAAACAGTATTGCCAAGAGGAAAAAAACAACAACCATTGTTTAGTTATATTTACAGAGAAGTCTATAGCGCAGAAGGTTTCTTGGCATTATCGAAAAGCTCTCCAGAAAGTAAGGGATCTTAAGGAAGACAAAGCAAAGTATGGACCAGTGACATCAAAGAATGGCTTAGTGCTATGGATTACGGTTGTTTGGAACGAAAACGTCGAGAGAGGAAAGGGACAAAAATTTTGCTGGACAATTTACAGAGTCCGTAGATTTTATCTTATTTTTTTGGGTGGGATAAACAAGTAAATAATGGTAATGATAATAGCGCTGCTGATGATGATAATGATAGTTATTATTATCATTATGTTGATTATATCATACCTGATAATGATGATGTTATCATAACTAGATATTCGTATTCTAACCAATAACAATTTGTCGTCTTATACTGTATTTCTAATATTTGTGGATTTTCAATGCCAAATTGACGTAACGTGCGCGCGTGTGTGAGTGTGCGTTTGTGTGTGTGGGGGAATATATTGACAATAAAGTGTTGCATGGACGTGTATACTTTTAATAGTGATCACCTCTACTAAACGCCAACACCTGTGCTACTAATGTCCGAAAGATTGAGAAATCTGCCCGTTCTTTCTCGTTATAATGAAGATAATGATAATAATGATAATGATAACAGTAAAAATAATTATGATAATAGTAATAATGATGATGATGATAATAATAGTAATAAAGATAGCAACAATAATAACAATTACAGTAAGGATAATAATGATGACAACGGTAATGATCATGATGATAATGATAATAATAATGATGATGATAATAATAATTATAATAATAATAATAATAACAATAATAATAATAATGATTATAATTATAATAATAATTATGATAATAACAGTAATAATAATAATAATAATAATGATAATAAAAACAATGATAATGATAACAATAATGATAATAACAAATATGATAATAACAATGATAATATTGATAATAATAATAATAATAATAATAACAATTACAACAGAATAAACAGCAACATGAACAACATTACTAAAATACGATAAAGAATGAATACAAGAGACAGAAGGAAATAAAAGAGAGAGAGAGAGAGAGAGAGAGAGAGAGAGAGAGAGAGAGAGAGAGAGAGAGAGAAGAGAGAGAGAGAGAGAGAGAGAGAGAGAGAGAGAGAGAGAGAGAGAGAGAGAGAGAGAGAGAGAGAGAGAGAGAGAGAGAGAGAGAGAGAGAGAGAGAGAGAGAGAGAGAGAGAGAGAGAGAGAGAGAATCAAAGCTCGCCCTACTATATGAACTATTACTACAAATGATAATATCTATTCATAAAACACTAAACACTAAAACGAGAAATAACAACAGTAACAAAGACCAAAATCACTCACAAATCACATGGCCATTCGCTCCTTTCAACATTTCCTAAACCATTATCGGC
>NW_028234417.1:31972312-31974714 GCF_977035675.1 Penaeus japonicus
ACAAACAAACATATACTCACACATATAACGGCCAATTAAGATAAATTGATACGAGATGGAGAGATATACAAGTGATTTACGTGTATTTATGTTTGTTTGTAAGTATTTGTGTATGTATTTATTGTAATGTCATCTCTTTCTAGCTCAAATCTATCTAATTTTCCTCTTCCTGTGACCCCCGTCTCTCTCTCTCTCTCTCTCTCTCTCTCTCTCTCTCTCTCTCTCTCTCTCTCTCTCTCTCTCTCTCTCTCTCTCTCTCTCTCTCTCTCTCTCTCTCTCTCTCTCTCTCTCTCTCTCTCTCTCTCTCTCTCTGTCTATCTATCTATCTATCCATCTCTCCTTCTCTCCTTGACCTTTTGACAATCAGATCAGTTTCATAATGCGTCACCGTTGCAGCCATATTGCAACAAGATTCAATTACGTTTTCATTCTGATGTTAGTTTGATAATTCATTTCATCACCAAACAGTCTTACTTAATACTCTACCCGTGCATGGAAAATTGGACTAATATCCTCCCTGTTGCACATTCATATACCTCTAAATCTACACCGTTTGATAGTGCAATACCAGTGCAATGATTTGGTTGAGTGAGCTGGGCGCATGCAACAAGAAAAGTCATGAGCCGCAAATACTTCAGTCTCACCTCTGACTAGCGTGTCGCACCTTTCGTACCGTAACGGATGCCTCGATTGACCCTTCGAGATTTTAGCAAAAAAAATAAAATAAAAGGAAGATTTTGAGAAGCAAGAGAACAATGCTGGACTTGGAATATACATTCTCAAAGTGTGTGTGAACATACACACACACACACACACACACACACACACACACACATATATATATAAATATATATATAATATATATATTATATATATATATATATATATATTATTATAAAACATATATATGGATATATAAGTGTATATATATATCTATAGATATATATATATATAATATAATATAATATGTATTTTTTATATATATATATATATGTATATGATAACACACACACGCACACACAATACCACATACACACACACACAACATCACACACACATCAACACACACACACACACACACATATATATATATAGTATATCTTTATATATATATATATATATCTATAAATATATATAAATATCCACACACACACATATAAATATTATATATATATATAATATATATATATATCTATATATATATATATAATATGTGTTGTGGTGTGTGTGTGTGTGTTGGTGTGTGGTGTTGTGTGCATATATATATATAATTTTTTTTCTCTCTCTAGCTCCATTCTAACTCTCTCTCTCTCGCTCTTCTCTCACTCTCTCTGCTCTCTCTCTCACTCTCTCTCCTCCTCTTCCTCTCTCTTTTTTCCCCCTCCTCTCTCTCTCTCTCTCTCCATTCATCTATGTATCTAAATCTGACTCACTCACTCTCTCCTCTATCGACCTACCTATCTATCTATCTCTATCCCTCTCTCACACCCCTTCTCTCTTCCATAGGTCAGAGTGGAGGATCGTGACCTGACCTGGATAATCAGCGACCCAGCATGACCGAAAAACTGGAGGGATGGGGATGGAGGGGGGTGGGGGTGTGGGTGTTGATGGGGGAGGGGGGGGGTGGGACTCGAATTCCGAATAACTCCTTGTGAATGGAACGAGTTTTTGAACATTCAAGGGAAACTCTTAAAGGGAAGAAAAAGGTTCATAATGTTCAGTTGTTCCAATTCTTTGCCAGAGGAGAGAGGAGATATATATATATATATATAACCTTCCTGCCATTTGTTCTCCTCTGCTGAACAACGATGAACTGTTCAATGTTCACCGTGTTCAAGGGGCGATGATGAATGATGATGATGAATAACTTATGTTCTTTGGCTGGGGATTTCTGTTCTCTGGGTGTGTTTTTGTTCACGTTTGGGATTTATTTAACTGTGTGTGTGTGCTTTTCTTTTGTGTGTGTGTGTGTGCGTGTACGTGTGTTTATGTGTGTGTAAGTGTGCATTTGTGTGTATGTGTATACATATGTTCGTGTGTGTGTGTGTTTGTGTGTGTGTGTGTGTGCATGTGTGTGTGTGTGTGTGTGTGTATATGTGTGTGTATGTGTATGCATATGTTTATGTGTGTGAATGTGTGCATTTGTGTGTATGTGTATGCGTATGTTTATGTGTTCGTATGTCCGTTTCTTTTCCTTTAAGTGTATGTTTGTGTGTGTTATGTTTGCGTGTGTGTTTTTCATGTGCCTGTGTGTTCAACTATATATGCGTATGTGCGTATACGTGTGTGTTTACCATTTGTGGGTGCATCCGTCTCAATACACACACATGTATTTACATATCATCTTCACTTGCGTTGGCACAGCATCTACCCTGCTTTGCATATAACCTTGATTAAAATTC
>NW_028234417.1:31992948-32002948 GCF_977035675.1 Penaeus japonicus
GGTGTTTACTTTGTAGAGAAACGTATTCGCATGCACTGTGCATGTGTGTGTGCCTGTGTGTGTGTGTGTGTGTGTGTGTGTTTGTCTGTGTGCGTGTGCGTGTTTTATGTCTGTGTTTGTCATGGTTGTCATAACGCCATGAAAAAATATGTTCAAAATTAATTGAGGATGGGGAAATCTGTATCCAATATGACATAACACATTGTATCTGATATGCTATAACACGATAATATAATTATGACAATCATGATTACAATTATGATAGTAAAAAATGATGATGAAAATAATATCAATGTCAATGATAATGATCGGAATAATAAACATTATGATAACGATATTTATTAAATAGAAAGCGTTTCAATAATAAGAGAAACACTAATGATGATGAAAGTGATAATGATAATAATGATGATGATGATGATTAGCTAATAGAAATAACAATAATGCTACCAGTAATATCATTAAAATTGTAACTCTTAATGATTATGATAGCGCTCCCCCCCCCAAAAAAAAAAAAAAAAAAAAAAAATTAAGGGTTTTGTATGGGACGCGAACTCGGGAAATTTGAACAGAAAACTTGCACGAAACTGAGTGAGCTATTGCTCTATTGATTATATTGCACAAGTGAAGGTATTAAGTATCACATATTCACTAATCTGCATGCATACACACGTTATATCGATATCAGTAATACTTGAATGATGATGATAATGATGATGATGATTATGATAATAATGATGGTGATGATAATGATAATGGTGATAATAATACTAATGATGATGAGGAGGAGAAAGAGGATGATAATGATGATGATGATAATGATAATCATAATGATCTAGATAATATGATGACACTAACAAGAAAGTAATAACAAAAATAATAACGAAAATCAAAATAATAATAATAAAAGCAATACTAATGATGATGAAAGTGACATTGATAATAATGATGATGATTACCTAATATAAATAACAATAATACTACCAATGATAGCATTGACAATAGAACTATTAACCCTTTCCCTGACTTTTTTCGCCGGTAGACTGTTCCTGCAATGGTATAGCGACACACACACATACACACACACACACGCACACACACACACACACACGTACACACACACGTACACACTAACAAAGGCGGCGGTGTTTACTTTGTAGAGAAACGTATTCGCATGCACTGTGCATGTGCATGTGCATGTGTGTGTGTGTGTGTGTGTGTGTGTGTGTGTGTGTGTGTGTGTGTGTGTGTGTGTGTGTGTTTTATGTGCGTGTTGATTATGTTTGTTATTACGTCATGAAAAAAAAAAATGTTCAAGATTAATTCGAGATGGTGAAATCTGTATCCAATATGACATAGCATATTGTATTTAATATGATATAACACGATATGATGATGACAATCATGATTACAATTACGATAGTAAAAAATGATAATGAAAATAATATCAATGTCAATGATGATGATGATGATCGGAATAATAAATATTAAGATAACGATAATGCTTAAATTGAAGGGGTTTCAATAATAAGAACAATGCTAATGATGATGAAAGTGATAATGATAATAATTATGATGATGATTACCTAATAGAAATAACAATAATACTACAAATAATATCATTGACAATGTAACTCTTAATGATTATGATAGCGACTCCCCCCCCCAAAAAAAAAAAAAAAAAAAAAAAAAAAAGGGGTTTTGTATGGGACGCGAACTCGAGAAATTTGATTAGAAGACTTGTACGAAACTGAGTGAGCTATTGCTCTATTGAATATGTTGCACAAGTGAAGGTCTTAAGTATCACATATTCACTGATATACATGCATATGCACACGTTATATCGATATCAGTAATACTTGAATGATTATGATAATGATGAGGATGATGATAATAATGATGGTGATGATGATAATGATAATGGTGATAATAGTAATAATGAGGAGGAGGAGGAGAAAGAGGAGGATAATGATGATGATGATAATGATAATCATGATCATCATGGTGATAATGATAAACACGGAGCATGTTCTGTAACTTTATTATCATCATTATCATCATCATTTAAGTATTACTGATATCAATATAACGTGTGTGCATGCATGTATATTAGTGAATATGTGATACTTAAGACCTTCACTTGTGCAAGATATCAATAGAGCAATAGCTCACTCAGTTTCGTGCAAGTTTTCTGATCAAATTTCCCGAGTTCGCGTCCCATACAAAACCCTTATTTTCTTTTTATTATTATTTTTTTTTTTGTGGGGGTCGCTATCATAATCATTAAGAGTTACATAGTCAGTGATATTACTGGTAGTATTATTGTTATTTCTATCACCTTAATCATCATCATCATTACTATCAATATCACTTTCATCATCATCATTAGTATTGCTCTTATTATTGAAACGCTTATCGTAAAACAAAATACCATCAAAGTATATTGACTTATTACCTAACTATGCCGACGAACCGTTATTTTGAAAACCCAAGAGAGAACCACACCTGTTGATTAACCTATTGCAAAAACAATAATTCGTTACCGTGCAAGAGACAAATAATAATAGTAATCTTAAATTTAATGACCATCCGGGGGCCTTAATCATAAAATATTTATTAACTAACCACTATATTATTGAAAGATTAAATTCCCAAACGAAAAAGTGATTCGTTTTTGTTTTCGTTTTATTGTCGTCTAAATCGTATCCAGACTTTCGTTATCTCAAGTGTATTCAGATTTCCGATACTTGCAACCCCTGACATATAAACCTCAAGACCTTTTTTCGTCTAAAACGTATTCAATCTTCTCCTGTCTGAATTGTAATCACACTCAAGTTACAGTACATGAATGATTTACGACAATAATAAAGATCGTAAGACTCTTTCGTCTAAAACGCATTCAAATTTCAGGTAGCTCCCGAGCGGCATAAATGCAAGACCTGTTTTTTATTTATTTGTTTATTTTATTTTATTTTATATATATATTTTTTCATAATAATAATAACAATAACAATGAAAGTAATAACAAAAATAATAACGAAACTCGTAATAATAATGATAAGAGCAATACTAATGATGATGGAAGTACCTTTAATAATAATGATGATGATTGCCTAATAGAAATAACAATAATACTACCAATAATAACATTGACAATAGAGTTATTAACCCTTTCCCTGTCTTGTTCGCCAGTAGACTGTTCCTGCAATGGTATAGTGACACACACACATACACATACGCACACACACACACGCGTACACACTAACAAAGGCGGCGGTGTTTACTTTGTAGAGAAACGTATTCGCATGCACTGTGCATGTGTGTGTGTGTGTGTGTGTGTGTGTGTGTGTGTGTGTGTGTGTGTGTGTGTGTGTGTATGTGAGTGTTTTATGTGCGTGTTGATTATGTTTGTTATTACGTCATTAAAAGATATTTCCAGATTAATTGAGGATGGGGAAATTTGTATCCAATATGACATAACACATTGTATCTGATATGCTATAACACGATAATATAATTATGACAATCATGATTACAATTATAATAGTAAAAACTGATAATGAAAATAATATCAATGTCAATGATAATGATGATGATCGGAATAATAAATATTAAGATAACGATAATGCTTAAATTGAAAGCGTTTCAATAATAAGAACAATACTAATGATGATGAAAGTGATAATGATAATAATGATGATGATGATTAGCTAATAGAAATAACAATAATGCTACCAGTAATATCACTGGCTATGTAACTCTTAATGATTATGATAGCACTCCTCCCCCCCCCAAAAAAAAAAAAAATAAAAATAAAAAAATAAGGGTTTTGTATGGGACGCGAACTCGGGAAATTTGATTAGAAGACTTGTACGAAACTGAGTGAGCTATTGCTCTATTGATTATATTGCACAAGTGAAGGTCTTAAGTATCACATATTCACTAATATACATGCATACACACACGTTATATCGATATCAGTAATACTTAAATGATGATGATAATGATGATGAGGATGATGATAATAATGATGGTAATGATGATAATGATAAGGGTGATAATAATAATAATGAGGAGGAGGAGGAGAAAGAGGACGATGATGATAATGATGACAATCATAATCATCATGATAATAATGATAACACTAACAATGAAAGTAATAACAAAAATAATAACGAAAATAAAAATAATAATAATAAAAGCAATACTAATGATGATGAAAGTGACATTGATAATAATGATGATGATTACCTAATAGAAATAACAATAATGCTACTAATAATAACACTGACAAAAGAACTATTAACCCTCTCCCTGACTTTTTCGCCGGTAGACTGTTCCTGCAATGGTACACACACACACACACACACACACACACACACACACACACACGTACACACTAACAAAGGCGGCGGTGTTTACTTTGTAGAGAAACGTATTCGAATGCACTGTGCATGTGTGTGTGTGTGTGTGTGTGTGCATGTGTGTGTGTGTGTGTTTTATGTGCGTGTTGATTATGTTTGTTATTACGTCATGAAAAAAAAAAATGTTCAAAATTAATTCGAGATGGTGAAATCTGTATCCAATATGACATAACATATTGTATCTAATATGATATAACACGATAATATAATTATGACAATCATGATTACAATTATAATAGTAAAAACTGACAATGAAAATAGTATCAATGTCAATGATAGTGATGATGATCGGAATAATAAATATTAAGATAACGATAATGCTTAAATAGAAAGCGTTGATGAAAGTGATAATGATAATAATGATGATGATGATGATTAGCTAATATAAATAACAATAATGCTACCAGTAATATCACTGACTATGTAACTCTTAATGATTATGATAGCGCCCCCCCCCCCAAAGAAAAAAAAAAAAATTAAGGATTTTGTATGGGACGCGAACTCGGGAAATTTGATCAGAAAACTTGCACTAAACTGAGCGAGCTATTGCTCTATTGAAATTGTTGCACAAGTGAAGGTCTTAAGTATCACATATTCACTAATATACATGCATACTCACACGTTATGTCAATATCAGTAATACTTAAATGATTATGATAATGATGATGAGGATGATGATGATAATGATGGTAATGATGATAATGATAATTGTGATAATAATAATAATGATGATGAGGAGGAGGAGAAAGAGGATGATAATGATGATGATGATAATGATAATCATGATCATCATGATGATAATGATAAACACGGAGCATGTTCTGTAACTTTATTATCATCATTATCATAATCATTCAAGTATTACTGATTTTGATATAACATGTGTGTATGAATGTATATTAGTGAATATGTGATACTTAACACCTTCACTTGTGCAACATAATCAATAGAGCAATAGCTCACTCAGTTTCATACAAGTCTTCTAATCAAATTTCCTGAGTTCGCGTCCCATACAAAACCGTTTTTTTTTTTTTTTTTTTTTTTTTTGGGGGGGGGGTCGCTATCATAATCACTTAACTATGCCGACGAACCGTTATTTTGAAAACCCAAGAGAGAACCACACCTGTTGATTAACCTATTGCAGAAGCAATAATTCGTTACCGTGCAAGAGACAAATAATAATAGTAATCTTAAATTTAATGACCATCCGGGGGCCTTAATCATAAAATATTTATTAACTAACCACTATATCATTGAAAGATTAGATTCTCAAACGACAAAGTGATTCGTTCTTTTTTTTTGTTTGTTTGTTTTCTGTCGTCTAAATCGTATCCAGACTTTCGTTATCTCAAGTGTATTCAGATTTCATATAAACCTCAAGACCTTTTTTCGTCTAAAACGTATTCAATCTTCTCCTGTCTGAATTGTAATCACACTCAAGTTACAGTACATGAATGATTTACGACAATATGAAAGATCGTAAGACTCTTTCGTCTAAAACGCATTCAAATTTCAGGTAGTTTCCGAGCGGCATAAAACGCAAGACTTTTTTTTTTTTTTTTTTTTTTCTAAATAGTATTCAGATTTGAACGACTCGCAAGAAGGCCACACAGGACCACTAAAGGCTTAGACTTTCACTTTTTTTTATATAATTGATTGTATAACGTAGAGTATGCAATATACAATATGGTTATCGTTGAAAATGATATCATTATCATTATCAATATTGGTATTGTCGTTATCATTGTCATTGTCACTGTTGTATTTTATCATTATTATAATGACGGTGATAATGACAATGATAACAATCATATATGTATATATGTAGAAAGAGAAAAAAATAGATAATAGATAAATAATGAGAGAGTGAGGAGACCGAGAGAGAGAGAGAAAGAGGGAGGGAGAGAGAGAGAGAAAGAGAGAGAGAGAGAGAGAGAGAGAGAGAGAGAGAGAGAGAGAGAGAGAGAGAGAGAGAGAGAGAGAGAGAGAGAGAAGAGAGAGAGAGGAGAGAGAGAGAGGAGAGAGAGAGAGGAGAGAGAGAGAGAAGAGAGAGAGAGGAGAGAGAGAGAGAGAGAGAGAGAGAGAAGAGAGAGAGAGAGGAGTGAGAGAGAAGAGAGAGAGAGAGAGAGAGAGAGAGAGAGAGAGAGAGAAAGAGAGAGAGAGAGAGAGAAAGAGAGAGAGAGAGAGAGAGAAAGAGAGAGAGAGAGAGAGAAAGAAAGAGAAAGAGAGATAAACAAATATAGAAAGAAAGAGAGGTAGAGATGATAAATAGATAAATAGATACATACACCGATAGAAATATCTTTATATCTATATCTATATCTATATATCAGTCTATCCATACATTCATATCCTCTTTTGAATTTTCTTCTCTTTCTGTTCTTCATGATTTCTCGTATTACCTTTCCTTCTCACTTCCTCACCTACTTATCTCTCTTCCTTCTATCTCTGTCTCCGGGTTGAGTCCCTGATCCCTGGGTGACGGAGGGTGGGGGGGTGGGGGGGGCGGTATAATAGCCCCACCCGCCCACTTCTTTTATCTTTTCTTTTTATTATTCTTTCCTACTTCTTTTCTTCTTTCTTTTTTTTTCTCTCTTTCTTTTCGTTCCTCTTCTTCTTATTCGCTATTTATTTTTATATCGCTTTCCCTTTTTTTCCCCTCCTCTCTTTCATATCTTTTATCCCCCCCCCCCCCGCCTCCTTTCCCCGACCTCTCTTCTTTACCTCTCTACCTCTCCTCCTCTTTCTTCTCTCCGCCTCCTCCTTTCCCTCCTTCCTCTCCTCCTACTTTCCTTCCTTCCTGCCCCCCCCCCTCCCCCACTTCCCCCACCCGGTTAACCTGGTGTTTAACCGTTACTTCTTTGAACGGGTTTTAAATAGTCTCTGTCTATCTTGACTTTATTTATCTCATCGTCATCATTATCTTTCTTTTTCTTTTTCTTGTTAATTCGTATTTTCTCATTTCTTTCATATTTGCGGCTTTTTACCTTGTTTATCAAGTTGTTTTGGTCTTATCTGTATGTTTGTTTTTCTCCGATGTTGCTTTCCTTCTTGTTGTCTTTAAGATGATGTTCTGTTTGTTTTTCTATTCTCTCAGTTTTCTCTCTCTCTCTCTCTCTCTCTCTCTCATTCTCTCTCTCTCTCTCTCTATCTATCTATCTATCTATCTATCTATCTTTCTATCTATCTCTCTGCCTCTCTCTCTCTCTCTCTCTCTCTCTCTCTCTCTCTCTCTCTCTCTCTCTCTCTCTCTCTCTCTCTCTCTCTCTCTCTCTCTCTCTCTCCCTCCCTAACTCACTCACTCACCCAATCACTCTCTCCTCCTCCCTCCCTCTCTCACGCTTTCTCTCTTTTATGAATTAGAAAAAAAAAAATAAAATAAAAAATACAACGCACCGGCAGAAAATTCTACTAACACGAAGTGGGTCATTAAAACAAAATGGCGGCGACTCCCAATGACGGATGGCCGGGTTCGCGCGTGACAGAGACCGCGGGTCTAAAAAAAAATATTTTCACCGTGTTTCCTGTCACCTGAATGAACTGTGCGGTTTATAATAATAACAAATGGAATCATCAGTGTATTACTGAATCGCCTGGCATTCGATAATTGACATTAACACGGAAAACTACGTGTGTGTTTATGCACCTAAATGGATCATTCGCGAAGCTAATAGGCATAAATTTGGAATTAAATTATTTTTGGCAACTCAGGCTGGACGAAGAACAGTATTTGTTCATATTTTTTTTTTTATAATTATCTCATGATCTCACCTCTATTTTAGTTTGTCTGTGCGTATGTGTATGTAAGATATATACGTGTACATGTATCTGTAAGATACATACTTGAGCTTACGTGTGTATGTACGTATGTACTGTATTTATATACATATACATCTAAATATGTATATAAATATATATCCACACACGCCAAAATATATCTCTGTCTCTCACCCTTTCTCTTCATAATCATAAATCGACAGTAAAGGATTAAGAAAATGAACATAAACGAAGAGCCTTGTCATGACACACATTAACAGCGGCTGGCCTTGAGTTTCGAAATGAAGTCGAGTCAAAAAAAAAAAAAAAAAGATGAAAATAAAAATCACATTCAGACATACAAACGTGCGTGTATATACAGATACAAATCACTTAAGGATTAAAAGGAAATTCATAGATGGACACACAAATGCACACACACACACACACACACACACAGTCACACACACACACACACACACACACAGCCACATCCACACACACACACAGCCACACACACACACACACACACACACACACACAACCACACACAACCACACACACACACACACACACACACACACACACAGCCACACACACACACACACACACACACAGCCACACACACATACGCAACCACAAACACACACACACACATATACTTCACACACTCGCAAACACAAACACAAAAACAAATGAACCAACAAACACAAAAACAAACACACGACTTCTCACAATCTTTCTCTCGTGCATGACCTGTTTGATATAAAGTCATGATCGATCTAAGGTATTTTATTAACATTAGCGAGATTTTTTTTTCTTTAAGTGTTTCTTACTCTCATCTTATTATTAATTTCGTCATTATTATTCTCCGTTTCTTTCGTCGTCTTATTCTTATTATTGTTATTTTCCTTCGTCTTTTTCGTCTTCTTCCTCTTCTTCTTCTTCTTGTCATTCGTCTCTTTCGTCTTCTTCTTCTTCCTCTTCTTCTTCTTCTCCTTCGTCTCTTTCGTCTTCTTCTTCTTCTTCTTCTTCTTCTTCTTCTTCCTCTTCTTCTTCTCCAATTCTTGTCTTCCTTTCTTATTATCTTCTTCTTTTTCTTCTTTTCCTCTTTCATCCCTTGTTTCTTCTCTTCTTCATTGCCATTATCATTATCATTATTGTTAGCATTATCATTATTTTCACAATTACTATTATTACTAATATTATCAAAATATCATCCTCATTTTAATTATCATTGTTATTATGATACTTATTATCTTTATTATTATCATTGCTAATATCACTATCACTTCCTTTCTTCATTCTTATTCTTATTTTTGTTCTTATTACTACAATTATTATCACTATCATCATTATCATCACCAATATTATTTTTTTTTATCATTATTAAGATTTTCATAATTATGATCATTATCCTCAACATAACTATCATTATTTTCATTTTTATGATTATTATCATTGTTGTTGTTATTATCACTATGATGATCATTTTCGTTATCATTAATTATATTATTATCATTATTGTTATTATCTTTATTATCATTATTATTTATTATTATTATTATTATTATTATTATTATTATTATTATTATTATTATTATTATTATTATTATTATTATTATTATTATTATTATTATTATCATCATCATCATCATTATTATTATTATTACTATCATTGTTATTACTATTACTATTACTATTACTATGATTATTATAATTATTACTATTACTACTAACATTATATTTAAAATTATCATCACTATCAGTGTTTTAATTTTATGAGTATTGCTATCATTGTTGCTATTATCATTATGATA
>NW_028234417.1:32015448-32017948 GCF_977035675.1 Penaeus japonicus
ATATATATATATATATATATATATATATATATATGTAAATATATATGTATAAACTGCATACATATCTGTGTTTATATATGCAACACAAACGTCTGCAATATGTTTCTGGGTGTATGCGTGTGTTCAGTGGTACGAAAACCAGCGATAAAAAAAATATACTTAAGTTTACATTTCCATTTCTTTTCTGGGCTGTCAAGTTACGTCTTCTTACAAACTTTGTCCTTTCAAAAGTTTATATATTTCTCCAAGATTTACGTGATTTTTTTCAGGTTTTCGAAGTTTGTCCTTGAAGGCTTAGATGCATAGAAAACGGAGGTCCTTTCCTCGTTGTTTTTGTATCAATTATTTATATCAATTATGATCGATTAATTATGATAATGATTATAGTCACGATGATGATAAAGGTAATGATAACGATAATGATTATAGTAATGATAGTGATAATAATAATGATAATATCGATGATGGAAATAAATCGATTATGTTGATGTTAATGAGGATAACAATGATGATGATAATGATAACAAAAACAATAATGATGATGATGAGAATCATAATGATGATAATAATCATAGTAATAATGATAATCATAGTAATGATAACTGTAATAATGATACTGATAATACTGAAAATAATAATGATATTAACGATCAGCATCACTATAATTATTAAAACAATTATCATCATTATCACCATTATCAGTACTATTATAATTTTTATCATTATCATCATTATGATCATCAGTAGTACTAGTAGTACTAGTATACCATCATCATTATCATTAATATTATCATTATTATTATGATTTTTATCATCACTATCCATATTATCATCATTTATCATTGTTATCATCATCATCATTCATATCATCATTATCACTATTTTCATTATCTTTAGTGTTATTGCTATCATCATCACTATCAACATCATTATCACTACTATCATATAATTATGTAATCATCATTATCATTACTATTATTGCTATCACCATTATCATCACCATAGTTACGATCATCACTTTCTCATCAGTACTAGTTTTGTTGACTTTGCAACGACTGCTATTATTAATTCGATTTTAATGATAATACTTCTGCAATCACTAATAGCAAAGATAACGTTGACAATAATGATTATAAGATTTTGATTATAATGAAAGTAATGATGATAATTATAATAACATCCTAAGCATTCTAATTCCCTTCAATTTTTTTTTCTTCCATTACTTAATTCACATATAGATTTTCTCCCCAACATTATCATCATTATTTTTTCCAATTTCCCCTAACTTTTACCCCTTCACTCCCATCTTACGACTTTTTTCCCCCGCGTTTGGGACATGGTTAGGGGAAATTCCGGCCTCAGGGATGACTTGGCGGGGGAAATTGCCAATCCAGCTCGGGGCGGCGACAGCGAAAAACCCTACCTGGAAATAGTGTCCACTCTTCCGATATCTGCCATTGATTATCACGGAAGAGTACGAAGAGGAGAGAGAAAGGGAGGGGAGGGGAAGAAATATTTATTTAATCTTCATAAAAATGTCTAGGGTTACAAAGGAGTGGCGGGGATATTTGCATGGAAGGGCGGGAACGGGGAAATTTCTAGGGGAGGAAAATGAGTTCAGTTACCCCCAACTCCTCACAGAAGTACGTTTCCCATTTTCTATGAAAAGAAAACGAGTAAGAAACGGAAAAAAAAAACACAAAAGAAAGAAAAAAAAAAGGGAAAATATAGAAAAGAAGAGAAGAACGGCGAAAGAATCCTGACGGAGGAAGAGGGAAGAGAGAGAGAGAGAGAGAGAGCACATGGATTTTCAATCAACGATATAAAACACCATCACCTCCTTTTGCCCGCTCG
Organism: Penaeus japonicus; assembly: GCF_977035675.1. Taxonomy (NCBI): domain Eukaryota; kingdom Metazoa; phylum Arthropoda; class Malacostraca; order Decapoda; family Penaeidae; genus Penaeus; species Penaeus japonicus. Next base: position 32,017,303 of record NW_028234417.1, read on the forward strand.
CTCGCACTCACGCACTCTCTCTCTCTTTCTCTCTCTCTGTCTTTCCCCTCTTCTCTCTCTCTCTCTTTCCCTCTCTCTGTCTTTCCCCTCTTCTCTCTCTCTCTCTTTCCCTCTCTCTGTCTTTCCCCTCTTCTCTCTCTCTCTCTTTCCCTCTCTCTGTCTTTCCCCTCTTCTCTCTCTCTCTCTTTCTCTCCCCCCATCTCTCTCTCTCTCTCTTTCTTTCCCCCCTTCTCTCTCAATCTCTCTCTCTTTATTTCCCCCTTCTCTATCTCTCTTTCTTTTCCCCCCATCTCTCTCTCTCTCTTTCTTTCAACCCTTCACTTTATCTCTTTTTCTTTCCCCCCTTCTCTCTCTCTCTCTCTAACTCACCCACTCCCCTCTCTTCCTTTCTCTCTCAAACTCCCCCCTTCTTTACCCTCCCTCCCTCCCTTACTCCCTTACCCTTTTCCTCCCTCCCTCCCTCCTTTACCTCTCTCCCTCCCTCCCTCCCTCCTTTACCTTCCCCCCTCCCTTACTCCCTCCCTCCTTTACCCCCCCTCTAACCCTTACTCCCCCCCATCCCATCCCCCCCCCTCTCAACCCACATTCCCTCCCTCTTCTCTTTCGCTCAACACCCGCTACGATTACGTCCGGGGATCGATAGCGA
>NW_028234417.1:32055479-32067979 GCF_977035675.1 Penaeus japonicus
TCGTCATAATCATTCTTATCAGTATTCTTACCCTTATCCTCATAGTCATTGTTATTTTCATAATTATCCTTATTGGCATGAATTCCGTTTGCCGTTTTATATTGCTTTTTAAATACTGCAATTACACCACTTCTTGTCAACAAATAATTTAGTCAGTCAGTCTCTTTCTCTCTCTCTCTCTCTCTCTCTCTCTCTCTCTCTCTCTCTCTCTCTCTCTCTCTCTCCCACTTCCTCCTCTCTCCTCTCTCTCCCTCTTCTCTCCTCTCTCTCCGCCTCCTCTCTCTTCTCTCTCCTTTTCCCCTCTCTCTCTCTCTCTCTCTCTCTCTCTCTCTCTCTCTCTCTCTCTCTCTCTCTCTCTCTCTCTCTCTCTCTCTCTCTCTCTCTCTCTCTCTCTCTCTCTCTCTCTCATTCACTCCTTCCTCTCTCTCTCTCTTCCCCCTATCTGATATAAAGTGAATAATAAAGATAAATGGATAGACAAAAATCACAAATGTGAATACACGAAGAGGGGGTATAATAAGCAAGGAAGAGAATTTAAGAGAAGTATAAATTGTACGGAAAGGTGAAAGCGGAGAAGGAATGTAAGAAAGTCGATAAAGAATACAAGAGAACAGATAACGAAAATAGAAAACATGGAGGAATGGAGAGAGAGACGACGAGTAGCATGACGGACGTGAGGAGAGGAGGAGTGAGAGGCGGAGTGATGGAGGGCATCGAGCAGGAGGCTCAGGCGAGAGGAGGAGAGAGTAGGGAGAGAGTTGGGGGGGAGAGAGGGCGAGACGGAGAGAGAGAGAGAGAGAGAGAGAGAGAGAGAGAGAGAGAGAGAGAGAGAGAGAAGGTGAGAGAGAGATGGAGGTGAGAGAGAGAGAGAGAGAGAGAGAGAGAGAGAGAGAGAGAGAGAGAGAGAGAGAGAGAGAGAGAGAGAAATAAAGAGAGTGAGAAAGATAAAGAAAGAAAGAGAAAGAGAGAGAGAAAAATAGAAAAAAAAGTAGAGAGAGAGAATGACAGAGCAAAAAAAATAGGCAAAGAGTATAGAGAGTAAACGACCGAATTAAAAAAGAAAAAGAAAATAAAAGAAATTAATAAATAAAATTAATAATAAATGAATACTTCCCGGGCCCAGCCTTTGAAACTTCCTCTTAGCCCTTATTACATCCTCTAATACTTCCAACACTGTTGTCATACTTCTGCCATACTTACAACACTTTCCTGGCCTCGCCTCCGCGCCCAGTCTCCTCGCCTCGTCTCCCCCTTATCTGCGCTCTTTCTCTCTCTCTTCTCTCTCTCTCTCTCTCTATCTATCTATCTATCTCCCTCTCTCTCTCTCTCTCTCTCTCTCTCTCTCTCTCTCTCTCTCTCTCTCTCTCTCTCTCTCTCTCTCTCTCTCTCTCTCTCTCTCTCTCTCTCTCTCTCTCTCTCTCTCTCTCTCTCTCTCTCTGTAAGGCACTGGTATTGATATTATGTGACATAAGACATTGATCATGTATGACTACTTAATTCAATGCAATATCGATGGCAGTGTGTCTTGACCTGACGCATCCTGCTTCCTGTGTTCATTTCCGCCTCGGAACACAAGCTTTTCTAGGCAGCTGTGTTTGCTAACGGAAGCCCTGAGGCGAAGAAAGTGACTAAAGATTTGTACTTAAGGACATGTAAGGATCACACACAGGGAGATCAGGACAGAGAGGTCAGACAGACAGACTAGAGCGAACCGCTCTGACCTCTGGCCTTCGGCCAGGGTCTAGTGTAATTAACAGTCCACAATAAAAACCATGGCACGTGAACGTCTGTCTGATTATCCACCGACCTACAACCAGGGCATCGAGTGGTGGCTAACAACTAACCACTGATATCGAGAAGAAAATGGAGAAATTACGCCGAAGTTCCCGCCCGCCGCCCACTCCGCAGTAAGAAGTTTTGCCACCGCCCACACCACAGTAAGATTTTCGCCCGCCCGCCCGCCCTGTTTAACCTGTCCTGACAAACACCGCCGCCCATAGCAGCCGACCTGTCCGTGCTAAGTAACTTCCTGCACGTCGACACCCATCTTTCATGGCAACCCAAGACTGCCCACCGCGGATTTTGGGCTTAACACGAGCGCCCCAACTCCCAGGTCACGAAGTCTCTGACACGAGCAGAAAAGGCCACAGATGAGAAGTCAAAAGGACCACCACACCGATCCGCGATACGACCGACCTACGACCCGCCTGCAGACGCCCATCTACATGTTGACATCGTGACATAAAAAAAAATCCCGTAAGTTAGAGAAACCCAGGCTCTTTTTATTTTGTTAGGTTTCGTTAGATTTCGTTAGGATTTAGGAATTTTCTATGCTGTGATTTTTTCTCGTGATTGTACCTCAATGCTGTGATGTTTTTTTCTCGTGATTGTACCTCTGTTTTTCTTTTGTGAAACACCTGCGCGGGAGTGTGATTCCGCAGGACTTCCATCCTCTTCCCTCCCTTACGCTTAGGTGTGAACGAATTAATCGTTGAAAGGAAAAGTCCCCCCCCCCCCTCTCTTCCCCTGTTTCCTCATCTCGCCTTGATGACCCCGTTATAACGGCCTCTCTGACGGCCTACTGAATTTCTTTCTTATTTTATGTGAATAATGGCTTGAATGTTCTGAAGTTCTGTTCTGTATTCTGAAGTTCTGAGCATCTGATATTTTTATATGTATTGTTTCTTCGCTTAGTTTCTTCGCACGTGCCGATATTTCAGACCCTCCCCTTCATGACCTGACCGTGTGAAAAGGCAGTGTCAATGTTTTGCTTCCCTTTTGTCGTAAAACAACTCTTCTTGTTTTATATCTATATTTTCATTATTCGGACAAGGTAATTCGGAGAATTTTTCTGGCGTTACTCTCCAAAATATTTGTTCTGAAAGTGAATCCATACAAGATTTTACATGTTCGATTACGATTATCGAAAGGGCCGATATCGTATTTAGACTATGTAAATTCTTGACAGCTTTTCACTTTCATTCCGAATCTGTACTGGCGATGAGTGTTGCCTGATTCCTATATTCTGTTATCTTTGTACTTCTTTCATCGACACCTGCTATTTCTACTCGTATTTTGCAACTTCGGACAATATATTCTGGAGAAATTTTATTGACTGTTAATCTCCGAATATTTGTTTGAAAGTGAACCCTTGAAATATTTTCCAAGCTTAATTACAATTATCGAAGCGGACGCGATATTGTGTTAGACTGTAAATTCTTGACAGCTTTTCGCTTTCATTCCGAATCTGTACTGGCGATGAGTGTTGCCTGATTCCTATTTTCTGTTATTTTTGTACTTTCTTTCATCGACACGTGCTATTGCTATTCGTATTTTCTGCATCTTGCAACTTCGGATAATGTATTCTGGAGACATTTTATTGACTGTTCCTCTCCAAAAATATTTGTTTCGAAAGTGAACCTTTGAAAGATTTTCCATACTAAATTGCAATTATCGGAGGAGAAGCGATATTGTGTTTAAAACATGTAATTTCTTAATAGTCTTCACTTTCCCTCCGAATCTGTGCTGGTGATCAGTATTGCCAATTTCTATCTATCAATTTATCTTTCACCGCTCGTTAAAATACGCCTCTTGTTATTTTTCTCGTCGACAAGTGCTATTCATGTTTGTATTTTCTCTGTATCTTGTAAACCTTATCTCTTGAGCTTGCACATATTACTTAGTTTCGATTCTTCTTTTGTATGTTCTCTCTTGGCAGTTGCAAAGTGTTATTATTGTTGTTTGAGGCATCTGTAAGCCGTGCAGGGCGCACGCATGTCATTTTTTGTAGCCATGCAAGACGCATGAGGCATCTGTAAGCCGTGCAGGGCGCACGCATGTCATTTAGGTAGCCATGCAAGACGCATGAGGCATCTGTAAGCCGTGCAGGGCGCACGCATCTCACTTTTGCACCCATGCAAGCCGCATGAGCATCTGTAAGCCGTGCAGTGCGCACGCGTGTGATGCAAGTAGCCATGCAAGATGCATGAGGCATCTGTAAGCCGTGCAGGGCGCACGCATGTCATTTTCGTAGCCATGCAAGACGCATGAGGCATCTGTAAGCCGTGCAGGGCGCACGCATGTCATTTTTGTAGCCATGCAAGACGCATGAGGCATCTGTAAGCCGTGCAGGGCGCACGCATGTCATTTTTGTAGCCATGCAAGACGCATGAGGCATCAGTAAGCCGTGCAGGGCGCACGCATGTATTTTTGTAAGCCATGCAGGACGATGAGGCATAGTAAAGTCCGTGCAAGGAGCACGCATGTCATTTAGGTAGCCATGCAAGACGCATGAGGCATCTGTAAGCGTGCAGGGCGCACGCATGTCATTTAGGTAGCCATGCAAGACGCATGAGGCATCTGTAAGCGTGCAGGGCGCACGCATGTCATTTTTGTAGCCATGCAAGACGCATGAGGCATGTGTAACCCTTGCAGGGCGCACGCATGTCATTTAGGTAGCCATGCAAGACGCATGAGGCATCTGTAAGCCGTGCAGGGCGCACGCATGTCATTTTTGTAGCCATGCAAGACGCATGAGGCATCAGTAAGCCGTGCAGGGCGCATGCATGTCATTTTTGTAGCCATGCAAGACGCATGAGGCATCTGTAAGCGTGCAGGGCGCACGCATGTCATTTAGGTAGCCATGCAAGACGCATGAGGCATCTGTAAGCCGTGCAGGGCGCACGCATGTCATTTTTGTAGCCATGCAAGACGCATGAGGCATCTGTAAGCCGTGCAGCGCGCACGCATGTCATTTAGGTAGCCATGCAAGACGCATGAGGCATCTGTAAGCCGTGCAGGGCGCACGCATGTCATTTAGGTAGCCATGCAAGACGCATGAGGCATCTGTAAGCGTTTCATTGAGCACGCATGTCAGTTAGGTAGCCATGCAAGACGCATGAGGCATCTGTAAGCGTGCAGGGCGCACGCATGTCATTTAGGTAGCCATGCAAGACGCATGAGGCATCTGTAAGCCGTGCAGGGCGCACGCATGTCATTTAGGTAGCCATGCAAGACGCATGAGGCATCTGTAAGCCGTGCAGGGCGCACGCATGTCATTTTTGTAGCCATGCAAGACGCATGAGGCATCTGTAAGCCGTGCAGGGCGCACGCATGTCATTTAGGTAGCCATGCAAGACGCATGAGGCATCTGTAAGCGTGCAGGGCGCACGCATGTCATTTTTGTAGCATGCAAGACGCATGAGGCATCTGTAAGCGTGCAGGGCGCACGCATGTCATTTTTGTAGCCATGCAAGACGCATGAGGCATCTGTAAGCGTGCAGGGCGCACGCATGTCATTTAGGTAGCCATGCAAGACGCATGAGGCATCTGTAAGCGTGCAGGGCGCACGCATGTCATTTAGGTAGCCATGCAAGACGCATGAGGCATCTGTAAGCGTGCAGGGCGCACGCATGTCATTTAGGTAGCCATGCAAGACGCATGAGGCATCTGTAAGCGTGCAGGGCCCACGCATGTCATTTTTGCAGCCATGCAAGACGCATGAGGCATCTGTAAGCGTGCAGGGCGCACGCATGTCATTTTTGTAGCCATGCAAGACGCATGAGGCATCTGTAAGCGTGCAGGGCGCACGCATGTCATTTTTGTAGCCATGCAAGACGCATGAGGCATCTGTAAGCGTGCAGGGCGCACGCATGTCATTTAGGTAGCCATGCAAGACGCATGAGGCATCTGTAAGCGTGCAGGGCGCACGCATGTCATTTAGGTAGCCATGCAAGACGCATGAGGCATCTGTAAGCGTGCAGGGCGCACGCATGTCATTTTTGTAGCCATGCAAGACGCATGAGGCATCTGTAAGCCGTGCATGGCGCAAGCATGTTATTTTTGTAGCATGCAAGACGCATGAGGCATCTGTAAGCGTGCAGGGCGCACGCATGTCATTTTTGTAGCCATGCAAGACGCATGAGGCGTCTGTAAGCGTGCAGGGCGCACGCATGTCATTTAGGTAGCCATGCAAGACGCATGAGGCATCTGTAAGCCGTGCAGGGCGCACGCATGTCAGTTTTGTAACGATGCGAGACGCATGAGGCATCTGTAAGCGTGCAGGGCGCACGCATGTCATTTTTGTAGCCATGCAAGACGCATGAGGCATCTGTAAGCGTGCAGGGCGCACGCATGTCATTTTTGTAGCCATGCAAGACGCATGAGGCATCTGTAAGCGTGCAGGGCGCACGCATGTCATTTTTGTAGCCATGCAAGACGCATGAGGCATCTGTAAGCGTGCAGGGCGCACGCATGTCATTTTTGTAGCCATGCAAGACGCATGAGGCATCTGTAAGCGTGCAGGGCGCACGCATGTCATTTAGGTAGCCATGCAAGAGCATGAGGCATCTGTAAGCGTGCAGGGCGCACGCATGTCATTTTTGTAGCCATGCAAGACGCATGAGGCATCTGTAAGCGTGCAGGGCGCACGCATGTCATTTTTGTAGCCATGCAAGACGCATGAGGCATCTGTAAGCGTGCAGGGCGCACGCATGTCATTTTTGTAGCCATGCAAGACGCATGAGGCATCTGTAAGCGTGCAGGGCGCACGCATGTCATTTTTGTAGCCATGCAAGACGCATGAGGCATCTGTAAGCGTGCAGGGCGCACGCATGTCATTTTTGTAGCCATGCAAGACGCATGAGGCATCTGTAAGCGTGCAGGGCGCACGCATGTCATTTAGGTAGCCATGCAAGACGCATGAGGCATCTGTAAGCGTGCAGGGCGCACGCATGTCATTTAGGTAGCCATGCAAGACGCATGAGGCATCTGTAAGCGTGCAGGGCGCACGCATGTCATTTAGGTAGCCATGCAAGACGCATGAGGCATCTGTAAGCGTGCAGGGCGCACGCATGTCATTTTTGTAGCCATGCAAGACGCATGAGGCATCTGTAAGCGTGCAGGGCGCACGCATGTCATTTAGGTAGCCATGCAAGACGCATGAGGCATCTGTAAGCCGTGCAGGGCGCACGCATGTCATTTAGGTAGCCATGCAAGACGCATGAGGCATCTGTAAGCGTGCAGGGCGCACGCATGTCATTTAGGTAGCCATGCAAGACGCATGGACAAAATAACTCAATAAAATGCAAACACTATTCCAATAATCTCTGTCTTAGCATATCCTATAGATAATTTCATTTTTAAAAACAATAAAAAACAAAAAAAAATGCCCAAAAAACTCACATTATGAAAAAAACCCCTCACGCCGAGTATTGACAGGGGGTCAAAAAAAACCTTTTCCCAATTTTTTGCAGTATACATTTCAAGTTGCAAGTAAAAATCGGGTCTGTAAGTATGAGGGTTTTAAATGAAACTCATAAAAAAACCCAAAATTGGTCTAAAAAAATCTTAAAAAAATAACAAAACCTTTTTACAGCTAATCCCTTGAGACACACGTAGTTTCAATACACCTTCCTTTTTCGTTTAAAATTACTTTTTCTCTTTTTTCTTTAAAGTTTTGGGGTTTTTAAAATAAATTTTTGTTACTCTCAAAAAAAAAATTCACGCTTCTATGTGTTTCCCCTACTTGATAATCGGGGGATCAAGATTCGTTTAAAAAGGAAAACCCAAAAACGGGAAAATCCATGATTTTTTTGGATCATAAAAAACGATTCCCGCCAAACAGATGGGGGTCGCCCTTGCCATTCCCTTAAATCAGAAACTAAATACAATAATATATAAAATTAAATGTTTTAAATTTTTGGGTTTTTTCCCATATAAATAACTATATTGTCATAGAAAAAGTTTTTTTTAAAACATCTCAAAATAATCTTTCAAAATATTTCAAGTCCCTTGAAAAAAACCCAATACAAATTTCCTGGTTTCCCTTTAAAAAAAACCGATTTTTTTCCTCAGGCTTTACATTTTATAAAAAAATGATAAAATAATGTGGTAATACATACATACATACATTTTTTAATAATATATATTTATATATATTTAAAATATATTTTATATATATAATATTATTTATTTAAAAAATATATATAATAAATATATATATTTATATATAAAAAATATATATAAATTAATATATTAAATAAAATTATATATATATAAAATATATATATAATAAATATATATAATAAATAATATATTTTATATATATAAAAATATATATATATATAAATATATAAAAATATAATATATAAATATATATATTATATATATTAATATACATAAAAATAAAATATATAAATATATATATATAATAATATAATATTTTATATATATTTTGGTGTGTGTGTTGGGGTGTTTGTGTGTGTGGTGTGTGTGGGGGTTGTATATATATATATATATTTATATATATATATAATATATATTATATATATAAATATATATACAGTTTTTATCATTTTAAACATAAAAAGGGATGAAAGAAAAATAATAACGAAAAATAATAAGGGATAACTATGATAAACACATATACTTTCCCTACAAACACAAGTACAAACAAAAAAAACACATCCAGAAAAAAGAAAGAAAAAGGAAAAAAAAATCCAAATTTCCAAAATAAATAAATTAAAGTGACCAGGTGGTTAGAAGAAAAAAACCAATTTAAAAAGGAAACGATCACCTACGGACGGACCGCAGTGCCGAGGGAGGTTCCGCAGATCTCTGGCTTTTGATGCGGCTCTGAGGAAAAGGGTAGGGGTGGGGGGGGGGGGGGGGGGTTGGGGGAGAGGTGGGAGGGAAGGGGGTAGGGATGGGAGAGGGTAGGGGTAGGGGTAGAGGGATGGAGTGGGGGTAGAGGGGTGGGGTGGGGGGTAGGTGGGGAAAGGAAGGGGGAGGGGGGAGGGGAAAGGGGATGGCAGAGGGGGGAGGGAGGGAGAGGGAATAAAGGGTTAAGGGGGATGTGAGTTGGTAGAAGGGGGGGGGGAGGGGGGGGAGGGGGGGGGGGGGGGGGGGGGGGGGGGGGAGGGAGGGGGGGAAGTGGGAGGGAGCAATGGAGGGAAGTTTGGATGGAAGGAGGGAAAGCGGGAGGGAGAGACAGAAAGAAAGGAGAGAGAGAATCGTATACATACACAAACAGACACGCATGAACACACACACACACATAGACGCCCCCTGGGGGCCAGACCTGGGTTTTGGGATTTCCTCGACACCATTACGGGACCAAAACCCATCACCCTCCCCCCCCTCCCCCCCCCCCTCCCTCCCCTTCCATAACAACCCGTAGGAAACTCAAGGGACGTGTCACCCCTGTGCCGTTTCTGGGCGCCCAGGTGCAAAAGGGGCGAGAGCAGGGTGTGGTCGACCGCGCCCCCCGGGCCCGGCCCCTTTCCCCAGAACCAAACCCGCAACCCCCTCTGCATACGCCAGGGAGCTGGGGTGACGTGGCCCCCCCCTGGCCAGCTGTGTCCCTGAATTATGTTTACTGTCGGTTTCAGCCTCTTGTTGTTGGGCCCTCCCTGTTTTGGGGCTGTGTTTGACGCCTCGATCCGTCAAGGCGGGGTTCCCTTTAGGACGAAGGGACACCTAGGGAGCGGGTGAAGATCTTCTGCCGCCCCCCAGTTTTATCACACGGGCCCTTTTCAGCCCTCACCCCCCTTTTTTCCTTTTCCCCGGGGGCCCCCCCCCTCTAAAAATCATCCTACAGATGTTTTTTCCCAAAACCACCATCACATTATAGTCTGGGATTTCTTTCAAGTTTCATCTCCCGTATAGGATGCAGTCCACTTGTGTGCGCTTTCACCCCTCTACAGGTCCCCCTGTGACCCTCCTTTTCCTAACAACGTATTGACCTCAGACATTTCCATCCTTTTTTTGCAAAATCCACCACTATCCGCCCTTCAGCATTCCTCTCCTGAACGCCGTACCGATCCATCACCTCCTGATCACCCCTTCTCCTCTCCCCAAAACGGTCATTGATGTTCGCTTCAATCACCACTCTTTCTTTCCTGGGTACTCACTCACCCCACCACTTCGCCTAACTCACTCCGGAAATCTTTCTCCTCCGTCTCACACCCCGCTTTGAGAAGCGCATGCACTTAATGGCACTCATTATCACCCCCTTCAATTTCCATCTTCACACTCATCACTCTACCAGGTACTCTCTTCACCTAAAACACTCTTAATATTCCTTTACTACAGGAATACTCTTTGGTCGTTTATCCTCCCATCTGCACCAAGAACAACCCGAACCCACACCCAAAGCCCCTGCCTTCTGAGAAAGGGTAGGGTGGGGGGGGGGGGGGGGGGGGGGGGGGGGGGGGGGGGGGGGGGGGGGGGGGGGGGGGGGGGGGGGGGGGGGGGGGGGGGGGGGGGGGGGGGGGGGGGGGGGGGGGGGGGGGGGGGGGGGGGGGGGGGAGGGGGGGGGGGGGGGGGGGGGGGGGGGGGGGGGGGGGGGGGGGGGGGGGGGGGGGGGGGGGGGGGGGGGGGGGGGGGGGGGGGGGGGGGGGGGGGGGGGGGGGGGGGGGGGGGGGGGGGGGGGGGGGGGGGGGGGGAAAAGTATCTAGCCATGGACATGCGGGGGCTTAAAGGAGACGTTGAAAATACTCCTCTGTAGCTAAAAAAGTATGTTGATATATTTAATGATTCAAGTAATAGACAGTAAGTACCTTTAACTTCTTTTTTAAACTATATATCTATATTTTTATCTATTTATATCTATATCTATTTGTCTATATATATATATATGTATGCATGTATGTGTGTATATATCTCCCCATTTTTTCCTCCTATTTGTTATATATCTTTCACTCTCTCTCTCTCTCTCTCTCTCTCTCTCTCTCTCTCTCTCTCTCTCTCTCTCTCTCTCTCTCTCTCTCTCTCTCTCTCTCTCTCTCTCTCTCTCTCTCTCTCTCTCTCTCTCTCCTCTCTCTCTCTCTCTCTCTCTCTCTCTCTCTCTCTCTCTCTCTCTCTCTCTCTCTCTCTCTCTCTCTCTCTCTCTTCTCTCTCTCTCTACAAACACACACACACACACACAGATATATATATATATACACACACACACATATATATATATATATATATGTATATATATATGTATGCATATATATGTATGCATGTATGTGTGTATATATCTCCCCATTTTTTCCTCCTATTTGTTATATATCTTTCACTCTCTCTCTCTCTCTCTCTCTCTCTCTCTCTCTCTCTCTCTCTCTCTCTCTCTCTCTCTCTCTCTCCTCTCTCTCTCTCTCTCCTCTCTCTCTCTCTCTCTCTCTCTCCTCTCTCTCTCTCTCTCTCTCTCTCTCTCTCTCTCTCTCTCTCTCTCTCTCTCTCTCTCTCTCTCTCTCTCTCTCTCTCTCTCTCTCTCTCTCTCTCTCTCTCTCTCTCTCTCTCTCTCTCTCTCTCTCTCTCTCTCTCTCTCTCTCTCTCTCTCTCTCTCTCTCTCTCTTCTCTCTCTCTCTACAAACACACACACACACAGATATATATATATATATACACACACACACACAGATATATATATATATACACACACACACACACACACACACACACACATAGACGCCATGGTGCCAGACCTGTTTTGTATTTCCTCTGACACCATTACGGCACCAACCGATACCCTCTCCCTCCCTCCCTCCCTCCCTCCCTCCCTCCCTCCCCCCCACCCACCCTCCCTCCCTCCCTCCCTCCCTCCCCTTCCATAACAACCCGTAGGATCTCAAGGCACGGTGTCACCCCTGTGCCGTTCTGTCGCCCAGGTGCACGTGGTCGAGGAGCAGGGTGTGTGTCGACCGCGCCCCTCGGGACCCGCTTCCCGAGAACCACCTGCAACCCCGTCTGCAGTACGCCAGGCAGCTGGGTGTGACGTGTGCCCCGTGTGCCAGCTGTGTCCCTGAGATTATGTTTACTGTCGGTTGTCAGCCTCTTGTTGTTGGCGCCCTCCCTGTTGGCGCTGTGTTTGACGCCTCGATCCGTCAAGGCGGTGTTCCTTGAGGACGAAGGGACACCTAGGGAGCGGGTGAAGATCTTCTGCGCCCTCAGTCATCACACGGGCGTTTTCAGCCCTCACTCTCTTCCTTTTCGTCACCTCTAAAGTCATCCTACAGATGTTTTCCAATACCACCATCACATTATAGTCTGGGATTTCTTTCAAGTTGCATCTCCTGTATAGGATGCAGTCCACTTGTGTGCGCTTTCACCCCCTCCTACAGGTCCCCCTGTGACCCTCCTTTTCCTTAACAACGTATTCACCTCAGACATTTCCATCCTTTTTTTGCAAAATCCACCACTATCCGCCCTTCAGCATTCCTCTCCTGAACGCCGTACCGATCCATCACCTCCTGATCACCCCTTCTCCTCTCCCCAAAACGGTCATTGATGTTCGCTTCAATCACCACTCTTTCTTTCCTGGGTACTCACTCACCCCACCACTTCGCCTAACTCACTCCGGAAATCTTTCTCCTCCGTCTCACACCCCGCTTTGAGAAGCGCATGCACTTAATGGCACTCATTATCACCCCCTTCAATTTCCATCTTCACACTCATCACTCTACCAGGTACTCTCTTCACCTAAAACACTCTTAATATTCCTTTACTACAGGAAT
>NW_028234417.1:32082979-32097979 GCF_977035675.1 Penaeus japonicus
AAATTACTCTCTGTTCAACTATATACTTACATAAGAACATTCAATAAAAAAAAAATTGCTCTCTATTCACGTTGCCGAGCAAGACAAAAGCTAATCAATCACTCATCATAACTCGATGTCCAAGAACAAACAAAGCACATCTACGGCAGGACAAGTAAAATTTACGAGGCTGCTTGATGTAGTGATTGCATGAATACAGCTTGTCTATAAATATCACTGGGAGTCTAGTGTTGCAAATAATATTGAGGGAAATGAATGTAAGTTGTGCAATCAACTATACTCATAAATCCTCGACCACAATGCAATGGTACGCCCTCTGATTGAAGAGTTATGTGAACATGAAACATTGCATAATATTGCTACATCCTTTATAGAGGACGGTATTCTATTGCATACATAACGTAAACACAAGAATTTTGTCCTTAATAGGTAAAGTTGCAAGGTTGTTCCTTGAGAGAGATGCAAGTACTCCTGTGATTTATATTTAGTTTTATCCTAATATATTAATTGACAAGGCTCACCATAACCCATGTTTCATAATTAATGTATGCGCCTATATCTTTTATACGATCTGCCGTACATATATAGGCGTAGTCCCTATACCTATACGTATATATATTCATTGCATGTGATACTAATACATGTTTTTTTCAAAATTAAATTGAATCAAATATACTTTTATCGTTAAACACCTTTTTCATTATTTCTTAGATTTTATTCCTGTCTTTTTGTTTTTGGTTGTATTATACGTGTTATTGTCATTATGATTGCTATCTTAATTACCATTATTATCATTATGATCATTATTATCATTATCATTATTGTTGTTGTTTTTGTAATATTAGTTACCATTATGATCATTGTAATTATTATCACCATTGTTATGACTATCATTACTGTTATTGTCTATAATATCATTATTGTTACCATAGTAATTATTGTAATAATAATTATCATCATTATCATTATCAGTATCATTATATCACACACACACACACACACACACACACACACACACACACACACACACACACACACACACATATATATATATATGACTTGCAAAACACTCTTCCGTGTTGGTAAATGGCAGATAAACCCACTATACACAAAACAGATTTATTGAAATTGAGACAACAGTTTCAGGATCCATCTGGATCCTGAAACTGTTGTCTCAATTTCAATAAATCTGTTTTGTGTATAGTGGGTTTATCTGCCATATATATATATATATATATATATATATATATATATATATATATATATATATATATATATATATATTTATTTATATATATTTATATATTTAAGATAGATAGATAGACAGACAGATAGATTGATGGATAGATTACCAGATAGATTAACATGCATATATATATATATATATATATATATATATATATATATATATATATATATATATATATATGTGTGTGTGTGTGTGTGTGTGTGTGTGTGTGTGTGTGTGTGTGTGTGTGTGTGTGTGTGTGTGTATGTGTGTGTGTATGTGTGTGTGTGTGTGTGTATGTGGGTGTGTGTGTATTTATGTGTATAAATATATATATATATATATATATATATATATATATATATATATACATACATATATATTCATATATATCATATATATATATATATATATATATATATATATACATATATATATATATATACATAAATACACATATATATATATGAATATATATATATATATATATATATATATATATATATATATATATATATATATATACATATATATATATATATATATATATATATATATATATATATATATATAGATATAGAGAGAGAGAGAGAGAGAGAGAGAGAGAGAGAGAGAGAGAGAGAGAGAGAAATAGATAAATACATATGTAGATAGAAAGATAGACAAGTAGATATACATATGGACTGATAGACAGAAGATACAGATAGATAGATGTATGAAAAGATAAGTATAGCTATAGCTATTTGCAACTATATCCGACCGCAGTTATATGAATATATATATGTATATGTTGTAATAGTAAAAAGGCAAAATAGTCCACGACAAATAAACAGAGAGGGAAACGCGCTTAATTTGAATATATTGGCTTTCCCTCCGCCTAAAGCAACTGTGGCAGATCCATTTTGTGTGCGAGAGAGAGAATTGTAAAATCAAAACGTTTTTCTTTAATTTAATTTCTGTTTCGCCTCTGTGTCTGTGTCTGTTTGTATATGTGGGCTTGGGTTATTGTGGTATTTCTCTTTCTTTTTTTCTCTCTCTCTTTTTCCCTCTCTGTCTCTCTCTCTTTCTCTATCTTGCTCTCTCTCACTTACTCATTCACTCACTCACTCACTCTTTCTCTCTCTCTTATCTTGTCTTTGCTCTTTCTTTCTCTCTCTCTCTCTCTTTCCCTCTCTCTCTCTCTCTCTCTCTCTCTCTCTCTCTCTCTCTCTCTCTCTCTCTCTCTCTCTCTCTCTTATCTTGCTTCCGCTCACTCTCTCTCTTTCTCTCTCCCTCTCGTCTCTAATCTGACCTCCGAACAGATGCTTTTCAGTAATATCGATAACAGCAACAGCGACCAAGGTCATATAAGCCGAAGGAACAGCACGGGGAGGTCCAGCACATGGCAATGTAGGCCTAAAGAATGTCAATTATCCGAGACAAAATCATTTATGACACTATTAACTTCAAACACGCATTATATGAACACAGGAGCGTAGGAAAAAAAAAGGTTAAAGATATAGACATGTGATAGGACCCGGTTATATAACACGGTCTTCAAATAGGCTACTTTTCAACAGCGACAAAAAATAAATAAACAAAAAAAATAAAAATCTGCTTTATTGCCATGCGACAGCACCACAACCGTGCCTTACAAATATTTACAGGGAGCGAAATGGAAAAAGTTGTCAGCGCCATCTGGGGACTGTTAAAGGCTCTACAAAATTCAAAGCATGTTAAATACAGAGTATATGACTGGGTAAAAAGAGTTAGAAAAAAAAAAAACTATCAGATACAGCAATGACAGAGCCCCATGCAGCCTATATAACCCTCGCGCGCGTACAAACATCGGTAGGCCTTCCTGATGAGAACAGTCCCAGGCATTGCACAGCTGTTTCAACAGTTTGAGGACGCCGGAAGGGATGTGCTCATCTCATCTCTCTATAAAAATCGGAAGAAAAACAGATTTTGGAATAACCACCATGCCTACGGGGGATAACCAGTAAAAAAATCGGTGAAATTAGCAGAGAGAAAATTAGTCTCTAACACTAACATCAGCTCTGTCATGTCACGTGCCCGATAAAGTGCAACATATGAGACTGACTTTAGTGAAAAGCAGGTAAGGCCAGTGAATTACTAAAGGAAATTGAACCTGTCTTATTAAAACAAACAGGAATTCAGTAATGCTATGGCCCTTCGGTACGGCTGTAGATCTTCCCTATGGTGTTGGCCACGCAATCAAGTACAAAGAGGGAGGTTTTAACTGTAACAGCCATGATGAAGAGCAAGATGCAACAGCTAAAATGGTGCAAGATATCTGACAAGACGCTACAGTAGAACCAACAATATTTCTGACCTACCAAACCCATCACAAGAAGCAGGAGTTGGATCTCTAAAGCTCGAGGTTTCTGGCTTCTTGGACAAAGAGTTTTCTTCATCAATCGCATTAACTCATATGCTAAATGGAGATAAAAAAAAGAAGACTAAAGGCTATTCCCAAAGAATCCAAACCATAGAACACGGAACTTATACACCACTAGTTATTTTGACAACTTTGGACCTTCAGGCTAACTCTCCCTACGCAAGACTGATTTAAATCATATCAGAAGGGAAAAAACAAGAACGAAAGAGCTATAAAGTTACTAGGATGAGATATCGCTTATCGACCTCGCTGCTCCGATCTGAAAAGAACTCGATCGCCGATCCTTAATTAACATTACCGACCATATCCCAAGTCCTTTACCATGTCAATGTTGCCATACGGTGCGAAGGAAAATGGCGATGCGGCAACTCTTTCAATTTGTTCACACTTGCAACAACGTAAACAAAATTGCAACACGGAATGTAACGAAACAACAAAGACGACAGAAAAGACCAATGGAGCGAAATTGACTAGGGATACGGGCGTAAGAACTAGTCCTTGCTAAGAGCCGCGTAAGAACATAGCTAAGTGAGTGAAAGACATACGGATTATAATAGTATAAGTACGATAGATGGAGATGGTTATAATGGAAGGGTTGAAGGCTATTTTTAAATAGTAGTAGTAGTAGTAGGAGAGTTAGTAGCAATAGCAATAATGATGATGATAGTGATGATGATGAAAAAGAAAAATAATTATATCATTACAGAGGATAATGATATTTATGATAACAATGGGGATGATGATGAAAATAATAATGATATATAAAAACAACATAAAAATAGTGACAATGATAAAACGTGAATAATAATGATATTAATTGATATGAGTAATAGTGATATTAGCAATAACAGTAATAAGGATAGTGAAAGCAATGATGATGGTAATGGTAATGATATGATAATAATGATAAAAACAACAATAATAACAATAATAATAATAATGATAAAAATAATGATGATAATGGTTATAAAGATGATGAAAGTAACAACGATAATAATAATGATGAAGATAATAATAATGATAATAATAATAATGATAATAATAATAATGATAATAATGATAACAATAATAATAATGTTAATAATGCTAATGATGACGATGATGATAATAGTAATAATGATAATGATAATCATCATAATCATAATCATAATAACAATAATGATAATGACAATAGTAATCGCAATAATACTGATGATAATAATAATAACGATAATAACAACAATGATACTAACATAAAACCATACATAACAGTGACAAAAAAAAATCGCAAAAAAAAAATCCTTATAGAATAATTCCAAACATGTTTTTGCCCTTTGTCTTTTTTAGGCTCGTTTTCCTCTGATAAACCGATCTCCACGCTGTACCGAAATGAGCATTCAATTTTGCATTACGTTAATGATAATGGCAATGATGGAAATGACCCGCAAATTAGGGGTAAAATGCAATGGCTGTGCAATCATTTGCAATAGGAAATGTAAATTTAGCGGGTTTTTTTCACGACGGATTGAGCGGAGTTGCCGTGAATAGGAATAAATGTTGTGAATATGGGCTTTGCTGTCGGGGCTTCTGTGTATATATGATTTCTCTCTCTCTCTCTCTATCTATCTATCTATCTATTTATCTATCTATCTATCTATCTCTATCTATCTATCTATCTCTGTCTATCTATCTTTCTCTATCTATCTATCTATCTCTTTCTTTCCCTTTCTCTCTCTTTCTTTCACTTTCTCTCTCTCTCTCTCTCTCTCTCTCTCTCTCTCTCTCTCTCTCTCTCTCTCTCTCTCTCTCTCTTCTCTCTCTCTCTCTCTCTCTCCCTCCCTCTCTCTCTCTCTCTCTCCTCTCTCTCTCTCTCTCTCCTCTCTCTCTCTCTCTCCTCTCTCTCTCTCTCTCTCTCTCTCTCTCTCTCTCTCTCTCTCTCTCTCTCTCTCTCTCTCTCTCTCTCTCTCTCTCTCTCTCTCTCTCTCTCTCTCTCTCTCTCTCTCTCTCTCTCTCTCTCTCTTCCTTTCTCGCTCTCTCCCTCTCTCTTTCTCTCTTTTTTCCTCTCTCTCTCTCTCTCTCTTCCTTTCTCGCTCTCTCTCTCTCTCTTTCTCTCTTTTTCTCTCTCTTTCTTTCTTTCCCATTTTCTCTTTCTTTCTTTCTTTCTTTCCCTTTTTCTCTCTCTCTATCTATCTTCCTCTCTCTCTCTCTCTCTCTCTCTCTCTCTCTCTCTCTCTCTCTCTCTCTCTCTCTCTCTCTCTCTCTCTCTCTCTCTCTCTCTCTCTCTCTCTCTCTCTCTCTCTCTCTCTCTTCCTTTCTCGCTCTCTCTCTCTCTATCTATATCTCTCTCACAATTTCTCTCTCTTTCTTTCCTTTTCTCTCTCTCTCTCTTTCTTTCTTTCCCCCTCTCTCTCTCTCTCTTTCTTTCCCTTTCTCTCTCTCTTTCTTTCCCTCTCTCTCTCTCTCTCTCTCTTCCTTTTTTTCTCTCTCACTGGGGACAAGAGTGGTAGAGGATTTAAATGTATAAACCCATGTATATTTCATACAATGTTTCGTGTTTTCAGATTGACTTTGAATAAATGCATAACATCTATACTCGGGGGTCGGTTACACTAACAAGGCAGCTACGTTTGACCGGCATAATATTAATCTTTTCATACATGTATAAATGATAAAGGAATTTGGGCGGACATGCCCTGCCGAAATATGAAATGGGATGTATTTTATTGCCATATATAAAGGATCTCTCTCTCTCTCTCTTACGCTGTCTCTCTCTTTCTCGCTCTTTCTCTTTCTCTTTCTTTTTTGTATTTATCTCTTTCTCGCTCTCTCTGTTTCCCTCTTTTTTATATTTATCTCCTTCATCTCCCCCCCCCCTCTCTCGATATCTATCTCTTTTTATTTATCTCTCTTTCTCTCTCTTTCTCGATCTCTTTTCTCTCGCTCTCTCTTTTTCTTTATCTCTCTCTCTCTCTCTCTCTCTCTCTCTCTCTCACACACACACACACACACACACACACACACACACACACACACACACACACACACACACACACACACACACACACACACACACACACACACACACACACCCTCTCTCGCTCATCCCCTTATCAATTAACATTTAAAAAAACGAACTGTTCAAGAATGAAGAACAAATGAACAAAAACAATCAACATCAAAGATATATCACCACGAACATCCTCAGAGAACATATCATAAATATACTTACGATGATATAATTGGCAGCTCACGACTCGGTGATAAGAAATCTGCTTTATGAATCTGTTTCGAGTTTGCTGTTGTTTTGTTTCTGTTGTTTAGCTTCGTTAGTGTGGGTGTGGGTGTGTGGGTGTGTTTATGTGTCTATCTGTTTATCTGTTTATCTCCATTTTGCTGTCTATTTATATATTTCGTATTATTTATCTATCTATTTCCAGGTATCTATTTATCTGTTTATATTATTTTCTTTTTTTTATCTATTCATTTATCTATCTATCTCTATTTATCTATCGATCTCTCATTTTTCTCTCTCTGTGTCTACCTCTCTCTCTCTCTCTGTCTCTCTCTCTCTCTCTCTCTCTCTCTCTCTCTCTCTATATATATATATATATATATATATATATATATATATATATATATTTCTACCATCTATATACTTATAGAAGTGTGTGTGTGTGTGTGTGTGTGTGTTCGCGCGTGTGTATATACAAACACAAACATACACAAGCTACCACACGCACACATCCCCACGTGCTACAAAGCGACATCACGCCCATCACACGCGTCATATCATAAAATACAAACACATCCATACATAAAAGGCTTCCTGTGTTGCCGGCAGCCATGTGCACAATCATGCATTTTGCTCGGCTAAAAATAGACGAATAACGCAAGTATAACAAATTGCCAACACAACTCATTCATTTTACGGGCATGGGGGGTATGAGAGGGTGAGGAGGTAGGGTTGGGGTGGGGGTGGAGGGGGAGGGGGGGGGGGGATGCAGAAGGGGGGCGGGAGGGGGGCGGGGGTGGATCCAAGGGGGGAGGGGGAGGGGGGAGGGAAGGACAGAGGGGGGTATGAGAGGGTGAGGAGGTAGGGTTGGGGTGGGGATGGAGGTGAGGAGGTAGGGTTGGGGTGGGGATGGAGGGGAGGGGGAGGGGAGGGAGGGATAGAGGGGGGTATGAGAGGGTGAGGAGGTAGGGTTGGGGAGGGGATGGAGGGGAGGGGGAGGGGAGAGGGAGGGAGGGAGGGAGGGAGGGAGGGAGGTATGAGAGGGTGAGGAGGTAGGGTTGGGGTGGGGATGGAGGGGAGGGGTGGGGAGGGAGGGAGGGGGGTATGAGAGGGTGGGGTGGTGGTGGTGAATGTGGGGGAGATAGGGAGGGAGGAGGAGGTAGGGGTAACGAGAGGTTAGGTGGGGTTAGGGGTTGGGAGGTGGGGAGGTGGGTGTGGTGGGGATAGGGAGAGAGGGGGAGGGGGGGAGGGGTGGGGGTTCCGGAAGTATGGTGGTGGAGTAGGGGTATTGGGAGAGGTAGGGGGATGGAGTGGGTAAGGGGATGAAGGGTAAGTATTCCGGATGGATAGGAAGGGAGAAAATGGATAGGGGTTAGGGTTTAGTGGGGGGAGGGGGAGGGGAGGGGTTAGGCAAGGAGAGAGGGAGGGGAGGGGGGAGGGGATGAGGGGGGAGAAAATACCACGCATTTATTTGTTTTGATGAAAATCAACTAGGTAATATCAAAACCTTTTTTATTTTGTCTTCGAAACATCAAAATGAATAAATAAATGAATTCTATTGCTATATCGACAATCCCACATAACTTCTGCATTGATATTGAATAATAGGTCAGCTTTTTTTGACGTAATATATATGGTATGAAATGCACGCACTGTCGCTCCAAAAGCAAACCCGAATTACGTGTTAAGTTTTTTGTTTTTTTTAATGCTAAATCTATCGGACTTTCAATCCTTTGTTGTTTGTCTTGTTTTTCTTGTTCTGTTTTTTTTACGCTTTGTTTGTTCTTTGTTTGCTTGTTTATAGTAGCGATTATTTGTTTTATTTCGATTTATGTTTAACCGAATTGGATAAATATATGTATGATAGATACGCATAGGTGTGTGTGTGTGTGTGTGTGTGTGTGTGTGTGTGTGTGTGTGTGTGTGTGTGAGTGTGAGTGTGTGTGTGAGAGAGAGAGAGAGAGAGAGAGAGAGAGAGAGAGAGAGAGAGAGAGAGAGAGAGAGAGAGAGAGAGAGAGTCTGAGGGTGTAAGTGGATGGCTGTACGTAAGGTATGCGTCGTGTGCGTACATGCGTACATAAAAGGAGATATTATAATCTCCTAAACCGCCCTCGTTAGAAAAAAAATCCTTATTGATAATGGCCGACTTAACCTCCATCAATAGAAACCAAAATCCTCTTTCCTATCTCCCTTTCATCCTCCCGTCTTCTTCCACTTTCTTTCTACCCCTCTTCCTTTCCCTCTCTACCCTCCCCCCTCTTCTCTCCCTTCCCCTCACCTCCTTATTCCTTTTCTCCCCCCCCCCACCTCATCTCCCCTCCTTTCTCTTCTTTCTTTTCGCTGCTTGTCTGAGGGGGAGGTGGGGGAAGGTGGGGTGAGAGGTGGGGGAGAAAGTGAGTAAGGGGTAGGGGGAGGAAGGGGAGAGAGAGGTGTGTGTATCTGTGTGTGTGTGTGTTTGTGTGTGTGTGTGTGCGTGTGTGTGTGTGTGTGTGTACATATATATACATACATGAATATATATATACATATGTATATATGTATATATATATATATATATATATATATATATATATATATATATATATATATACACATATATATATAAATATATATATATATATATATATATATATATATATATATATATATATATATATATATATATATATACATATATATTTACATGCATATATTCATATATATAAACATATGTATATAAAGAGAGAAAAAAAAAAATACAAGTGTAACCATACGTTTGTACACGCGTCTGTATGCACACAAGTGAACACAACCAAGCGAGCTTCAAAGTGTAAGGACCACTTAACCAAATTCCCCAAAGTTTACACCCGCCAAAGAGGATATCAGCGTCTCAGAGCTGACTTCGTTTTGGGGGAAAATTCCAATTTTGAGAGGCTGCGAAAACGAAGACCCCGAGGGTTGCCGATTCGCTTTTTTTTTTGTGTGTGTGTGTGTGGAAGGGATTTTGACTTTTGATTTGTTTTTGTTTTTTTTCATTCTACTTGTTTTCGTTTATTAATTGTTAGTTTTTTTGCCATTTCCTTGATTTGTATACATATTTATTTATCTATGTGTTTATATATTTATTCAATAATGCTTTCATTTGTTGACTTTTATCAAACTATTCATTTAATCATAAATAACAGATAAAAAAGTATAGAAAAAAAATATATATAAATAAAGAAAAAAACATTAAAAAATAAAACACATAAGACAAAAAAAAAAAATAAAAGACAAAAACAAATAGAAAACAGGATAAACAAAATCAAGATAAGATAAGAATCAAGAAATTAAAGAATGTCGAACTAACAGGAGAAAGAAAGATACAAAAGATGAATTCAGTCCAAATGCCCAAAAGTTTGAGTTTGATGTAGTGTGTTATGTTGTGTTGCGTTTGTGTGTGAGTGAGTGAGTGTGAGTGTGAGTGTGGGAGTGCGTGTGCGTGTGAGCGTGCGTGTGCGTGCGTATGCGTGTCATGTTGTGTGTGTACGTTAGAATCTAAGCGCATTAACTACTTTCCGAAAACTTCATCCCTCCAATTCTGATTCAAAATAGCTTTCCCAAAGATCCAAAATGAGCCACACAATTCACATTGGATTCAGGAAGTGTATATTCACTCAGTTGTTTTTAACACTAGGCTTTGAAGATATGGGCAAGTTGATAATAAAAGAGCTACTACTTCTAATAACCGTTAACAATCAGATGCAAAACACCATCTTTACAATCCCTGTGGTTGATGGCGAGACTGTCAATTGATGTCAATTTGATCTACTAGGATAAAACTATACATGAACATAGAAGTACCTATATATCACTCTAAGAAAGGCCTTGCAATTTTATCTATTACAGACAAAATTCTTGTATTTACGCAATATATCTGGAACCCAAGAGTGCCTAACACTCAGACAAATCTATAAGCTGTGGTTGTAATCACCCAGTTTTCATATTTGAATTTGTTTCGTAATGTTTATCAATGTTTATGTTTATTTCTTGTATAATGATGTTTGAATTTGGATATTTTCGCTGATTTGGGACCTATGTGTTATAATCTTTTGAATTGTATTTTTGCTGTATCCGGTTTCATAGAGTTTGTATTTGTTTGTTCTTTTTTGCACTAATGGTGATGATTATTGTCATTGAAAAGTTTTGTGAAATAATGATTTTTATTTAGGGTCTTTTTCTTTCTTTCTTTCTTTCTTTCTTTCTTTCTTTCTTTTCATTGAAAGATTTCGCTTCCCTAGTGACAAGCCTATATAAAAAAAAAGTTGTATAAATGTTAAAAAATGGATAGATTAATAGATAGGTAGATAGAAAAGGGGACAGTTTTTTATGATTTATGAAACTAAGAAAAGAGAGAACCATTTAAGTTAGGCACTGCTTTTATTTTTTGTTTTTGTTTTTTATTGCGCTGCCAGATTCACCCTCCCCTATGCCCCTCTCCTTCCCCTCCCCCTCTCCCCAAACCGTCTCCCTCTCTCCTCTCTCCACTTCTCCCCTCTCCCCTCTTCCCCCCTCTCCACCCCCTTCCCTCCCCCAATCCGTCTCCCTCTCCCCTCTCCCCCCACCTCCCAATTCTCCCACCTGCTGCATCTTCCAGATTCTTCTTCGAAAAGTTTACTTGTTTTTCTCAAGATTTTCTTAAAGTTTTATGACTCTCTCGCTCTTTCTCTCTCTCTCTCTTTCTCTCTCTCTCTCTCTCTCTCTCTCTCTCTCTCTCTCTCTCTCTCTCTCTCTCTCTCTCTCTCTCTCTCTCTCTCTCTCTCTCTCTCTCTCTCTCTCTCTCTTTCGCTCTCTCTCTCTTTCTCTCACTCACTCTCTCTCTCTCTCTCTCTCTCTCTCTCTCTCTCTCTCTCTCTCTCTCTCTCTCTCTCTCTCTCTCTCTCTCTCTCTCTTTCTCTCTCTCTTCCTCTCTACTTCTCTTTGACTCAAGAATTGTATAACTACTATAGTCTCTGAATGGAACTTGAAACCTCATCTTAGATTCAACATCCTTCGTTGCAACACGCTTTGCAATAATCCTATAGTCCTAGTTTGGTCCTTCGTTATATCCCTGTTGTCGTTGTGTTGTTGTTGTCGTTGTGTTGTTGTTGTCGTTGTGTTGTTGTTGTCGTTGTGTTGTTGTTGTTGGTACTTTGTGTGAAACAGGAGGTAGTCTTACCAAACGGGTCCCTTTGTTGCAAGGTTGTGTGTGTTTGTTTGCATGTGGGGGGGAGGAGGGGGGGAAGGAGGGGTTGGGGGTGGGGGGTGGGGGGTGGGGGGAAGGAGGGGTTGGGGGTAGGGGGGAAGGAGGGGTGGGGTGGGGACATGGGTTTGCGTGTGAATGAGGGGTTTTTGGGTGTGGGGTCTTTTTTTTTTAAGTGTGTGCGTATGTATGTGTGTGTAAGTATATACTTACACATGCATATATATATACATACATACATGCATACAGAGAGATATACGTAGGTGTGTATGCGTATGTGGGAGTGTGTTTGTATATCTTTTTAATTTTCGTTGGAGCGAGATTTTGACCTTATTTGACCTTCGTTTCTTTATTCTTACTTTATTCTTACTATTTATGACCTTCACTCCTCCTCCTCCTTCACCCCCCCCCTTTTTCTCTTTTTCTTCTTCTTGAATTATTTTTTTTCTTCTTCTTGAATTATTCTTTTTCTTCTTCTTTTTTCTTCTCTAATCCGTTTCGTTGTATATAATTGTGCATTTGTGAATATTCCAAAGAGTATTATCATTCTGATCAATATTTTTTTTTATATTGGCATCGATTTTTTGTCTTTTTTTAGGTAATTTTCCCTTTCTATCGTTCTATTTCGTTTCTCACAATTTTTTCGCATGAAATCTCTTCTAAATAACCACAAAAAGTACTTTCCAATATGCTTTGGATATTATCAATATCTTCCTTTTTTTCATTTACCCAATAATGTCCTGATACTCATATTCATATATTTCAATTATTCCCTTTTCTCATCTTCGTATTAATAATATCAATCATCCTCGTTTCAGAGAAAATCTGCAGAGCAAATTTACTGCCAAGAAATTACAGTGAAAGTTTGCCAAAAGAAAATTTACCCTGTATACACTTTAGTTCAATACTTGCTTGCTTACTTGCTTGATTCTGTTCACTCGTTGATTCAATCATGAATCTATCAAATTCCGTTTCTCCCTCCCTGATTTTATCTCTTCCTCCCTCCCTTTTCTTCTAAATTAACATTTCGACTTTTCTCATTCCCTAAGCCGCCTAGTAAATTTCACTTTCCCCATCCTGTGTTCATGCATTAAACTTCCTAGTGTGTATATATACATCACTTCCTTTGCTATCATTAAAACTCGTGGTTGATTTATTTTTGCCTTATTTAAATTTGTAATGATGATTATTTTTATTTTATTTTTTTTTTTATCTCGACCTCGGGTTCTTCCTCTTGATTCCCCCCCCATCCCCCCCCCATCCCCAGCCCACTCCTTGCCCCTCTAGAAGATGATTTCATATCATCTGTGTAGTTTCTTAAGAAGGTAAAATGTCTAAGCCGAATGGGGATTTGAAGCGCTGATTTTCCTTTCTTGGAGAGCAAACTTTGAGGGAAAATGTGTTCCATAGTCTTTATATACTTGGAAGTGTGGGGGTATATACACAGGCAGATGAATACTGTTTCTCTCTCTCTCGCTTTCTCTCGCTTTCTCTCTCTCCCTCTCTCTCTTTTCTCTCTCTCTCTCTTTCTCTCTCTCTCTATTAATCTCTCTCTCTCTATTCATCTCTCTCTCTCTCTCTCTCTCTATTCATCTCTCTCTCTCTCTCTCTCTCTCTCTCTCTCTCTCTCACTCTCTCTCTCTCTCAATAAAGATACACAAGATAATAAACACGACATTAAACTAAACATTAAAAAAAAAAGAATCCATCATAAACAATAAAGATAAACACCCTAAAGTTATCACAAAGATAATCAAACTAAAGCCACTTCAAAGATAGATAATTAAGATGACAAGGAAAAAGATAATGACGTCAAAAGTGGATATCGACAGCAAAGACACGTCGTAAGGACTGCCAGAGACGAGGGCAGTGCCAGTGCCATAAAGAGAGAGCAGTTACAAAAGTTGTCCGTGTTTTATGCTCTGTGTCTGTGAGGCAGATGCGGGAGATGGGTATTGTCTCGTTGGCGGTGTGGGGGTGGAGGGGGATGGGGGGTGGGGGGGATGCGGGTGGGGTGTGTGGGGGGAGGATGGGGGTTGGGGTGGAGGGGGATGGGGGATTGGGGGGGGGATGTGATGGGGGGGGGTGAAGGATTATGGGGGGTGGTGTGAGGGGGGGGTGTGGGGATTGGGATGGGTGTGAGGTGGGGGGTGGGGGGGGGGGTGTAGGGTGGGGGATGGGGGATTATGGGAGGGGTGTATGGGGGTGTGTGGGGGGGGAGGTGTGGGGGATTAGTGGATGGGGAATTGGGGGGGGGGGTAGGGTGTATCAGAGGGGGGGTGGGGGGTGGGGGTGAGGGGATGTAGGGTGTATTGGAGGGGTGGTTGGGGGGGGAGGGTGTATGGGGTAGGGGGATAGTGGGGTCGGTAGGGGAGAGGGGTAGGGTGGATTAGGGCATGCGGGAGGGGCGTGTGTTTTTGAGTGTATGTGGGGTGGGGGGGGGGTAGGGCATGTGGGAGGGGTGTGTGTTTTTCAGTGTGCAGGAAAGGGACGGGGAGGGGGGGGGGAGGGCGTGTGTTTTTTAATGTGGGCGTGAAGGGGTTGGTAGTAAGCGTGTACGTTTGAGTATGGGTGTGAGGAGAGGGAGAGGGAGAGGGAGAGGGGGGTGTAGGGGTGGTGGTGCGTGTGTATTTGAGCTGGTGTGCGTGTATGAGTGAGGTGTGTAAGTTTTAAAAAAAAGGAAGAAAAAAAAATGAGAGTAAAACCGTAGAAAATAATGGCACAGGAAAAGAAAAGTATATTAAAGAAAGATAGAGACAATAAAAAGTTAAGAAATGCGGATTAAAAAAATTGATAATAGAAAAAAAGGCAAAAGTGTAGAAGAAAAGAAATGAGAACAAATTAGAACATTAGAAAATATGAATAGAACAGAAAAATAAATATAGATAGAATGGGAAATATAGAAGATAGAACTAGAAGAAAAGAAAAGGAAAGCAAAAAGGAGAGAAGAAAAGAAAGGA
>NW_028234417.1:32118502-32121002 GCF_977035675.1 Penaeus japonicus
TTTGTGTGTGTATGTGTACTTGTCTATTTACATAAGCATTTGTATATATGTGTGTGTCTGCGTGTGTGTTAGTATTGTAGTTTATATCCCTATTTTTTTCTTTCTCTATTTCCAGAAGAGTGGCGTTCAGAGTCTGAACTTCAACCATCGTCCCCATGACTGGTAGAAGGCGATAGCTGGCTGGTGTGATGGCGAAGAGACAGGCAGACGTACAGCGTGAACAGGAGTCCAAACGGAAGGTTAAGAAGGCCAGGGGCTTTGGGTGTGGGTTCGGGTTGTTCTTGGTGCAGATGGGAGGATAAACGACCAAAGAGTATTCCTGTAGTAAAGGAATATTAAGAGTGTTTTAGGTGAAGAGAGTACCTGGTAGAGTGATGAGTGTGAAGATGGAAATTGAAGGGGGTGATAATGAGTGCCATTAAGTGCATGCGCTTCGCAAAGCGGGGTGTGAGACGGAAGAGAAAGATTTCCGGAGGGAGTTAGGCGAAGTGGCGGGGTGAGTGAGTTCCCAGGAAAGAAAGAGTGGTGATTGAAGCGAACATCAATGACCGTTTTGGGGAGAGGAGAAGGGGTGATCAGGAGGTGATGGATAGGTAGGGCGTCCAGGAGAGGAATGTTGAAGGGCGGATAGTGGTGGATTTTGCAAAAAAAAAAAAAAAAAGGATGGAAATGTCTGAGGTGAATACGTTGTTAAGGAAAAGGAGGATCACAGGGGGGCCTGTAGGAGGGGGTGAAAGCGCACACAAGTGGACTGCATCCTATACAGGAGATGCAGCTTGAAATAAATCACAGACTATGGACAACATCGGATGGTAGTCTGTAGGATGACTTTGGAGGTGAAGAAAAGGAAGAGAGTGAAGGCTGAAGACGCCTGTGTGATGCTTGAGGGCGCAGAAGATCTTCGCCCGCTCCCTGGGTGTCCCTTCGTCCTCAAGGAACACCGCCTTGACGGATCGAGGCGTCAAACACAGCGCCAACAGGGAGGGCGCCAACAACAAGAGACTGACAACCGACAGTAAACATAATCTCAGGGACACAGCTGGCACACGGGGCACACGTCACACCCAGCTGCCTGGCGTACTGCAGACGGGGTTGCAGGTGGTTCTCGGGAAGCGGGTCCCGAGGGGCGCGGTCGACACACACCCTACTCCTCGACCACGTGCACCTGGGCGACAGATCGGCACAGGGGTGACACCGTGCCTTGAGATCCTACGGGTTGTTATGGAAGGGGAGGGAGGGAGGGAGGGAGAGGGTATCGGTTGGTGTTGTAATGGTGTCAGAGAAAATACAAAACAGGTCTGGCACCATGGCGTCTGTGGGTGTGTCTGTGTGTTCATCCGTGTCTGTTTGTGTGTGTATACGATTCTCTCTCTCCTTTCTTTCTGTCTCTCCCTCCTTCTTTCCTTCCTTCCATCCAAACTTCCCTCCATTGCTCCCTCCCACTTCCACTCATCCCTCTCCTTCCCTCCCCACCAACCTAAACCCCCTCCCACCCTCCCTCCTCCCCCTCCCTTCTACCAACTCACATCCTCTTAATCCTATTCCCTCTCCCACCCTCCCCCCTCTGCCATCCCCTTCCTTAACCCTACCCCTCTTCCTCCTACCTCCCCCCACCTTCTCCCCACTTTACCCCAACCCCCATCCCCCATCCCTCTACCCCCACCCCATCCCTCCCCCCCACCCCATCCCTCCCCCCCACCCCATCCCTCCCCCCCACCCCATCCCTCTTCCCCCCACCCCTACCCTCTCTCATCCCTCTACCCCTACCCCCCTCCCTTCCACTCCTCCCACCTCTCCCCCAACCCCCCCCACACCCCTACCCTTTTCCTCAGAGCCGCATCAAAAGCCAGAGATCTGCGGAACCTCCCTCGGCACTGCGGTCCGTCCGAAGGTGATCGTTTCCTTTTTAAATTGGATTTTTTCTTCTAACCACCTGGTCACTTTAATTTATTTATTTTGGAAATTTTAGATTTTTTTCTTTCTTTTCTTTCTTTTCTCTGGATGTGTTTGTTTGTTTGTACTTGTGTTTGTAGGAATGTATATGTGTTTATCATAGTTATCATTATTATTGTCGTTATTATTACTTTCATCCTTATTATGATAAAATGATAAAACATGTATATATATATATATTTATATATATATATATATATATATATATATATATATATATATATATATATATATGTATATATATACATATATACATACACACACACACACACATATACATACACACACACACACACACACACACACACACACACACACACACACACACATATATATATATATATATATATATATATGTATATATATATATATATATATATATATATATATATATATATATATATATATATATATGTATATGTATATATATATATATGTATATATATATGTATATATATATATATATATATATATATATATATATATACATATATTTACATATATACTGTATATATATATATATATATATATATATATATATATATAT
>NW_028234417.1:32143502-32146002 GCF_977035675.1 Penaeus japonicus
GAAGAGGGAGGGAGAGGGGGAGAAGAGAGCGAGGGAGAAGAAAAGAGGGAGGGAGGAGGAGGGTAAGTGAGAAGAAGAGGGAGGAAGAGGGTAAGTGAGAAGAAGAGGGATAGAGAAGAGAAGAGAAGAGGAGAGGAAAAAAGGAGGTGAAGGAAGAGGACTGGAAAAGAGATGGGGGGGAAGGGAGGGAAGGAGAAGAGGAGAGGGAGGAAGAAAAGAGAAGAAAAGAAGAGAAGGCGAGAAATAGAGTGAACAAGCGAAGAGAAAGAAACAAGATGGGGAGGAAGGGGAAGGAACAAGGACAATAAGAAAGAGAAAAGGAAGAATAGGGAATAAAGAGGCGAACATCAGGGTGGCTTTGAAAGTAGAGAAATATGAAGAGAGAGAGAGAGAGAGAGAGAGAGAGAGAGAGAGAGAGAGAGAGAGAGAGAGAGAGAGAGAGAGAGAGAGAGAGAGAGAGAGAGAGAGAGAGAGAGAGGGAGAGCGGAAGATTGACGAAAAAAAAAAAAAGATTAAGAGAGGGAAATGGGACAAATTTTGATTAATTAGAGTTTATTTTGATGCTTAAACGAAAAAAGGGAAAATTAATTAAACGATAAAAGAAAAAAAACATATATATTACATAGAAAAATTAATGATATTAGATAAATGACCATATCCGTTTTCAGATTGATCAGTCAATCAATTGACAAATAACACTAAATCATAAACAACAACAACAACAAAAATAAAAACAGAAAGACCAAAGCACATATAAACGACTTACCTCGAGTCCCGTTTTCTTTCAACTTAAAAAGCGAGCGAAAATTGCAGGAGAGACTCTGTTATTTTGGTCACGTAAGCGTTAAGCCTGAGAATGTCTTTGATTTTTTTGGAGTGTGTGTGTGTGTTAGTTTTTTTTCATGTTCTTTTTTATAAATTGGGGGAGGGAGGGATGGAGGGGAGAGGGGGAGGGGAGGGGAAGGGGGGGGAGGTGGGGGGAAGGTTACATGATCATTTATAACCATCCTTTACGTGTGTGCTTTGAGGTGAGAGTTCTCTGAAGTGTTTATGATTGATATTTATGCATCTTTTTTTCCGTGATACAAAGTGAGGAAAACCTAATGGCGATGGTGAATCAGCGAGAATTGGACGCTAATCTGTAGTGTACACGGGGATGAGAAAGAGAGAGGGTGGGGGTAGGGGGGTAGGGGGGGGAGACATCGGGGTGGGTGAAAGGGAGGGGACCTTGGGGGGGAGAATGAGGGAGGGGGAGTTGGGAATGGAGGGAAGAGGGAGGGGGGTGGGGAAAGAGAAAGAGGTAAAGAGTGTGAGAGAAAGAGAATAAAAAGAGAAAGGGATAGGCAGAGAGAGATAGAGATAGATAGATAGATAGAGAGAGAGATAGATAGATAGATAGAGAGAGAGAGAGAGAGATAGACAGAGAGAGAGAGAGAGAGAGAGAGAGAGAGAGAGAGAGAGAGAGAGAGAGAGAGAGTACTAGAGTATATATATATGTAAATAGAGAGGTAGAAAGAGAGAGAGAAAGAAAGAAAGAAAGAAATCAAAAGAAAGAGAGAGAGAGAAAAAAAAGAATGAAACACAAACATAGACACCTAATTCGAAATATCAAAACATTTTTCGTTAGACTTCGTCCTCCTAAAAACAAAGCCTCTTAGAGACTTGACTTAGCTGCTTGTTTCGGTCCTCACGCAAGGGTTGTCTTGATTTCACCTTAAGACGCGCTTTGTTAGGAGGCGCGGGGCCAAACCTTTTCCGCCGACCTCGGATTGGCAAAGGAACTCGAAAAAAAATGATTCTTCTTATGATCACTGGTTTTTATTTCTATCTTTTATTATTGTTTTTTTCTTCTTCTTCTTTTCTTTACTTTTCTAATTCTTCAGTGGTTTTTTATCGTTGTTAGGAGGCGCGGGGCCAAACCTTTACCGCCGACCTCGGATTGGCGGAGGAATTCGAATCTTTCCCTTGTATTTATGGCGGGAAAATTTGATTCTTCTTATGATCACTAGTTTTTATTTCGATCTTTTATTATTGTTTTTTTTTTTTTTCCTTTTCTTTTCTTTACCTTTCTAACTCTTTTGTGATTTTTTTATCGTTGTTAGGAGGCGCGAACCCAAATCTTTACCGTCGAGGGAAATGGGTCTGATTTATGAATATCTTATTTTATCTATATCTTTCTTTCTTTATCTATCTACCTATCTTCTGTTGTTGTTGTTGTTTTTTCTCTCTCTCTCGGCCATGATGTCTTTTTCATTTATCTTTTCTTCCTTTTTTCACTATTTTGAAAGTACCTTTTTTTTTGTATTTCTCTTCGCGTTCTTCTTATTTTATTTTCCTCTATTCTCTTTTCTTTTCTTTTCTTTGTTTTTTTCTTCGTTTTTTTTTTTTTTTTTTTTTGGGGGGGAGCTTCACTTTTGATTTTTTTTTTTATCTCTATTTACTTGTTTTCTAATCATTTAGATAAAGGAATTACAGAAAGAAAAGGAAAAATATGATGAAG
>NW_028234417.1:32158502-32161002 GCF_977035675.1 Penaeus japonicus
GAGAGAGCGAGATAGCAAGAGTGAAAGCTAGAGAGAGAGTAAGAGTGAATAATAGAACGCGAACGAGAGCGAGAGCGAGAGAGAGAGAGAGAGAGAGAGAGAGAGAGATAGAGATAGAGATAGAGATAGAGATAGAGATAGAGAGAGAGAGATAGAGATAGAGATATAGATAGATACATACATTCATATATATATATATATATATATATAGAGAGAGAGAGAGAGAGAGAGAGAGAGAGAGAGAGAGATAGAGATAGATAGATAGATAGATAAAGAGAGAGAGAGAAAGCGAGAGAATGAGAATGTGTGAGAGATAGATAGATAGATAGAGAGATAGGTAGATAGATAGATAGACAGATAGACAGAGATAGACAAAGACAGGCACACAGAGAGACAGAGACAGAGACAGATAGACGTAGAGACTGAAAGAGAGAGACACAGAGAGACAGCTTCCGCGTCATGGGTCACCGTAATTTCATATCAACCCCCATAAATCTTTTTCGATTCATGACATGACATCAGACCCTTGATGGTGTGACATTGCACTACCTGGAGTATTGCAGATAATCTGATTGCAAAAGGATCATGTTGACTTTTTTTTTTTCAAAATCAGCTTACTTTTGATTCGTAAACTACGCCTGTCCTATGAATGTTGTTTTATACGAAATGTTGCAACCTATAAAGTGGTATCTTGCATGTCATTCTTCTCGTGCATTCTCTTATTTTTTTTCTTCTTTTCTCCTCTTCCTCTTTTCTATCTCTTCCTTCTTATTGAGTCCGACTTTCTCTGATTCATTCGTTCTCTCGCACTCTCTCTCGCTCACTCTTTCTCTCCCAATTGATCTATCTATCTCACTCTCTGTATTTCTCTCTCTCTCTCTCTCTCTCTCTCTCTCTCTCTCTCTCTCTCTCTCTCTCTCTCCCTCTTTCTCTCTCTATCGATCTATCTATCTCACTGTACATATAATTCCCTCCTCCCCCCCCCCCCTCTGTCTTTCCTTCAATCACATTTTTTTTTCACTGATTTTCTATCTTTTCCTCTTTTCCTTTCTTTTATCGTCCTCTTTCTTTACACTTTCTCTTTCTCTCTTCAACCCTTTCCCGAAACGCATCAACTCACAGATCCATAAAGACAACACACACACACACACACACACACACACAAGCGCGCGCACACACACACACACACACTGTACACCTCTCTAATACACGTATTAATTCTTTCTATATATCCGAACAAGCCAGTATATAAATACATTTAAATACACAGATACATAAACACACACACACACACACACACACACACACACACACACACACACACACACACACACACACACACACACACGCTGTACACCTCTCTAATACACGTATTCATTCTTTCAATATATCCGCACATGTAAGTACATAAACACATACAATTATTTTTTTTTCTACCGACAATATCTTACATAATTCCAGGTCCCAATACATAGAAATACAATACGTAAAAAAATACAATATATCCTCCCTCTCTCCCCTTCCATCCACCCCCTACCCCCACCCCCACCCCCATCCTCCCTCTCTCCCCTCCCATCCACCCCCCACCCCCACCTCCACCTCCACCACCTCCACCCCCACCCCCATCCTCCCTCTCTCCCCTCCACCCCCCACCCCCACCCCCCCAGGTGAGACCCCTGGATAAAACCAAACACAGGACTCGCTCTTAAGAACCAGCATCACGTACAGAGAGGCATCAGCTGGGGAAGAAGAGTTGGAGTATCTTAAGCTAAATGAAGGGGTTAATCATATCAGGAGACGTTTAATGACTGCAGGTAATTAAGATCGCTGCACTAGTTGGTGTGTGTGTGTGTGTGTGTGTGTGTGTGTGTTTGGTTGTTTATTTGTGTGTTTGTGTGTGTTTTGGGTTGTTTATTTGTGCTTGTGTGTGTTTTGGGTTGTTTGTTTGTGTTTGTGCTTGTGCGTGTATGTTTGTTTGTTTGAGTGTGTGTGCGTGGTTATGACTCGCTGGATGTTTCTGTAATCTTGCATTGTTTATTATCGTCATAGTATTCATAATAAGGCAATGATCTCCATAGCAATAAAGATATCAAACCTAATTATACCATCAATGTTGAGATTATCATCACTATTATGAAAACAGTATCAAATAATCATATTTTTGTCTCTATCCCTATTTCAACAACAATATTCTTCGCAACTTTAGCCTTTATCGCTTTGTCAATAATATAATTTTTCATCATTACAATCATCCAGATTATTACTACTCTTACAATTATCATTTTTATTCGTAATCGAATTATCTTTTCTCCTCTCTCTTACCATGAGAAAAGTCATTGGTAATAGAGTCGTTCCTGTTACTATATAATTATCATATTTTTAATTGTATAATCATCATGACCATCATTCTTATGCTTGCTGTTAACAGAATCCTATCACCTTTCACATTTTTCGCTTATCGTAATAAGCTTGTCCTTAATACAATATTATTATTAACGAA
>NW_028234417.1:32181002-32186002 GCF_977035675.1 Penaeus japonicus
GAGGAGGAAGAAGGAAATACAGGAGGGAGGAGGAGAGGGGGAGGAGGGAGGAGGAGGAGGAAGGAAAGACGGGGATGGAGAAGGAGGGAGGAGGAGAAGGGGAGGAGTGAAAAGAAATAAGGAGAAGAGAGGTGGAGGAAGAAAGAAAGACGGGGATGGAGTAGGAGGAGGGGGGAGGGAAGAGCGAGAAGGAAGAGGGAGGAGGGAGGAAAGAGAAAGAAGGAGCGAGAAGGAGGAGGGAGAAGGAGGAAGCAAGATCGAGAAGGAGGAGGGAGGAGCGAGAAGGAGGAGGGAGAAGGAAGATGAAGGAACGAGAAGGAAGAAGGAGTAAGCGAGAAGGAGGAGGGAGGAGCGAAAAGGAGGAGCAAGAAGGAGGAAGGAGGAGCGAGAAGGAGGAGGGAGAAGGAAGAAGAAGGAACGAGAAGGAAGAAGGAGTAAGCGAGAAGGAGGAAGGAGGAGCGAGAAGGAGGAGGGAGAAGGAAGAAGAAGGAACGAGAAGGAGGAAGAAAGAACGAGAAGGAAGAAGGAGTAAGCGAGAAGGAGGAGGGAGGAGCGAGAAGGAGGAGGGAGGAAGAGAGGGGAGGGGGTAGGGTGGGGGGTAGGGGGGGGGGGTCGCCACAAGACATACAGCCGCGACGAAGTATCAGCGAACCCGGTTATCTTTCTCGAAGACATTCTAAAACCAGTCTGGAGTCGAGATGCGATACGGTACTATCTGTTGCTTTCTCCTCTCCTTATGCCTTTTTCTTTCTTCTCCTTATTCCCTTTTCTTTCTTCTCTTTATTCCTTTTTCTTCACTTCTCTTTATTTCTTTTTCTTTCTTCTCCTTATTCCCTTTTCTTTCTTTTTGTTTTCTCTTTATGGCGTTTTTCACTTTTTTTTCTTTTTCTTTCTTCTTCTTCTACCCTTTTTTTCTTTTTTCTCTTTATGCCCTTTTTCACTTCTTCTTATTTCTTTTTCTTTCTTCTCCTCATTCCCTCTTCTATCTTCTCTTCTCCTCCTTAGTCACACATTTCTTTTTTTCTCTTTATTCCTTTTTTTTCACTTCTTTTTCCTTATTTATTTTTCTTTCTTCTCCTTATTCCCTTTTCATTCTTCTCTTCTCCTCCTTAGTCACGTTTTTTTTTATCTCTTCTTTTCCTTCTTCCCTTTTCTTTTTTTTCTCTTCATTCCATTTTTTCTCTTTTCTTCTCCTTATTCCCTTTTATCTCTTCCTTGTTCTCCGAATTCTCTCATTTTCTTCTCTTTTTCTCCTTGTTCCCTTTCCCCTACTCTCTTCTTCTCCTTATCCTCTTTTCTATCTCCTTTTCCTCTTTGATTTCTTTTTTCTAGTTTCATCTTCGCTTTGCTTCCTCTTTTTCTTTGTTATTCAATATTTTTTTCATCTTTCTATTTTTCTCTTATTTAATCTTTAATTCCTGTTATTTTTATCTTTATTTTTTTTCTTCCTCTTTAGCCTTATCTTTATTCTCTTCCTCTTTAGCCTTATCTTTATTCTCTTCCTCTTTAGCCTTATCTTTATTCTCTTCCTCTTTAGCCTTATCTTTATTCTCTTCCTCTTTAGCCTTATCTTTATTCTCTTCCTCTTTAGCCTTACCTTTATTCATATCTTCCTCTTCTTGGTCTTTCTTACTTTTCTTCCTATTTATTATCTTCCCTGTCGTCTTGTTTCTTAATTTCTCTTTAATTTTTTTCTCGCTCTTTTTTCTTACTTTTTATTGTTTTTCTTTTCATTTTCTTGTTGTTATGTGTCTTCTCTTTCTTTCTTTTTCTTCCTTTATTTCACTCTCTTCTTGGTTACCTATCTTCCCCTTCTTCTTGTTCTATACCTTTCTTCTCTTTCTTCTTCTCTTCCTACTTTTCACCCCCCCCCCTCATCTTTATTTTCATCTCTTTCTTTCTTATCTTTCTCCACCCATTGTTCTTGCTCTGCCTCCCCCAGACCTCCTTCGTACATAATATGCAATGCAATGAGACAATGCAATGAGACAATGCAATGAGACAATGCAATGAAACACTGCTTATATTCTTGATTGTTGAAACCGCATTTTCTACATTGCAGACTTTTGACACCGAGCACTTCGCATTCCAGGCACTGTGGCACCATAACAGGGCATCTCAGGGCCTACAGAAACTCTCTATCATATCTGTATCTCTACCTGGCACCGGCTTATCCCTATATCAGATGATGCCTGGCACTGGGCGATCCATATTTCTGACATTTTGGCAGTTTGGCACTCCGGCGAGTACTCTCCAGGTGTTCGTTGATATGTTAGTCAAAGAAACAACACCTTACAATCTACATTTTAGGAAATAGGCACCGTGCCATCCGCATTTCAGACCCTTGGCACTGTCTCATCGACATCCCAAACAACTTGGCACCATGAATCGACATCCCAGGCAACTTGGCACCATGAATCGACATCCCAAGCAACTTGGCACCATGAATCGACATCCCAGGCAACTTGGCACCATGAATCGACATCCCAGGCAACTTGGCACCATGATCTAAACGGCTTAGGTGTACATAGAACCATGTATCCTTCGTTCGGGGCAAAGGACTCGCTTAGGATATGATATCTCCTTATGAGGGAAGGGAAACCACTGGAGGTATGTGGATGGGTGTATTGTAAACATAGCTGAGAGAGAAAGAGAGAGAGTGAGAGAGAGAGAGAGAGAGAGAGAGAGAGAGAGAGAGAGAGAGGGAGAGAGAGAGAGAGAGAGAGAGGGAGAGAGAGAGTTGTGTATATGTGTGTGTGTGCGTGTGTGTGTGTGTGTGTGTGTGTGTGTGTGAGAGAGAGAGAGAGAGAGAGAGAGAGAGAGAGAGAGAGAGAGAGAGAGTTAGAGAGCCACACACACACACACATCATGGGACTTTTCCTAATCCTCTTTCGAATGCCTGAGCAGAGCGGACTCCCTTTGCTGACAAGTTTCTGAACCTTTTAAAGGGATCAGAACCTATTTAGGTTGGTGCGACAGTTTCCGCGTTCATTTGCCGTCTGCTTTTTATTCGGTCGTATTTTGTGCTTATTTGCTTTGCTTACTTGTTTATCTATCTGTTTATTCAATTTTAACTTTTTGAATGTTTTATATTTTGTGTGTGTGTGTGTGTTTGTTTGTTTACGTCTTCTACTCTCTGTCTATCCTTCGAATTCTTCCTCTCACCTTTATCTTTCTTTTTCCCTCCCTCCCCAACCTCCACTCTCT
Source organism: Penaeus japonicus (assembly GCF_977035675.1). Taxonomy (NCBI): domain Eukaryota; kingdom Metazoa; phylum Arthropoda; class Malacostraca; order Decapoda; family Penaeidae; genus Penaeus; species Penaeus japonicus. Next base: position 32,184,210 of record NW_028234417.1, read on the forward strand.
GTCACTTTCTTCCTCTGGCTGTATGTCTCTGTTCTCTCTCACTTTATTTCCCTTTTCTCCATATCCCATCTCTATTCCTCTCTTCCTTTCCTCGCATTCCTTTCTTCTCCCTCCCTCCCTCTCTCTCTCCCACGCTCACTTCTATCCCTCTCTCTCCTTGCATCCTCCCTCCCTCCAACCCTTCCTCCCCCTCTCACATCCTCAGTCCCTCTCTCCCCCTCTCCCTCCCCCCATCTTACGTCCGCCCTCCCTCCCTTCCTCCCTCTTTTTTCCACCCTTCCCTCCCCCCTCCCTCCCTCCCTCCATCCTTCACTCCCTTCCTCCCCCTCCCTCCCCCCTCTCACATCCTACATCCCTCCATCCCTCCCTCCCTCACACCCTACATCCCTCCCTCCCTCCCCCTTTTACACCCTCTCTTCTCTCCTCCCTCCCTCCGCCGCTCTCACACCCTCCCTCCCTCCCTCCGCCGCTCTCCCTCCCCCTCTCACACCCTCCCTCCATCCCTCACACCCTCCCTCCCTTCCCTCCCCTCCCTCTCCCTCCCCCCATCTTACGTCCTCCCTCCCCTCCCTCCCTCCCTCCCGACTGACAGAGGCATAAGACGTTCTCAAATGAAATCCCAGATTGCCAGTGTATTTACGCAACATCAAGAATTTCCTGGGCGAGAGGAGGATTCTCTTTCTTCCGCCGAAGAAAAGAAAACGAAATACGATGGTGAACATGAGGGAGAAGATGAAGGAGGTGGGAGGGAGGGAGGGTGGTGGGTAGGAGGTGGGGTGGAAGGGAGGTGGGAGGAGGGTGAGAGGGAGAGGGAGGGGGAGGAAGAGGAGAAGGAGAAAAATAGGAAAGGTGGGGTAGGAAATGGTGAACATGAGGGAGAAGATGAAGGAGGTAGGTGGGAGGAGGGGGAGGGGGAGGGGGAGGGTGAGAGGGAGGGTGGGGAGGAAGAGGGGGAGGCGCAAATGAGGGAAGGTGGGGGAGGAGAGGAGGGAAAAGAGGAGGAGGATGGTTGGTAAGGAAGGAAGAAGAGGAGCAAAAGAGGGAATGGTGGGGGAGGAAACGAGGAGGAGGAGGAGGAGGAGGAAGGGGGAGGAGAGGAGGAGGATGATATGGAGGAGGAGTATGGTAAGGGAAGGAAATAATGGAGGAGAAAGATGGTAGGAGGGAAGGAAGTGGAAGATGGGAAGGAGGAAGAGAAGGGGGAAGAGGAAATGATTAAGAGGATTAGGAAAAGGGGAGGAGGTAGAAGAGGAAGAGGAAAAGGAAGAGAGGAAGGGGAGGAGCAGGAGCATGAGGATGAGGACAATGATGACGACGAGGAGGAGAAAGAAGAAGAATATAAGAAGAAAAAAAATGAAGAAGAAAAGAGGAAGAAGAAAAAGAAGAAAGAAAATAATAATAAAAATTACAAGAAAAATCACACAAAGACGGATAAAAAAAAAAAAATAAATAAATAAAAAAAACCGAAGAAAAATGAAGGAAAAAGGATAGATGAAACATTAGTTAGGAAGAATGAAGAATAAGAAGATGAATAAGAATAAGAATAAGAAGGTAGAGAGTAAGTAGAAAAAGAAAAAGAAGAATAAGAACAAAACGAAGAAAAAAAGAAGAGAAAGCAAAAAAAAAAAAAAATTTGAAGATTAAGAAAAATGAGACGATTAAAAAAAAGACTTAGAAGATTAAGAAAAAGGAATAAGAAGAAACAAGAGCAGATGAAGGAAGTTAAAAGTGTAACAAGAATTTTCACATTTAGCCTTCTTCGTTAACTGAATTTCATACCCTTTCAAGTCTTC
>NW_028234417.1:32191002-32193502 GCF_977035675.1 Penaeus japonicus
ATATATATATATATATATATATATATATATATATATATATATATACATATATACATATATATATATATATATATATATATATACATATATACATATATATATATATATATATATATATATATATATATATATAACTGACTGCAGCATGCAACATTAAGATCGAATGCCTCTGCAACATTAAGATCGAATGCCTCTGCAACATCGCTGACCCTTGGATTTCGATTGCAAGCTGACAAGAGAGACGCGGTCGAACTCGACTGACCTGATTTCGAACACCTTAATCTCGACCTTAATGGATGGCCGCGTTAAGGGCGACGGCAGCACCTTTGTAGAGGAGGATTAACGATCTTATCGACACGCGCTCTGAGGGACCATTCTGAAAGGCCATCAGGGAGGTTTTTAGTTCGGGTTCCTGTCGCTAGGTGGCAGGTCCCTCGCAAGGTGTCGTTATCATCCTGGTTATTATCTCTTTATGAGGAAGTGGTTGTGGGAGACGTAGTGGTGGTGGTGGTGGTCGTTGATGGTAGTAGTAGTAGTGGTAGTAGTAGTAATAGTTGTAGTAGTAGCTGTGGTAGTAGTAGTGGTGGTGATAGTATCTTTATTGATCAATATCTTTGTTGTGGTTATTATCTCTATTTGTTTATTTTATTTTAATGATATTGATTTTGATGGTGATAACAATTATAATGATAGTAATGAGGATGATTTTGATAATAATGATAATGATAATGATGGTGGTAATGATAATAACATTGATAATAATGATAATGAAGGTGATAATGATAATAACATTGATGATAATGATAATGATGATAATAATGATGATAACATTGATAAGAAAGATAATGATGGTGATAAAGTTGATAATAATAATGATAATCATTATTATTGTTACCATCATCGTCATTATCACCATTGTTTGTATCATCTTTATCATCATTATCATTATCATCATCATCTTTCTTGTTGTTGTTGATATCAGCATTGTCACATTTAAACAAACAAACAAATACCCATACCCAAAACCACACAAAGACACACACTCTTGAATAAAAAAAAAGTATCTATAGATATAAAAAAAGTGGTCCATCTATCTCATTAGAATGCCACAGAAACTTCTTCAAACCATTCAACTTCCCACTCTTACACCCCCCCCCCCTCCCATCCTCCTATACCCCATACCCCCTCCCCTCCAACTTATTCCCTCTACCCTCTACCCTCCCTCCCATTCCCTCTTCTCCCCTGCCCCCCCCCCCCTTCCTTCTCCTTCCACCGACCATCGACCATCATCAGCACCCCCCCCCCTACCCCTCCCATACCCCTCCCGTCACATAAAAAATCGAATATATGTCCTTTTGGAAGCTGGTTCGGGAATCTTAGATAGGAGTTGAGAGAGGAAATGAGTCAAGGAGAGAGAGAGAGAGAGAGAGAGAGAGAGAGAGAGAGAGAGAGAGAGAGAGAGAGAGAGAGAGAGAGAGAGAGAGAGAGAGAGAGAGAGAGAGAGAGAGAGAGAGAGAGGAAAGAGAAGAGAAGAGAAGAGATATAGAGGAAAGAGAAGAGAAGAGAGAGGGAGAGAGAGAGAGAGAGAGAGAGAGAGAGAGAGAGAGAGGGAAAGAAAGTGAGAGAGAGATAGAGGAAAGAGAAGAGAAAAGAGAGAAATATTGGAAGGTAAAGAAGGGAGGCAGAGAGACAGACAGATAGAGGAAAGAGAAGAGAAGAGAAAAGAGAGAAAGGTTAGAAGGTAAAGAAGAGAGACAGAGAGACAGACAGATATAGGAAATAGAAGAAAAGAAAAAAGAGAGAAAGTTTGGGAGGTAAAGAAGGGATACAGAGAGACAGACAGATAGATAAACACAGCTATAAGAAGCGGGGGAAAGAGAGGAAGGAGGAGGAGGGGTCAAAGAGTGGAAGGGAGGAAGGCGGGAGGGGTGGAAGAGTGGGAGGATGGAAAGATGGAAGAGTGGGAGGATGGAAGGATGGAAGGGTGGAAGAGCGGAAGGTGGAAGGATGGAAGGGTGGAAGAGTGGAAGGGTGGAAGGATGGAAGAGTGGAAGGGTGGAAGGGTAGAAGGCGGGAGGGGTGGAAGAGTGGAAGGGTGGAAGGCTAGAAGACGGGAGGGGTGGAAGAGTGGAAGGATGGAAGAGTGGGAGGGTGGAAGGGTGGAAGAGTGGAAGGGTGGAAGGGTAGAAGGCGGGAGGGGTGGAAGAGTGGAAGGGTGGGAGGATGGAAGGGTGGAAGGATGGAAGGGTGGAAGGGTGAAAGAGTGGAAGGGTGGAAGGGTAGAAGGCGGGAGGGGTGGAAGAGTGGAAGGGTGAAAGAGTGGAAGGATGGAAGGATGGAAGGGTGGAAGGATGGATGGATGGAAAGATGGAAGGGTGGAAGGATGGATGGATGGAAAGATGGAAGGGTGGAAGAGTGGAAGGGTGGAAGGGTAGAAGGCGGGAGGGGTGGAAGAGTGGAAGGGTGAAAGAGTGGAAGGATGGAAGGATGGAAGGGTGGA
>NW_028234417.1:32198502-32203502 GCF_977035675.1 Penaeus japonicus
TTATTTATTTTAGTAAATATAAATCTTTTTTTTTTCTTTGAGTTGGGTATTTCGGGGGAAAGAAAACTATTGATATTCACACTTTCTCTTTTATCTATCACTCTCTCCTTAATGTTTATCCTCACCCTATCCTCACTCTCAACTCTTCGAATATCTACGTCAAAGTTACTTATCATTCGCTTACTCTTAAATATCTACCTGTCCATCACCTACCATTTTCTATCTATCACTCTTAAGCATCTCCTTTTGAGTTATATACCATTCTCTCATTCTCCGTTATTTACTTTGCTGTCTACCTTTTTTCAAATATCTACCTGTCCGTCATCTACTATTCTCTCATTCGTGGTTATCTATCGTTCTATCGCTCTTCAATATCTCACTCTCTGTTATCTACCATTATCTACCACTCTCTTTTATTAACACTATTGTCTTCCATTCTCTCACTCTCCAATATCTACCCGTCCGCTATTTACCATTTCCTCACTCACTGTTTTCTACTTCTCTATTATCTATATTATCACTAGTAAATATATTTCTATTATTTATCATTTCCTTTCCATCATCCTTCGTCCCTTTCCTTCGTCCTAACGCTTCACACCCTTCCCTTCTCCCTACCCTACACCCCTTTCTCTTATCCTCACCCAATACCCCCATCCCTTCCCTTCCCCTCGCCCTACGCCACCAACCCTTCCCCTCACCCTTAACCCCTTTCCCTTTCCCTCACCCTACACCCCATCCTTCCCCACACCCTACAGGCCTACACCCCCATCCCTTCCCCTCACCCTACAACCCCTTCCCTCCCCCACACCCTATACCCCATCCCTTCCTCTCACCCTACACGCCCCATCCCATCCCATCACCACACCCTACCCCCCCCCCCCCCTTACACACCCCCATCCCATCCCATCCCTACACCCTACACACACCATACCCTCCCCCCACCCCCACACCCCAACACCCCAAATCCTTCCTCACTCTTAAGCATCCCACTTCTCTCCAATCAAAAAAAAAAAAAAAAAAAAAAAAAAAAAAAAACCGTGCGACTCCTTTGCTTCGATCTTTGAGAAGAGAGTCATCAGTCATGCTCTTCTTAAGGCTGGAAAACACTCGTCATCTCTTTCCTTTCGCGTTATCTTCGAGGTCTCTCTTTTGGTGCTGTTTGGGTTGTTTGGGGTAAGGGGGAGGGGGAGGGGTGGGATAAGGGGGGTGGAGAGGAGAGGGAGGGATGGGGAGGGTGGGATAAGGAGGGAAGGGGTTGAGGGGAAGGGTGAAGGGGAGGGGGAGGGATTGGGGTGAAGGGGATGGGGTAAAGGAGAAGAGTAGGGATGAAGGTGAGGGAACAGGACGAAGCAGAGAAAGGGAACGAAAAGCAAAGACGGAAAAAAGGGAAGTGTAAAAAATAAGGGAAGAAAGAAGGGGGGGGGGGATAGAGAGGAGAGGGTGGGAGGAAAACCGGTCTATGTGAGAAGAAGAAATTGAAGTGAGAAACTGAAGATATAAAAAAAAGTCAAGAATTAAAAATAAAACAAACGAAAAGGGGATCAAACTGAAGTGAATTGAGAGCAAAAGAGACATGAAGGCTAAAGATGAGGACGCAAGGGAAGTGAACCAAAGCAGTCATGTTGACCTCACTTCTTCAAGACGTGACTTGACTCCTGCTGTCTCCCAACCCGTCTCCTCGCCCTGCTCTATCTCGCTAACACACGGCGTACTGAAGTCTTTGAGATAATGGTGGTTTTCCACACAGCTAACATCTGATTTCTTTTTCGGTTGTTTTTTTTATTTTGTTTTATTTGTGAGCTATCTTTTTTTCTTTGGAATGATTGTCTTTGTTTGTTATGTATGTTTGTTATATGTTGGTGTGTGATGTATGACTTTCTATATACGAAATGGTACGCGTACTTTCATTCTATCATTTTCTGTCTCTCTCTAACTCTTACACACACACTCACACACACACACACACTTTCTTTCCGTCTTTCTCTCTCTCTCTCTCTTACACACACTCTCTCTCTCTCTCTCTCTCTCTCTCTCTCTCTCTCTCTCTCTTTCTCTCTCTCTCTCTCTCACGCACTCTCTCTCTCTCTCTCTATCTCTCAGAAATATAATAAAATCTTTTACATCTTCTTTGTACCAGGAAATATGAAAAGCGATAGACCAAGAAAAACTGTCAACTAGGTCACGGGTCATCCGGGAATCGCTGCCAAAGCTCTTCTTCGGTTGCATGACCTGCGCTGAACGGAGAATTGAGACGAGGAAAGTTGATCAAAGGAGGTCTCTTGTTTGCCTCTTCTCGATCCCCCCCCCCCTTTTTTTTTGGGGGGGGGGGTATTTTTGGTTGGGAGGAGGGTGTGTGGGGTGGGGGGAGGGGAGGTAGGGGGTGTCTGTTTGATCTTTGCCTGATTTCTCTGGATTTTTGTTTCTTGTATCTTCACTTATTTTTTTTCTTCTTTCTCCCGTTCAGTTTCTTCCGTCGCTTATTCTCCATCACTTCTCTATTCTTCTCTTAATTGTTCTCCCTTTCTTCCCCCCCTCCTTCTTCATTTCTTCCCTCCCTTCTTCTCTCTGTCCATCCTCCTTCTCTCTTTCTTCTTTCCCTTTTTCTTTCCTTCCTCCCTTTTTTTTATCCTCCTCCCTTTCTTCCCCCCTCCTTCTTCGTTTCTTCCCTCCATCGTTCTCTCCTTCTTCACTTTCCTCCCTCATTTTATCCTCCTTCCCTATTTCTTCTCTCCCTCCTTCCTAATCCTTCTCCCTCCTTTCCCCCCTATCTCCTTCCCCCTTCATCCCTCCCTCCATTTCCTCCTCCCCTCTCCCCCTTCATCCCTCCCTCCATTTCCCTCTCCCCTCTCCCCTTTCCCCCTCCTCCCCCATCCCCTTTCTCTATTTTCCTTCAACCAAAAATTACAACCAGTTTACAACCCAAGATTTTTTTTTTTCTCTCAAGATTTTTTTTCTCTTTTTTTTTTTCTCACATCAGTCCTTCCTGTACCGTAGGTCCCCGTTCCTCTGCCATGCTTTTGCTGAGCCAATATGCAAATCATAATATTGCATAACGCTGTCGTAACTCCGCCTTGGGTTTTACTACTGTGAGAAAAAAAAAATGATTTTTTTTCTCTTTCATGTTTTTGTTCATTTTGGAGAAATATGTGTGTTTTTTTTTATTGTCGTTTGTTAATTCTATTTTTATTATTATTTATTAATTTTATTTCCATTATTATTTATTAATTTTATTTTCATTATTATTTATTTATTTTATTTCCATTATTATTTATTAATTTTATTTTCATTATTATTTATTAATTTTATTTTCATTATCATTTATTCATTTTATTTTGCTTTTATATTCATTATCTTTTTGACGTGTTTTTTTTTTTTTTTTTTTCAAGCATAACCTTAAAGCTTATATATAAAAGCAAGACTGAAAATAAATATGATATTAACACAAAAACGAATGTGTAAAAATAAATGAATTAATATATAGAAAATAGACGCATAAAAGATGATTACACTAATGATACAGGATACAGCAATGTCATTAATTACAAAATGTCATTAGTTCTTTTTTGTTTTGTTTTTTTGTTTTTGTTTTACAGTGTAATTAACTAGAAAAAAGTAAAAGTTTATGAATAAAACAAAAAACTGTGATAAGAAATGAAGAATATTTTTTTTCTTTTTTCTAAGGAAGTTCAGACAATCCAGGAGAAAAAAGAGAAAAAAAAGAAGAAAGAGGAGAAGAAAAAAGGACAGAAAAGAAGAAAAAAAGAAATGAAAAAGAAGAGAAAAATAGGAAAAAGAAGAAATAAAGAGGGGAAAAAAATATTTAAAAAAAGAGAAGAAAAAAGGAAAGTAAAACATTCGCACAGACAAACATAAAAGTAAAAACAAAAAATAACAACTAAACTTCAAATCTCACCTAGAACAACAACAAACAAACAAACAAACAAACAAACAGAAACCAAAACTTCTATGTTGACGTTTTCAAAAAAGAAAGAAAGAAAAAAAATACAGTTGTAAATATAGAAATACAAACATAACGAAAAACACATGACTAACAAACACAAGAATAAAAACAACAATACGTAAGAAAAAAAAAAAAAAAAAAAAAACTATACACAAAATAAATTTATTTGAAAATGAGACAATAGATGAAATCCAGAATTTCGAAACTATTGTCTCATTTTCAGATATATCTATTTTGTTTGTATAGTGGCTTTTTATGTCATATTATCAACACGGTAATTATCATTATTATTTTTTTTTTGCAGCAACATTTATATTTTTTTTGTTGATTATTTGTATATCAAAACGTACACGGAGAATGAGATGATATTGATGATTATAGTGATAATAATGATATTAATGATAATGATAATAATGATAATGATAATGATAATGATGATGGTAATAATGGTAATGATGATGATGATGATAATGAGGATAATGATGATAATGATGATGATGATAACAAAAGTAGTGATGATAATGATGATATTGACAGTGATGATAATATTGACAGCAATCATAATGTTAATTATAATGATAATATTGATGACAATAATAATGATGATAATGCTGATGATAATAATGACAATGATAATAACGATAATGATAATAATAATAACGATAATGATAATAATAATAATAATAATAATAATAATAATAATAATGATAATAATAATAATAATAATAATAATAATAATAATAATATAATAATGTCAATAATAACAATAATAGAAATAATAACTAAAATAATGATGACAATAACAATGATGATGATAATTTGATAATAATAACGATCATAATAATATTGATAATGATGATAAAAATGACATAGCAACCAATCAGGCATTACAAGACAAACTAAAACAACTGTAATAATAAGATATTCCTCTCCTTTATCATATTATTATTATTATTATTATTATCATTTATTATTATTATTATTATTATTATTTTATCCTCTGATGTTAAGACAGGGCCAGAGAGAGAGAGAGAGAGAG
>NW_028234417.1:32206905-32209405 GCF_977035675.1 Penaeus japonicus
GAGAGAGAGAGAGAGAGAGGAAGGGAAGGAGAGGGGGAAAGAGAGAAAGAGGGAGAGGGGGAATGACAGAGAAAGAGAGAGAGAGGGAATGAGAGAGAGAGAGAGAGAGAAACTGACAGACTAAATGGAAATAATATATATAGATAAAAATACCTAGAGGATGGAGGAGGAGAAGGAAGGGTGGAGAGGGGAGAGGGGGCAGGGAGTAAAGGAGGGAAAAGGGAGGGAGAAGGAAGGGAGAAGAAGAGCACAAGTAAGAAGGAGGGTGGAAGAGGAGGTAGAGAGGAAGAAAGAATGAAGGATGGGGATGAAGGAGGAGGGAGGAGGAGGAAGGAGGAGGGAGAAGGAAAGACGAGAGGGAGGAGGAGAGGGGGAGGAGGGAGGAAGAGGGAGGAGGAGGAGGAGGAGGAAGGAAAGACGGGGATGGAGTAGGAGGAAGGGGGAGGGAAGAGCGAGAAGGAAGAGGGAGGAGGGAGGAAAGAGAAAGAAGGAGCGAGAAGAAGGAACGAGAAGGAAGAAGGAAGATCGAAAAGGAGGAGGGAGGAGCGAGAAGGAGGAGGGAGAAGGAAGAAGGAGTAAGCGAGAAGGAGGAGGGAGGAGCGAAAAGGAGGAGCAAGAAGGAGGAGGGAGAAGGAAGAAGAAGGAACGAGAAGGAAGAAGGAGTAAGCGAGAAGGAGGAGGGAGGAGTGAGAAGAAGGAGGGAGGAAGAGGGGAGGGGGTAGGGTGGGGGGGGGGGGGGCGCCACAAGACATACAGCCGCGACGAAGTATCAGCGAACCCGGTTATCTTTCTCGAAGACATTCTAAAACCAGTCTGGAGTCGAGATGCGATACGGTACTATCTGTTGCTTTCTCCTCTCCTTATGCCTTTTTCTTTCTTCTCCTTATTCCCTTTTCTTTATTCTACTTTTCTCTTTATGCATTTTTCTTCACTTCTCTTTATTTCTTTTTATTTCTTCTCCTTATTCCCTTTTCTGTCTTCTCTATTTTTCTCTTTATGCCTTTTTTCACTTCTCCTTTTTCCTTTTTCTTTCTTCTCCTTATTCCCTTATCTTTATTCTCTTTTTCTCTTTAGTCACACATTTCTTTTTTCTCTTTATTCCTTTTTTCACTTCTTTTCCTTATTTCTTTTTCTTTCTTCTCCTTATTCCCTTTTCTTTCTTCTCTTCTCCTCCTTAGTCACGCTTTTTTTCTCTCTTTTTTTTTCTCTCTTCATTCCATTTTTTTCTCTTTTCTTCTCCTTATTCCCTTTTATCTCTTCCTTGTTCTCCGAATTCTCTCCTTTTCTTCTCTTCTTCTCCTTCTTCCCTTTCCCCTACTCTCTTCTTCTCCTTATTCTCTTTTCTATCTCCTTTTCCTCTTTGATTTCCATTTTCTTGTTTCATCTTCGCTTTGCTTCCTCTTTTTCTTTGTTATTCAATATTTTTTTTTTCATCTTTCTATTTTTTCTCTTCTTTAATCTTCCTGTTATTTTCATTTTTTCTTCATCTCCTTGTACCTTATCTTTATTCTCTTCCTCCTTAGCCCTATCTTTATTCATATCATCCTCTTCTTGTTTTTTCTTACTTTTCTTCCTATTTATTATCTTCATTATCGTAATTCTTAATTTCTATTTTATCTTTTTCTCGCTCTTTCTTCTTCTCTTCCTTCTTTTCATCCCCCCCCCTCATCTTTCTTTTCACCTCCTTCTTTCTTATTTTTCTCCACCCATTGTTCTTGCTCTGCCTCCCCAACCTCCTTCGTACATAATATGCAATGCAATGAGACAATGCAATAAGAAAATGCAATGAAACACTGCAATGAAACACTGCTTATATGCTTGATTGTTGAAACCGCATTTTCTACATTGCAGACTTTTGACACCGAGCACTTCGCATTCCAGGCACTGTGGCACCATAACAGGGCATCTCAGAGCCTACAGAAACTCTCTATCATATCTCTATCTCTACCTGGCACCGGCTTATCCCTATATCAGATGATACCTGGCACTGGGCGATCCATATTTCTGCCACTTTGGCAGTTTGGCACTCCGGCGAGTACTCTCCAGGTGTTCGTTGATATGTTAGTCAAAGAAACGACACCTAACAATCTACATTTTAGGAAATAGGCACCGTGCCATTCGCATTTCAGGTCCCTGGCACTGTCTCATCGACATCCCAAAGCACCATGAATCGACATCCCAGGCAACTTGGCACCATGAATCGACATCCCAAACAACTTGGCACCATGAATCGATATCCCAGGCAACTTGGCACCATGAATCGACATCCCAGGCAACTTGGCACCATGAATCGACATCCCAGGCAACTTGGCACCATGATCTAAACGCTTTAGGTTTACATAGAACCATGTATCCTTCGTTCGGGGCAAAGGACCCACTTAGGATATGATACCTCCTTATGAAGCAAGGGAAACCACTGGAGGTATGTGAATGGATGTATTGTAAATATAGCTGAGAGAGAAAGAGAAAGAGAGAGAGAGAGAGAGAGAGAGAGAGAGAG
>NW_028234417.1:32214405-32219405 GCF_977035675.1 Penaeus japonicus
ATGGAAGGGCGATAAGGAGGGTATGATGATGATATGGTGAAGAGGAGGGAGATGTGATGGTGGTGGTGATGATTATGATGATGATGGTGGTGATGATGAGGATGATGATGATGATGATAATAAGATTAGTAATGATGATAAAGATGAAAAGAATGATAATAATATCAACAGTTATATCAATACTAATATTCATAACAATAATGATTATGATAAATATGTTGACATTATCCTTTTTTTATATTTTTGTTGTCATTGTTTGTCTTTGTTTTTTATACTTGTCCTTGTGTGTATTTGTTTTTTTTTTCCCGTGCACTTTTTTCCTGTTTTTTTTTTTTTTATATGTATATGTTTTCTTTTCTCTTTTATTGTATTTGTTATTCTTTGGCTGTCGTGTAATTTGTAATTTGTCTTTGTTATTTTACTCAGCGTCAATATCTCGTTTCATTCATGGCACATTTTTTTTTATTATTATTTTTTTTTTTTACTTGTTTCCTATCTAAATTTTGTACTTGTTTATGTTTGCGTCCTTGTACCCACGGACAGGGACACCCACATGACACTACTTTTTTCTTTAACAACAAGAGTTTAAGAAGAAAAAAAAAGCGATTTGCATATATATGGCTGAAGAACAGTTTTTCATTTTCTTTTGGATACAAAAGAAAATTAAAGTATGTTGGTGTATTATGGGAGTGTTTACTTGCTCATGCAATGAAAATATTGCAAGTCTGTCTTTGATATTTGTCATTCTTATCATTATTATCTGTATTATTACGTTTATCGTTATTATCATTATCATTATTATTATTATTGTTGTTGTTGTTATCATCAGTATTATTATTCTCATTATCATTATTATCTTCATTATTATTATTGTTATTATCATTATTGCTATCATCATTATCATTATCTTATGGATCATTGTTATTACTGTTATGATAATTATTACATTTGTTATCATTATCTTCGTTATCATTATTTACTATCAAAAAAGAAAAGAAAAAGAAAATGTACGACGGAGAAAAGAATATAAACAGAAGAAAAAAAGAAAGAGAAATAAGAAATAAAGAAGAAAGAACACGAAAAAATAGAAGAAAAAATACAAAAAAAGGAATAAAAAGAAGAGGAAAAAAGGAAGGAATGAAGAAGAAAAAGAGAAGAAGAAAAAAGAAGATGAAGAAAAAAGAAGAAGAAAAAAGAAGATGAAGAAAAAAGAAGAAAAAAAAGAAGAAAAAAAGGAGAAGTAGAAGAAAATAGGAGAAGAAGAAAAAAGCAGAAAAATGAGAAGAAGAAGAATGAAAAAGAAGAAGAAGGCGAAGAAAAGGGATCAAGAAAGCCGGACTAAAGAAAGTTCAGAAGAAAGTATGGTCGTGCAGACTCTTCCAGATTCCTTCCTTGGCTATCACGCCCTGAACTGCTTCTTCCACCCCCCCCCCCATCCCCTTACTCCTCTGCTCCTACCCCTTGCTCCTTGCCCCTTGTCCCCTCTTCTCCTCTCTTCCCCCTCCCTTCTCTATCTCTTGCCTTTTCCCTCTTGTGTCTGCATCTTTGTTGCCTGTCTGTCTCTCCTTCCCCATGGCTCTGTCTCCTCCCCTCCCCTCCCTCTTTCTGTCTCTCTCTGTCTCTCTCTGGTCCCTCCCTCCCCCCTCTGCTGTCTCTATCTCGTGCCTTCTTCTTGCTGTCTCTGTACTCCTGTCCCTTGTCCCCTGCCCCCCCCCCCCCCAACCCTCTGTCTCTCCTTCTCTCTTTCTTCCTCTAACTGTTTACTTAATGCTTGTTTTTAATCCTTTTTTTCTCTTTTCCCCTTTCCTCTCTTCCCCTCCCTCCCCATTCCTGACTCACCTCCTCCTCCTCCCCCATCCCCTTCTCTTCTCCATCTCCCCCCACTCCCCTCCTACCCTAACTCTATCTCCTTTCTTTTCTTCCCTCCTCTCATCCTATCCTCTCTCCCTCCCCCCTCTTCTCCCCACAAACCTCATCCCTTTCTTCCTGACATACGTCTCACCCCCCCTCCCCCCTTTTCTCTCCCCCTCCCCAGACACCCCCCCTCCTCCCTCCCAATCAGGTAACCTAGAGATCTCAAGAAAGACTTCTTCCTTTTCTAACATTTCTTTGTTTGTTTGTTTGCCGAAGTCTATTTTTGTCTCTCTTTCTTTTATTATTATTTTTTTTATCTTTCTTTCTTTCACTCTCTCGCAGACTGACTGTCTCTCTCTCTCTCTCTCTCTCTCTCTCCCTCTCTCTCTCTCTCTCTCTCTCTCTCTTTCTCTCTCACTCTATCTATCTATCTTTCTTTATCTCTCTATCTCTCTCCCTCTCATTTTCCCTCTTTCTCTCCTAAGGAAAGGAAGGTGGAGTCGTTAATGCCTTTCAACCTCTCCTTAAAAATGTCAGTTTCAGACACACGAACACACACACACACACACACACACACACAGACACAGACACACACACACACACACACACACACAAACACACACACACACACACGCACACACACACACACACATATATATATTTGTATTTATCTATCTGTTTATCTATCTATCTATCTATCTATATCTATATAAACATACACGTATATATATATATGTATATATATATATATATATATATATATATATATATATATATATATATATATATAACTGACTGCAGCATGCAACGTTAAGATCGAATGCCTCTGCAACTTCGCTGACCCTTGGATTTCGATTGCAAGCTGACAAGAGAGACGCGGTCGAACTCGACTGACCTGATTTCGAACACCTTAATCGCGACCTTAATGGATGGCCGCGTTAAGGGTGACGGCAGCACCTTTGTAGAGGAGGATTAACGATCTTATCGACACGCGCTCTGAGGGACCATTCTGAAAGGCCATCAGGGAGGTTTTTAGTTCGGGTTCCTGTCGCTAGGTGGCAGGGCCCTCGCAAAGTGTCGTTATCATCCTGGTTATTATCTCTTTATGAGGAAGTGGTTGTGGGAGACGTAGTGGTGGTTGTGGTGGTCGTTGATGGTAGTAGTAGTAGTGGTAGTAGTAGTAGTAATAGTAGTAGTAGTAGCTGTGGTAGTAGTGGTGGTGGTGATAGTATCTTTATTGATCAATATCTTTGTTGTGGTTATTATTTCTATTTGTTTATTTTTTTAAATGATATTGATGGTGATAGTGATAACAATTATAATGAGTAATGAGGATAGTTTTGATAATGATAAGGATGATGATAATGATAATAACATTGATAATAATGATAATGAAGGTGATAATGATAATAACATTGATGATAATGATAATGATGATAATAATGATAATAACATTGATAAGGAAGATAATGATGGTGATAAAGGTGATAATAATAATGATAATCATTATTATTGTTACCATCATCGTCATTATCACCATTGTTTGTATCATCTTTATCATCATTATCATTACCATCATCATCTTTCTTATCATTGTTGTTGTTGATATCAACATTGTCACATTTAAACAAACAAACAAATACCCATACCCAAAAACAACACAAAGACACACACACTCTTGAATAAAAAAAAAAGTATCTATAGATATAAAAAAGTGGTCCATCTATCTCATTAGAATGCCACAGAAACTTCTTCAAACCATTCAACTTCCCACTCTTACACCCCCACCCCCTCCCATCCTCCTCTACCCCATACCCCATACCCCCTCCCCTCCAACTTATTCCCTCTACCCTCCCTCCTATTCCCTCTTCTCCCCTGCCCCCCCTCCCCCTCTCCCCTTCTCCTTCCACCGACCATCGACCATCATCAGCACCCCCCCCCCCTACCCCTCCCATACCCCTCCCGTCACATAAAAAATCGAATATATGTCCTTTTGGAAGCTGGTTCGGGAATCTTAGATAGGAGGTGAGAGAGGAAATGAGTCAAGGAGAGAGAGAGAGAGAGAGAGAGAGAGAGAGAGAGAGAGTAAGAGAGATATAGAGGAAAGAGAAGAGAAGAGAAGAGATATAGAGGAAAGAGAAGAGAAGAGAGAGAGAGAGAAAGCGAAAGAGAGTGAGAGAGAGAGAGGGAAGAGAAGAGAAGAGAAAAGAGAGAAAGATTAGAAGGTTAAGAAGAGAGACAGAGAGACAGACAGAGACACAGACAGATACAGGAAAGAGAAGAGAAGAAAAAAGAGAGAAAGATTGGGAGGTAAAGAAGGGAGACAGAGAGACGGACAGATAGAGGGAAAAAGAAGAGAAGAGAAAAGAGAGAAAGATTAGAAGGTAAAGAAGGGAGACAGAGAGACAGACAGATAGATAAACACAGCTATAAGAAACGGGGGAAAGAGAGGAAGGAGGAGGAGGAGGAGGGGTCAAAGAGTGGATGGGAGGAAGGCGGGAGGGGTGGAAGAGTGGGAGGATGGAAGGATGGAAGGGTGGGAGGATGGAAGAGTGGAAGGGTGGAAGGGTAGGATGGAAGAGTGGAAGGGTGGAAGGGTAGAAGGCGGGAAGGGTGGAAGAGTGGAAGGGTGGGAGGATGGAAGGGTGGAAGAGTGGAAGGATGGAAGAGTGGAAGGGTGGAAGGGTAGAAGGCGGGAGGGGTGGAAGAGTGGAAGGGTGGGAGGATGGAAGGGTGGAAGAGTGGAAGGATGGAAGAGTGGAAGGGTGGAAGGGTAGAAGGCGGGAAGGGTGGAAGAGTGGAAGGGTGGGAGGATGGAAGGGTGGAAGAGTGGAAGGATGGAAGAGTGGAAGGGTGGAAGGGTAGAAGGCGGGAGGGGTGGAAGAGTGGAAGGGTGGGAGGATGGAAGGGTGGAAGAGTGGAAGGATGGAAGAGTGGAAGGGTGGAAGGGTAGAAGGCAGGAGGGGTGGAAGAGTGGAAGGGTGGGAGGATGGAAGGATGGAAGAGTGGAAAAGTGGAAGGGTAGATGGATGGAAGGGTGGAAGGGTGGATGGATGGATGGAAGGATGGAAGGGTGGAGGGTGGGAGGATGGAAGAGGGAAAGGTGGAGGAGTGGAAGGGTGGAAGGATAGAAGGCTGGAAGAGTG
>NW_028234417.1:32224405-32236905 GCF_977035675.1 Penaeus japonicus
TTTTTCTTTATGATCTTACGTACATGCTCAGTTGTTACACCAATGTCATACTCAATAGTATCCATATGACTGTATGATCTAGATAGAGCATCAGCCATATCGTGTAACTCTAGATTTATGTGTGATGGTACCCACAATATTTTAGTGGTTACATCCTTCAGAAACAATCTGTTCAACCTATGCCTCGCTGTTGACACGAGTCCTGTGTTATCATTTCTGTATGAGTTTAGAGCATGAAGTGAGGAGAGGGAGTCTGTAATGATGAGAGTACTATCCCCGTGCGATCGGCTATCTTAAGAGCAACAAGTAAAGCAAACAGTTCTGCCTGCAGGATGGACGCCCAGTTGTTGAGTCTGAAACCAACATCGCTAATCCTTCCAGTGGCATCGCATACGATTGCAGCGCATGCGGCTGAACCTGTGGCTGGAATTACCGACCCATCAGTGAAAATAAGCTGTTTTATCTCATACTCTTGCTTAATCTCGTGAATTTGCTTCAGAATGTCCTTTCTTAATTTAGCTTTCAGGTGAGCGTTGTTTTCAATTTGTTTTTTTGGAGGGACACTTGCTTTGATGATGTCGAAGTGCTTTATCTCCCATGGCGGAACAGAATGTTGCCTTTGCAGAACTCTATCATATCATGGTTTCGAAGCTCTGAGCATGTTTTCTTGACCCAAGCAGATCTGTGGCGCCCCGTGGAAAGGCAATTTAACAAAGATTCCTTGGCTATACTATCATCTGACGATCTTAATAATTTTATTGCTGTCATTGTGTTGATTTCTGTGATCCTATCAGTAATGCTTGGCAATCCGAGTTCTTTCCTCATGTTCAAGACCTTAGTAGTATTTGGACATCCCAGGATTATCCTCATTGCCACATTTTGCATTACTTCTAGCCTTCTAATTGTTCGGGATGGCTGTGTTATTAGAGCAGGTGCAGCATAATCAATGAGGGTCTTATGTAAGCTGTATACATCATTCTTACAATTCGTATGTTTTGCCCCCGAAGTTACATTATTGCCAGCAACTGCTCGTAGGGCAGCTAGTCTACTCTTACATTTTTGATTGATCACCTCAACATCTTCGGCCGTATGTGGAATATTTACTCCGAGATATCGAAATGATTCAACCTGAGCTATACTATCACTATCTATAGTGAACTGTTTATCTCGATCTTTTACGTTGTGACTATATACCTTGGTCTTATCTATTGAAATAATCAATCCTAGTTCATTGCAGACCGTCGATATTGTCTGCAGTGCACATAAACAGTCTTGATAATTTCTAGCATGAATCAGTATATCATCAGCATAGCTTATGATCGTGGCATTGGCTTGTTGTTTAAAACGTCTGATAAGGGAGTTTACCAATACGTTAAATAACAGAGGGCTTAGGACTCCCCCTTGGGGGGTGCCGAGCGACATGGCCTTCTGTTCGCTCTTATAGCCTTGAAACACTACGGCTGATTGCCTATTCTGGAAGTATCCATTGATCCACTGTAATATACGTCCCCCGATTCCCATCAGGGCTAGTTCGTGTAGGATTATTTGCCTATTTGCTGTATCAAATGCAGACTTCAAGTCCAGGAAAATAGTGAACCCATTGCCTCCAAGAATTGACAGAAATGTTGTTATACAATTTTGAACACTCTTGTCTGGCATAAATCCATAAAGAGCTGGCGACATTTTATCTTTGATTCTAAATAATAGCCGATTTAGTATGACTCTTTCAAAAGTTTTACAAAGGCAACTAGTTAAGGAAATCGGTCTGTATTCCCCTGGATTATTTGTCTTTGGTATTGGTGTTATAATACTCTGCGTCCAGGATATTGGTAGCACACCCTTTTCATAAATGAGTCGGAACAAGTGTGTTGTTTTATGTGTCCGGCAGTAGTGGGGTCAAAGGCGATTACATTTGCCCATCAATGTGCAGTATATGCAATGGCATTACTTTTATATTTTTTCTATCTAGAGAGAGAGAGAGAGAGAGAGAGAGAGAGAGAGAGAGAGAGAGAGACAGACAGACAGAGCGAGAGAAAGAGAGAGAGAGAGAGAGAGAGAGAGAGAGAGAGAGAGAGAGAGAAAGAGAGAAAGAGAGAACGAGAGAGAGAGAAATAGATAGATATATAGATAAATAGATAGAGAGAGAAACAAAATAACAAAAAAACGCGTCGATTTCGAAGACGTGAAGTTTATTTAGCCGGTCGATCTTCCCCTGAAATAAGCGAGCCATGTCGACTTGCCGGTTCAATAAGACCTGGTCGAGTATACGTTGTCGAGTTGAAATTTGAGAACAAGTTGAATGGAAAACGAAGAAGAAAAAGAAGTGAAAAATAAAGTGAAGGAAAGGGAGGAAGATGACGGTAGGATGATCAAAAGTATATGAAGGATGGAGGAAGAAGAGTGGAAGAAGAAGAAAATGGAAATAGGAGTGGAAGAAGAAAATAGGAAGAGGAGTGGAAGAAGAAGAAAATGGAAATAGGAGTGGGAGAAGAAAATGATAAGAGGAGTAGGAGAATGAAATAGGAAGAGGAGTGGAAGAAGAAAATAGGAAGAGGAGTGGAAGAAGAAGAAAACAAAGCAAGAGGAGTTGGAGAAGAAGAAAATCGGAAGAGGAGTGGAAGAAGAAGAAGAAAAAATAAGGGAAGAGGAGAAGGATGAGAAGGACGAAGAAAAGACAAAAAAAAGTTCATTATAAGAAGGAAACCCCAAGGTCAAGCCCAGGGTCTCATCAAAAAACATTACGTGTGGGAAATTGGGTCTGAAATAGACTTTGCACTTTACCGCGGGAGAAAGTGTAATTGAATGTGTCGTAACCTCTAAAAAAAAATCAGCTTATTGCAGTATCTGTCGTAAAGGTCAGATTGATTTGACATTGCTATTAGATATACAGATTCCTGCAAGAGTAAATATCGATGATTTTTTTTTTTTTTTTTTTTTTTTTTTTTTTGATTGGAGAGAAGTGTGATGCTTAAGAGTGAGAGAAGGATTGGGGGTAAGGGGGGGACGGGTTGTGTAGGGTGAGGGGATGGGATGGGATGGGGGGGTGTGGTGAGGGGAAGGGATGGGTTGTGTAGAGTGAGGGGAAGGAGGGGGTGTAGGGTGAGGGGAAGGGATGGGTTGTGTAGAGTGAGGGGAAGGAGGGGGTGTATGGTGAGGGGAAGGGAAAAGGATGTAGGGTGAGGGGAAGGGATGGCGGTATGAGAGTGAGAGAATGGAAGACAATAAAGTTAATAAAAGAGTCTCCTTTGCTTCGATCTTCGAGAAGAGAGTCATCAGTCATGCTCTTCTTAAGGCTGGAAAACACTCGTCATCTCTTTCCTTTCGCGTTATCTTCGAGGTCTCTCTTTTGGTGCTGTTTGGATTGTTTGAGGAGAGGGAGGGATGGGGAGGGTGGGATAAGGAGGGAAGGGTGGAGGGGAGGGGGAGGGATTGGGGTGAAGGGGATGGGGTACAGGAAAAGAGTAGGGATGAAGGTGAGGGAACAGGATAAAGCAGAGAAAGGGAACGAAAAGCAAAGACAGAAAAAAGATGGGAATTGTAAAAAATAAGGGAAGAACGAAGGGGGGGGGTAGAGAGGAGAGGGTGGGAGGAAAACCGGTCTATGTGAGAAGAAGAAATTGAAGTGAGAAACTGAAGACATAAAAAAAAGTCAAGAATTAAAAATAAAACAAACGAAAAGGGGATCAAACTGAAACGAATTGAGACCAAAAGAGACATGAAGGCTAGAGATGAGGACGCAAGGGAAGTGAACCAAAGCAGTCATGTTGACCTCACTTCTTCAAGACGTGACTTGACTCCTGCTGTCTCCCAACCCGTCTCCTCGCCCTGCTCTATCTCGCTAACACAAGGCGTACTGAAGTCCTTGAGATAATAGTGGTTTTCCACACAGCTAACATCTGATTTCTTTTTTATATTTTTTCTTATTTTTTTTTATTTGTGAGATATTTCTTTGTTTGGAATGATTGTCTTTGTTTGTTATGTATGTTTGTTATATGTTGGTGTGTGATGTATGACTTTCTATATACGAAATGGTACGCGTACTTTCATTCTATCTCTTTCTGTCTCTCTCTAACTCTTACACACACACACACACACACACACACACTTTCTTTCCGTCTTTCTTTCTATCTATCTCTCTCTCTCTCTCTCTCTCTCTCTCTCTCTCTCTCTCTCTCTCTCTCTCTCTCTCTCACGCACTCTCTCTCTCTCTCACGCACTCTCTCTCTCTCTCTCTCACGCACTCTCTCTCTCATCACTCTCTAACTTTTTTTCTTTTCTCTCTCTCTATCTCTCAGAAATATAATAAAATCTTTTACATCTTCTTTGTACCAGGAAATATGAAAGCGATAGACCAAGAAAAACTGTCAACTAGGTCACGGGTCATCCGGGAATCGCTGCCAAAGCTCTTCTTCGGTTGCATGACCTGCGCTGAACGGAGAATTGAGACGAGGAAAGTTGATCAAAGGAGGTCTCTTGTTTGCCTCTTCTCGATCCCCCCCCCCCTTTTTTTTTGGGAGGGGGGGGGGGTATTTTTAGTTGGGGAGGTGTGTGTGTGGGGTGGGGGGAGGGGAGGGAGGGGGTGTCTGTTTGATCTTTGCCTGATTTCTCTGGATTTTTGTTTCTTGTATCTTCACTTATTTTTTTTCTTTTTTTCCCGTTCAGTTTGTTCCGTCGCTTATTCTTCATAATTTCTCCATTTCTTCCCTTAATTGTTCTCCCTTTATTCCCCCCTCCTTCTTCATTTCTTCCATCTCTTCTTCTCTCCTTCCTTCTTCCTTTTATCATCCTTCTTTCTTTCTCCCCTCCCTCCTTCTCTCCTTCCTCGCTTCTTTTATCCTCCTTCTCCCTTTCTTCCCCCTCCTTCTTCGTTTCTTCCCTCCATCGTTCTCTCCTTCTTCACTTCCCTCCCTCATTTTATCCTCCTTCTCTCTTTCTTCCTCCCTCCATCCTTCTTTTATCCCCCTTCTCCATTTCTTCTCTCCCTTCTCCCTCCTTTTCCCCCTCTCTCCTTCCCTCTCCCCCCCTCCCTCCATTTCCCTCTCCCCTCTCCCCTCCCCTCCTCCCCCATCCCCCTTTCTCTATTTTCCTTCAACCAAAAATTACAACCAATTTACAACCCAAGATTTTTTTTCCTCTCCCTCTCTCTCTCTCTCTCTCTCTCTCTCTCTCTCTCACACACATCAGTTCTTCCTCTTCCGTAGGTCCCCGTTCCTCTGCCATGCTTTTGCTGAGCCAATATGCAAATCATAATATTGCATAACGCTGTCGTAATTCCGCCTTGGGTTTTACTACTGTGAGAAAAAAAATGATTTTTTTCTCTTCATGTTTTTGTTCATTTTGGAGGAATATGTGTCTGTTTTTTTATTATCGTTTATTAATTCTATTTTTATTATCATTTATGAAATTTATTTTCATTATTATTTATTTATTTTATTTTCATTATTATTTATTCATTTTATTTTGTTTTTATATTCGTTATCTTTTTGACGTGTTTTTTTCAAACATAACCTTAAAGGTTATTTATAAAAGCAAGACTAAAAATAAATATGAGATTAACACAAAAACGAATGTGTAAAAATAAATGAATTAATACATAGAAAATAGACGCATAAATGATGATTACATTAATGATACAGGATACAGCAATGTCATTAATTACAGAATGTCATTAGTTACAAAATGTCATTAGTTCTTTTTTATTTTGTTTTTTGTTTTTGTTTTACAGTGTAATTAACTAGAAAAAAGTAAAAGTTTATGAATAAAACAAAAAGCTGTGATAAGAAATGGAGAATATTTTTTTCCTTTTTTTTAAGGAAGTTCAGACAATCCAGGAGAAAAAAGAGAAAAAAAGAAGAAAGAGGAGAAGAAAAAAGGAAAGAAAAGAAGAAAAAAGAAAATGAAAAAGAAGAGAAAAATAGGAAAAAGAAGAAATAAAGAGGAAAAAAATATAAAAAAAGAGAAGAAAAAAGGAAAGTAAAACATTCGCACAGACAAACATAAAAGCAAAAACAAAAAATAACAACTAAACCTCAAATCTCACCTAGAACAACAACACACAAACAAACAAACAAACAAACAGAAACAAAAACTTCTATGTTGACGTTTTTAAAAAAGAAAAAGAAAAAAATACACTTGTAAATATAGAAATACAAACATAACGAAAAACACATGACGGACAAACACAAGAATAATAACAACAATACGTAAGAAAAAAAAAAAAAAAAAAAAAACACTATACACAAATAAATTCATTTGAAAATGAGACAATAGATGGAATCCAGAATTTCGAAACTATTGTCTCATTTTCACATAAATCTGTTTTGTGTATAGTGGATTTTTATGCCATATTATCAACACGTTTTTTTCTTTCTTTCTTTCTTTCTTTTTTTTTTTTGCAACAATATAATAATAAGATATTCCTCTCCTTTATCATATTATTATTATCATTATTAGTATCATTATTATTATTATTTTATCCTTTGATGTTAAGACAGGGCCAGAAAGAGAGAGAGAGAGAGAGAGAGAGAAAGACCCGCTTTTAACAGCACGTGAAAAGAGACTTCTATAGGTTGTCAAACTTGGCTAACTTCCACGACTTAAAATGTCATTTCCTTGTCCCAGTTTTAAAGCTTTTACTAAAAAAAAAGAAGAAAATGAAAAAAAAAATCGTTCTTTCTATGGAACTCTGACCCCCCACATTAAAAGGAGCAATGAGAGAGAATGGGGGGGGGGGGGTAGAGAGGGTGAGATAGATAGATAGATAGATAGACAGATAGATAGAGAGAGAGAGAGAGAGAGAGAGAAAGAGAGCAAGAGAGAGAGAGAGAGAGAGAGAGAGAGAGAGAGAGAGAGAGAGAGAGAGAGAGAGAGAGAGAGAGAGAGAGAGAGAGAGAGAGAGGGGGGAGAGAGAGAGAGAAAGAGAGAGAGAGAGAGAGAGAGAGAGAGAAAGAGAGAGAGAGAGAAGTAACGAGAGACGAGAGAGAGAGAGAGAGAGAGAGAGTACGAGAGAGAGAGAGAGAGAGAGAGAGAGTAGAGAGAAGGGAAAGAGGTGAGAGACAGAGAGAGAAAGAGAAAAGAGAGAGAGAAGAGAGAGAGAGGAGAGAGAGAGAGAGAGAGAGAGAGAGAGAGAGCTTATCCTACCCCCCCCCCCATCAATTAATATTGGAAAAAAGTATACAGTACAAAAGGCGATTAATCACAAGCATACAGAGTTTAATGTTTATGTTAGCGTACATACTGCGCCCTTCCCTACCCCCCCCCTTCCCCTTGGATAGTGCGCGCGCGTCCGCGCCTGTGTGGATGCGTGTAATCTTCTGTGTTATGAAGTGGTCCTTGCATTTACGATGGCCTGCATGTATGAATGCGAAATCTGTTGGTCTGTGTTGCGTGTGTTTTGCGTGCATGGATGCATGCGTGACCAAGGCGCGGGGGAGTGCCTACTGTCGATTTTGTGCGGCCACCCCTCCCCACCCACTTTGAAATGTGCAAAAAGGCCTACGTGCGCTTGCTGACTGTCTGTCAGTTTTCTTTTTAGCTTTTCATTCGTAAAATTCCAATTGTTGAGGGAACATTCTTATTTTGTTTTATTTTGTTTGTATTATTTCTGTATTTCATTTTAGGAGAAAAACTGTTTAATGTATCAAGTTTTTACTGTTTTGTAAACCTATTTATTTATGGTATTTTGAATGATTTCGGTGTCGGTGCGCGTCATTAGCGTGGTGACGTTCCGTCACGGGCCTCTCCACCATCACCTTCGCCGCTCCCGCGGCCATTCTTGTACGTGCTTAAAAATACACATTTCTCGTACGCTGTTTATTACTGTACTTCGGTTCGGGGGCGTTTCTCTTTTCCTCATCACTCTGGCAACAACCATTTTAAGAAAGGACATTATCACGAGGCCGGCAGCTATCCAGCCTTGAAAAAAAACCTGCATAAAGAGAGCAAAGCTAAGTATTGAGCAATATACTGGCAGTGTTTTTATATTCAAGATAGGAGCTGGAACTTTTGTGTTGTTGGTTTTGCGGATAATTATACATATATATATCATCACATATTATATGCAGCCTCGTGGATCTTCCTACTTAACTTTATACTTCTTTCCCTTTTCCTAAATCTTTCTTCTACCTTCTACTATAAGTCTCCCCTTTCATCTTTTTTTTTTGGTTATATTTTTTTTTTTTTTTTTTTTTTTGTTTGTTTTTTTTTTTTAATTTTTTTTTTTTTTTTTTTTTAGTTTTTTTTTTTTTTTTTTTTTTTTTTTTTTTTGGTTTTTTTTTTTATTTTTTTTTTTTTTTTTTTTTTTTTTTTTTTTTTTTTTTTTTTTTAAAAAAAAATTTTTTTTTTTATTTTTATTTTTTTTTTTTTTTATCCTCTCACTGAATCGTTGCACTGTTCTTATGCTACTAGCCTATCTTGTTTCTTTCTCTCTTTTCAATATTTTATTAAATCTTTTTCAATAGGGTTTTTATTTATTTATTAACTTATTCATATTAAACTTTATCATGAGAAATATCACGGAAGATCACTGCTGGACATCCCACAGGGTCAGATTTTTCTTTCCCCTGGGATCCTCCTCATAAAGGTGGAATTTGACTTCAGGGGGTTGGGTTTACCCATATAGGGATGCCCACTGACCTTCATAGGGAGGGACCTTGGCCCTGAAGGCACCCTTATTGGTAGGTGGGGAGCCGTCTGCCTGGGGACTAGTGAGGTTCATCCTTTAAATGCTTACATTTATATTTTTCAGGAAAGCGATAACAGAAGAGAGAAGAATAGAGAGACACCAGGACAGACAGGAACAGTACAGACAGACCCCAGGACCAAAAATAGACGAGACAAAAGAGAAAGAGAGACAGAAGGTAAGTCAGACCAAAAAAAAAAAAAACAAACAAAAAAAGGATGACAATAGACAGAAGGAGACTAGACGATAGAAACAAGAAAAGAAAAAAATAAAAGGGTCAAAGCATGGTCGAGAAACTTCCTATTATGAAAGGCTATTGGCCAAGAAAACAAAAAAGAAATGGGAACTTTTAGTGACAGAACACAAGGAAAGCCATTCTTCTCATACTTATTAACTTGTGAAAACAAAACTAATAAAACATAGAACTATACTTAACTACGAAATTAAATTTATGATATTCAGCGAGTACGTTTGGTTATACCCTAACAAAAATGGCAAAATATGCTGAACGTCATTCCATATTTTCTGTCTTTCTTTGAATAAAAAAAAAAAAAGTTTTTTGTATGAAACGAGCTTGTTCATAAAAAAAGGGAAAGATAACGTGAATGGAAAAGAAACGTTGAAATTGTTTATTGGAGCATGGGTAATGGTGTTCTTATGTTTAATGTGTGTACCTGTTGGATTTAGTTTCGTGTCCATGGCTTGGCTTGTGTATCTATATCTATCTGTCTATCTATTTGGATCTGTTTATTTTGTTTAGCTGTGTTTCTGTTATACTTTTATATCTCTTTGTCTTACTCTTTTTCCCTTTCCGTCCCTGTATTTTTTTATTTCGTTCCTACTTCCTCTTATATCGTCGTCCCCTTTCTTCCGTCTCTTTCTCTCTCACTCTTCCTCTTTTATTCCGTGTTCATCTTCCTCTATTTCTCTCTGTCCGTCGCTCCTTCTCCTTCTCTATGTCTGTCTCTCCTCTCTCTCTCTCTCTTTCTCTTTCTCTCTCTCTCTGTCTCTTTCTCTCTCTCTCTCTCTCTCTCTGTCTCTCTCTCTCTCTCTCTCTCTCTCTCTCTCTCTCTCTCTATCTATCTATCTCTCTCTCTCCCCCTCTCTCTCCTTTCCTTCTTTTTCCTCTCTCCTTACTCTCACTCTCTGTTCTCTTTCTCTCCCCATTCCCTCCCCTCCTCTCTCACTATCTCATTATCATCTCCCCTTTCCCACTTTTCCCATTCCTTCCTAGCACACATAGAGGCAACTAGTTTCCCAAAATAGACACTTCTTTTTATCCATTGAACATCGGAAACTTTTATCGAAGTGTAATCATGCAATAGAGTGTAATTTCTCCAATTATATCCTGCCATCGTCTTTTACAAATGGTGTAGTTTCCCCTCCTTGCTATTAACCTGAATTGTTTACATTGCTCTAAAAAGGAGATGCTGTTGAATTGACTTGCACTTGGTAAACTGTTAAGCACAAATTGATCCCGCCCCCTGCCACCCTCCCATCAATTTGTAAATAGATAGATGAATGATTAAACGTATGTGGAGAGTATCTAAATAAACTGATGATACTGTTAACAATGATGATAATCATCATCATCACAATAATTATTATTGTAATCGAGGGAGAGAGAAGAGGAGAGAGGATATCTATACATACATACAAATACACACACACACACACACACACACTCCCTCTACACACATCTCACACACACTATATATATACGCACGCCACGATATATATATATATATATATATATATATCACTATATCACGTAATATATAAAACCAACTCACTATATATATATAATATATATATATACCATAATATATCTATATATATAATATATTATATATATATCACTTATATACTCCTCCCCCACCCCCCCCCCCTCCTATATATATTCATATTGTATATATATATATACTATATATATATATAATAATATATATACATATATATATTTGTATATATATATATACTATATAATATATTACATATATATACTATATTTATATACATATGTATTTATATATATATATAAATATATATATATATATATATATATATATATATTATATATAATCTGTAACTGTATATATATATATATATATATATAATATATATATATATATTCTATATTGATATATATATTATATCATATAAACTGTAACTGTATATATATATATATATATATATATATTATATATATATACATATATAAATATATTATATATATCTATATATATAGTATATATATTATATATAAACTGTAACTGTATATATAATATTATATATATAAATATATCAATATATATACACACACATACATACACGTATATATATAAATATATACTATATATAATATATATATATTATACTATATATATATATATATATATATATATGTATATACACACACACACACACACACAAAGGGGGAGGCAGACCTACATATAGAGAGGGAAGGACAGACAGCCAGACAGAGAGCGAGAGAGTGAAAGAGCGAGAGAACGAGAGAAACAATCAGACAGACAGAGAAAAAGAGAGAGAGAGAAAAAAAAAAATAGCGACAATTGTTTCCGCGAAAATGGAAACACAAACATCTAAAAAAAAAAAAAAGATATATAAACACAAAAATAAAAGAGTGACAACAAAAGAAAAACACTGTTTGCTCACTGAAGTAATTAAGTATGTGTGAGACGAGATATAAAAAATGTTCGTTGCTCGAGATTTCAGAATTAATTATGCACCGAGATGCAAGGAGGGGGGGGGAGAGGGGGGGGGCGTAAAAAAAGTAAAAGAAAAAGAAAATGGATATTTTTGTTAAACTAGAGGCAACTATGAAGAAGGAGAGGGAGAAGACACACCAATACACGCCTATGCACATGCGCGCGCACGCACACATGCACACACACACACACACACACACACACACACGAACGCACAAACA
The DNA here is from genome assembly GCF_977035675.1 of Penaeus japonicus. Lineage (NCBI taxonomy): Eukaryota > Metazoa > Arthropoda > Malacostraca > Decapoda > Penaeidae > Penaeus > Penaeus japonicus. Next base: position 32,236,036 of record NW_028234417.1, read on the forward strand.
CACACACATACATATATACAGCAGACGCACACAAAAACATACGAACGCTCAAACACACACACACACACAGACACTTAAAATACAAGTATACACAAACACTTAACACACAAGCACACACAAACACTTAACACGCACACAAACACTAAAGACACAAGCACACACAAACAGTTAATACACAAGCACCCACGGACACTTAAACACGCACACAAACACTAAAGACACAAGCACACACAAACACTAAACACAGAAGCATACACAGACACTAAACACACACACAAACACTAAACACACACACAAACACTAAACACACACACAAACACTAAACACACACACAAACACTAAACACACACACAAACACTGAACACACACACAAACACTAAACACACACACAAACACTGAACACACACACAAACACTGAACACGAACACAAACACTGAACACACTTAACACCCAAATACAACCCCCCCCCCCCCCCCCACCCCCCCCCCCCCCCCCCCACACACACACACACGCACACACAAACGCACATCCATCCCCCATTATCGATCTCTCCACCAATCAATCAGTCTATTACTCTATCTATCAATCAATAGATAAAAACAACCACATACTCTCAGAAGATAAAACGAAGAGAGAAGCCATAACTGATAATAGATATGATAACACAGATGATAAAGATAATAAACCGACAAAGAAAAAAAGAACGAGGGATGAGAGAACAGAAGAGAGAAGGAGAGAAGGAGAGATAACACGAGAGGCAAAGAAAAAAGAAAGAAAGAGAAAGAGAGAAGGAGAGAAGGAGAGATAAAACGAGAGGCAAAGAAAAAATAAAAGAAAGAGAAAGAGAGAAGGAGAGAAGGAGAGATAAAA
>NW_028234417.1:32310474-32315474 GCF_977035675.1 Penaeus japonicus
GATGAAGGGGGGAGGCAAGGGAAGGAGGAAGGGGAATAGGTTAGAAAGAGAGGAGAATAAGAAAAAGAGAGATAGTAAAGGAAGAAAGAGGTAAAAATAAAGAAAGAAATGAAGAAGTGGAAAGGGAGAGCGTAAAAAAAAGATGGAGAAAGGACAGAAAGAGAAGAAGTAGAGAAAGAGAGACAAAAATAAAAACAAAAGGAAATGGAAGAGAAAGAAAACAAACAAAAAAAAGTGAAGGAAGAAAAAGGGTAAGATCACGGATAAAAAGAAAGAATAAGAAGAGGAGGAGAGAATAAGACAGAGAGAGAAGGGGCCACCCCCCCCCCCCTCCCCAGCCCCACCCGGGATCAGGGACACGACCCGGAGAACGAGAGAATGCAAGTGATGACGAGGTTAGGAAGTGTGAAGGAGAGGTAATATATATATATAAAAAAAAAAATATATATATATATATATATGTATACACATATATGATAATCATAATGATTTGATAATCACAGCAATATTGATAACAATAACACCCCAATATAACAATAATAATGATAATAAGAATAAATATAATACGAGTAATGATAATAATGACATTATCATAATAATGATAATGATAATAACAACATAATGATAATTATCAATTGATATACAAAATATGATGATGCAGAAAAGTTACAGTTTCCCAAAGGTGCATCTTAGTGAAAGTTGCAGCATTGTCTCTGAGCAATGAATGCGTGTGGCCTTCTTGCGAATCGTGGAAATCTGAATACCATTTAGACAAACGGGTCTTTTTTTTTTCCTTTTTTTTATGCTCTTCGGGAGTTAGAAGTAACTGAATTTTGAATACGGTTTAGATTTTTTTTTTTTTTTTTTTTTTTTTTTTTTTTTTTTTTTTTTTTGTTTAGAAGTTTATGTAACTGAAGTATGCTTGTAATTAAAAATATTTTAGCATACGGTTAGACATTTGAATATTACTTCCTTCTGCTACTGCTACTCGTGTTACTCTTACTACTACCACCACTACTACCATTTCTACCAATACTACTACTACAACTACCACCACCATTATCACTGCAGCTGCTTCTACTACCACTATTTTACCACCACAACTGTTATCACCACGAATAAAAAAAATGTGATCATGGCGTCTGTATTTGTTTTAAAACTCCTTCATCACTTATACGGTGGTTACTTAGTAATTACCTGTCATTAAGGTCTTTGGTTGGTCATTAGTTGTTATTGGTAGGTGGAAGTCAAGATTATAATTACAGTCTGTCTGTTGCACGGTAGCTATCTCTTGCTCTCTGCATGATGACAGTTACTTATTAGGATTTTCTCCAGTAACTGATAAGGAGAGAAAGAGAGAGAGAGAAATATATGTATATATAGAGAGAGAGAGGTAAAAGAGAGAGAAAGAGAAATAAGAGAGAAAAGAGAGTGAGAGAAAGAGAGAGATAGAGAGAGAGATAGAGTGAGAGAAAGAGAAAGAAAGATAGAAAAAGAGAGAGAGAGAGAACGAAAGAGAAAGAGAGATAGAGAGGGAAAGATTGATTTCGTCCGCTTAGTCAGGAAGTAAACATCCTTTGACGGTATTTTGATCTTAAATGAGACCTAGTTATTGGTCAGAACAGAGCTAGAGAGAACAAGGTCAAAGCTAAACGGAAAATAACAACTTGTACGTAGATAGTTAGATTTTGATGGTTTGTCAGAGAGAGCTGGGTCAAAACAAACTTTGAAAACTACCACCACATTGCTGATTTTGATGTAGTTTGGCACATCGATAGCAAAAATATTTATTGAAATAAAGATAACAATGTTCATACTTTTATCATTCGCAACATTGTTTTTCAAAATGTACTTTTAATGCATTTTTAATGTTAATTATCAGCACGTTGGACTGTTAATGGTAAATATCATCATGTATTTTTCATGGTAAATAGTAATATTTGTACCGAAAAAATAAAGTAGCATAATGATATAACAGCCACTGACAATCATTTTTTTTGTCCTCTGGTTAGTTCAAACTTCTTTCTAAATTCCTTCAACAAAACAGGAAATACATTTTTCCTCTTCTTAGCCTTCTCAATCTTCCTTTTTTTCTCACATTTTTTTCCAGTGAAAAGAAATATCACTTCTAGTTTCGACAAGTGGAATGTGATTGCGATCGCTAGTGGCTGTAAAGTATCGATAAAAGTTACCCTTATATTATAAGGGACGGCTTTGTGATTACCGGTGTTACGTAAAAGGTAGCGGGGCTTTCTCTCTCCCAATCTCTCTCTCTCTGTCTCTCTTTTTCTCTCTCACTCTCTCTCTTTCTTTCTCTTTCTCTTTCTCGCTCTCTCTCTCTCGTTCTCGCTCTCTCTCTCTCTATCTATCTTTCTTTCTCTCTCTCTCTCTCTCTCTCTCTCTCTCTCTCTCTCTTTTTTTTCCCTCTCTCTCTCTCTCTCTCTCTCTCTCTCTCTCTCTCTCTCTCTCTCTCTCTCTCTCTCTCTCTCTCTCTCTCTCTCTCTCTCTCTCTCTCCTTGTCTCTCTCCCTCTTTACATTTCTCTTTCTCTGTCTCTCTCCTCTATTTCCCTCTCTCTCTCTCTCTCTCTCTCTCTCTCTCTCTCTCTCTCTCTCTCTCTCTCTCTCTCTCTCTCTCTCTCTCGCTCTCTCTCTCTCTCTTACTTTCTCTGTCTCTCTCTGTCTCCTACCACCCACTGGTTCCTTTAAAGAATACGCAGAGAAAAGGAATAAAGAGGATATGTGAATGCATACTGAGATAGGATGAAAGAGAGAGAGAGAGAGAGAACGAGAGAGAGAGAGGGGGGGGGACACAGAGAGAGAGAGAGAGAGAGAGAGAGAAAGAGAGAGAGAGAGAGAGGGGGGGGGGAGACAGAGAGAGAGAGAGAGAGAGAGAGAGAGAGAGAGAGAGAGAGAGAGAGAGAGAGAGATACAGGGACAGAGAGAGAAATAGATAGAGAAAGAGTTAGACACAAAGAGGCAAACATAGACAGAAACAAGGAGACAAACAAATAAACAAAAATAACCAAGACAAACCAAGCCACAACACAATCTAAGAAAGAGAGGAAGCAAGAACAACAACAACCAAAGACAAGCGAAAGGATATAACCCAAGAAACGAGAGAAAGAGAGAAGAGAGAGAGAGAGAGATAAAGACAAAGAGAGAGAGAGAGAGAGAGAGAGAGAGAGAGAGAAAGAGAGAGAGAGAGAGAGAGAGAGAGAGAGAGAGAGAGAGAGAGAGAGAATTAGAGAGAGAAAGCGAGAGAAAGAAAGAGAGAGAGAGAGAATTAGAGAGAGAGAGAGAGAGAATTAAAGAGAGAGAGAGAATTAAAGAGAGAGAGAGAAATAGAGAAGAGAGAGAGAAAGAGAGAGAGAGAGAGAGGAACGAAGAAGAGTCATCCAGAACATCGCGACCGGAGAAGAGTACAGCCGGATGTCGCAAGGAGAAATTATCACCAGAGGAAAGGCAATTGAGGGATATTACGGAGCGAGAAATATAGCGTTTGAAGTGTCTTAGAGCCGTTTCTGTCGTCGCTCGAGCGCGGGAGAGAGAGAGGTGGGGGGGGGGAGAGGGGAAAGAGGAATAAGGAGATGGGGAGTGGATAGAGAAAGAGAGAAGGAGTGAGGAGTTGTGATATTTATATATATATATATATAATAGTTATATATATAATATTAGATATATATAATATATTATATATTAAAATTTGTATATATACATATATATGATATATATATATATATAACTATATATAGAGAGTGAGAGAGAGAGAGAAGAGGGGGAGAGAGAGAAGTGTTGAGAGAGAGTGTTGGAGTGAGAAGAGATAGAGAGAGAGAGAGAGATTGGAGAGAGAATAGAGGATGAGATGAGTTGTGAGTGAGAGGGGTGTCGTTGAGTGGTGTGGTGAGTGAGAAGAGGGAGATGGGAGGTGTGGAGAGAGGAGGGAGGGAGAGAGAAGAGAGAGAGAGAGAGAGAGGGATAGAGGAGAGAGAGAGAGAGAGGTAGTTTTATTTATAGAAGAAGGCCGCAATAAGAGAAATAAGAGAGAAAAAGAGAGAGAGAACGAGCCGAAAGAGAGAGAACGAGCGAAAGAGAGAAAGAAAGACAGAGGGAAAGAGAAAGAGAGAGAAAGAAAGATAGAGAAAGAGAGAGAAAACAAAAGAGAAAGAGAGACAGAGAGAGAGGGAAAGAAAGGAAGAGAGAGAGAGAGAGAGAGAGATTAGTAGGCTGCAAAAGGAGACAGTAAGTCGCTTGTTATCATTTTGTACCTTGGAGACAACTACCGGTTACAGTATAGGGGATACAGCCTGGAATGGTGATTATTTTCTTTGTTCTTTTTTATTGTTTTTCTTGTGGTGATTTCGATTATGAATTCAGATTTATTTTTAGGTATGATTCTTCTTTTATTTTATCTTATTTCTTTCGTTTCCTTTTTTTTCTTCTTCTTCTTTTTGATAGGTGATTTTTTTCCCGGATGTTCAAGAATGACTTTTGTTTTTTTTTATTTTTTTTTTGAGGGGGGTTAGAAGGGGTGAAAGGGGGTGGATCTTCCCGTTTCACTTTCTCTAACGTTCTCTCATTCCAAATCTCCGCATTCTCTCTCTCTCTCTCCTTCTCTCTATATTTACATATCTCTCTCCATCTCCCTCCCTCCCTCTTATCACTCACTCTCTTTCTCTCTCTCATCCCTCCCTCTCTTCCTCAATCTCACTTTCACCCTTTCCCTTCCTTCTGCCTCCCTCATTCACACTCTTACCTTCTCCTTTTCCTTCTCTTCTCCACTTCCCCCCCTCCCCCTCTTCCCCTCCTCCTCCTTTCCCCTCATCCTCTCCTCTTCCCCCATCCTCCACCTCCTCCAATTCCCATCCCCTCCTTCTCTTCGCCCCTTCCCCCCTCCCCCTCTTCCTCCTCAAACCCAATCTTCCCCCCCCCCCCTCTTCCTCCTCCCCCTCTTCCATCCTCCTCCTCCTCTTCTCCCCTCCCCCTCCCCCTCTTCCTCCTC
>NW_028234417.1:32324467-32334467 GCF_977035675.1 Penaeus japonicus
TCTCTCTCTCTCTCTCTCTCTCTCTCTCTCTCTCTCTCTCTCTCTCTCTCTCTTTATCTCTCCTCATCACTCTTAATCTCATCTCTCTCCATGTCTCTCCCTCTCTCTTTCTTTATCTCTCTCTCTCTCTCTCTCTCTCTCTCTCTCTCTCTCTCTCTCTCTCTCTCTCTCTCTCTCTCTCTCTCTCTCTCTCTCTTTATATCAAAGAGAAAGAAAGAGACCCAAACGAAGGAAGTGTTAAGGATAGACCCCCTTTTCATAACAAATTGGAAAAAGATTAAAATTCATGAATCCTGCACTTTAAGATCATTACAATTCCACGATTTCTTCACGCTAATTCCATGACTTGGTTCAATGAAGTTTTATTTGCATTATTGCAGATTAGGGAGGGAAAAGCGTGCTATCATAAATGAGATATTGTTTGCCTGCTCAAGCCTATGCTGGTTTCTACAGGATTTCATGAATTTGCCATGTTTTCAGACATTGAAAAGTTGTATATGTTTTTTTTAGGTCTGAGAAATGAAAATAAAATTCCTTATTTTTTTCCAGGGCCGAAATCGGTTGTAAAAGCATAATGATTATTACTATGATAAAGATTATGATGGTAGGAACTGAAGTGATGATGACGTTAACAACAACGATAATGAGAATAACAAGAAATAGTTAAATTTAAAAGTAAAAATGATGATAATAACAAAATAGTAATGATAGAAATGATAATAGTGCTAATAATGTTGATGATAACATTAATTATGTTAATGATAATGATGATCATGATAATAATAATAGCAATAGTAATGATAATGATAATAACAATAATAATGATAGTGATAATAGCGATGATGACAATGACAATGCTGATGATGATAATGATAAAAAAATATATTGATAATAATAATGATGATAATAATGAGGATATTATAATAATGATGCTGATAACGAGATAAATGATAACAACAATGATAACAGAGTAAAGATAAGAAGAATAAATATAAAAATGATAAGAGCAATAATGATCATAATAGCAATGATAATAATGATTATAATGATAATGACGATAATGATTAAAATGTTAGTAGCAAAGTAAAAACTATGATGATACCAATCAAACGATGATGTTAATGATATCAAAATAGTACTAATGATGATGATGATATCAATGACAAAAATAGTAATAATAGTAGTAGTGATAATAATATTGATAATGATAACATTATGAATAACAACGATAATACCAATAATGACAATGATAATTGTAATAAATAGTAATGATGATAATGCTAATGGTAATATTGATAATATAATATATAGTAATGATAATAATGATAAGGACAACAATATTAATAATAATAGTAATTATGAAAATGGTAATAACAATAACTGTAGTTATGATCATAGTAGTGACAATAGTAAAAGTAATTAGGATGATAACAGTGATAAGGATGAAAATGATAATAATAGCAACACTAATAACGAAAATAACAATGACAAAAAGGATAACAACAATGATAACAACAATAACAATAATGATAATCAAATAATGCTGACGACAAAAAAAAAAAAAAAAAAAAAAAAAAAAAAAAAAAAAAAAAAAAAGCATTTCAATCACACACCTTCACGAAGGATCTGAAAGCAGAGCGAAAACACAGTTAAGATCCCACTTTGCGTTTTCCTGAAGACAATTGCCGAGGAATCTTATAAATGAGTGGGAGATGATTTCTTTTCCCGTGACCAAAGGAGGTAATCGGATTAGAAAAGTCATTTTCTCCGTGTTCTCTTTTCCATTTATTTCATCGTCTTGAAATTCATTCTGCACTCCCCCTCTTCCTTCCTCTCTCTCTTTCTCTCTCTCTTCCTCTTCCTCTCTCGTTTATATATTTATTTGTTTATTTTTGGATTGTGTTTTATTCATTCTTTTTCGTGATTGTATCTCTTCTTCTTACTCTTTCTGTATGTTTTTTTTTTTTTTTGTTTTTTTTGTTTTTAAGCCTCTCGTAAATCTACTTTCTCTCTCTCTACCTATTTTCCCCTCTCTTTCCCCTCATCTCCTTCCTCCCTTTACATAATTCACCCCTTCCCCCCCCCATCCCCCACCCACCTTCTTACATTACCCCGTACCCAGTACCCTAACCCCCTCACCCCTCACCCCTCACCCCCACCAACCACCCACACCCCCACCCCTCCCCCCGACCACCGCCATCCCTTGACCGCCTTTTTCGTAAAAAAAAAAAAAAAAAAAAAAAAAAAAAAAAAAAATCAACTTCGCCAACTAGAGCTTCTATGGCCTTGGTTGCACTACATTCAAAGTTTGCCTGACGTTTACAGGAGTTTAATGGCATTGCTCGAAGTTTCAAGTTACTTAAATATGATTCTAAAGCTCCGAGTTTCATAAGATTTCCTCCGCTTCTTATTACTATTCGCCTTCGTCTTCTTCCTCCTATCCCCCTTCCTCCTCTCCCTCTCTCCCCCTCCTCCGCCCTCCCCATACCCACTTTCCTTCCCCTTCTTCCTCCAAAAAAAAAAGGAAAAATAGAAAAGAAAAGAGAATCTGACGAAGACGAGAGCCAAGATGAATGAAGAAGTTGATGATGATGATGATGAATACGGCGATGATGATGATGATAATGATAATGAAAAGTTATGGCATTTCCCCGAGAGTTATTTCGGAGGTTTGGAATTAGTGCGCGAAGTTCTCAGGGCTGGAAAGGGGGCGGGGCTGTGTCTAAGGAAGGGTGTAAAAGGGTGAATTTGTGATATGGGAATCATGGAAGTATTAGAGGAGAATTTAGATAAGAGGAGCGAGATAGAGTAAGAGAAATGGAGTGAGAGAGAGAGACACATACACACACACACACACACTCACACAAACACACACACACACAAACAAAAACACAAACACACACACACACACAAACACACACACAAACACACACACACACAGTCACACACGCACACACATGCACACACATACAAACACACACACACACAAACAAACGCAAACACACAAACAGAAATGAAAAAATAGTAAATAGTTCTTATGACTCCCAGGCTTCAGATTCCCCGGTAATAAAGATTAAAAAAAGAAAAAGAAAAATAGAGGTAACAAGTGTAGCAAAAAAAAAAAAAAAAAAAAAAAAAATACACATAATATGAAACTAAAACCTTATTTATACATAGTGGCTTTTCTTACCATCACGTTTTGTCACTCAGCAATAATGATATAACATTTTTATTGAAAAAAGTACAGACTAGAAAAAAATAAAAACATTATTTAATTTTCCAAACTAATTTTTGCGTGAATATCGTATTTTTTTTCTTTCTTTTTCTTTTTCTTTATTACTTCTGCTTCGTTTTTTGGATTCATTAACCCTCGTGAATTATTAATCTACGCAAATGAGTAACAGTCGAGATAGAGGGAGGGAGAGAGAGAGATAGTGGGAGGGAGGAAGAGAAAGAGCGAGAGAGAGAGAGAGAGAGAGAGAGAGAGAGAGAGAGAGAGAGAGAGAGAGAGAGAGAGAGAGAGAGAGAGAGAGAGAGAGAGAGAGAGAGAGAGAGAGAGAGAGAGAGAGAAGAGAGAGAGATAAGAGAGAGAGAGAGAGAGAGAGAGAAAGAGAGAGAGAGACAGAGAAAGAGCGAGAGAGAGAGAGCGAGAGAGTGAAAGAGAGAGAGAGAGAGAGAGAGAGAGAGAGAGAAAGAAAGAGAGAGAGAGACATTATCCTTATAATCACCATCACAAGAATGATACTGATAAGAAGAAAATGAGAAGACGAAGAAGAAGTAAACGGGAGACAAACTAATATAATAATTAAACTAAAAGAAAAAGAAAAAGAAAGAAGACAAAGAAAAAGGCGAAGAAAAGAAGAAGAAAAAGAAGAAGAAAAAGAAGAAAAAAAACCATCTAAGAACAACACTTCCCTCCTTCCTTTCCCTTCCCTTCTTCCTCCTATCTCCTCCTCCCTCCCTCCTCCTCCTTCCCTCCTCCCTTCTCCCTCCTCCTCCCTCCTCCCTTCTCCCTCCTCCTCCCTCCCTCCTCTCTCCTCCTACCTCTCTCCCTCCCCCCCCCTCTCTTCCCTCCCTCCTCTCCTCTCTCTTTCCCCTCCCCCTCCCTCTTCCTCCCCCCCTCTCTCCTCATCCTCTCTCCCCTCCTCCCTCTTCCTCCCTCCTCCCTCCTTCTCTCTCTCCTCCCTCTCTTTCCTCCTCCTCCTCCTCTCTCCTCCCCCTCTTTCCTCCTCCTTCTCCCTCCCTCCTCCCTCCCTTCCTCCTCCCTCCTCTCTCCCTCCCTCCCCTCCTCCCTCCTCCCTCCTCCTCCCTCTCCTCCCTCTCTCTCCTCCTCCTCCCTCCTCTCCTTCTCCTCCTCCCTCCTCTCCTCCTCCTCCCCTCCTCCTCTTCTCTCCCCTCCCTCCCCCTCCTCTCCTCCTCTCCTTTACTTCCTCCCTCCCCTCCACTCCCTCCTCCTCTCCTCCCTCCCCCTCTCCCTCCTCTCTCCTCTCCTCCTCTCTCCTCCCTCCTCTCTCCTCTCTCCCCCTCCTCCCTCCTCTCTCCTCCCTCCTCCCTCCTCTCTCCTCTCTCCTCCTACCTCTCTCCTCCCTCCTCTCTCCCTCCCCTCCTCTCTCCCCTCCCCTCCCTCCCTCCTCTCGACGCCACGCTCTCTCGATTCCTGATCCAAGACGCGTTTCTTAATCGTTATTATGTGCGTGATTGGGTTCGATCAGTGGCGGAGAGTGATTGGGATGTGATAGTTGATTGGAGTGAGGGATTGGCGGTGATTGGGTTTGGGTTTCATTTCTTTTTTTGGAAAGGTTGGGTAGGGGGGGGGGAGGTTGGGGAGGGGTTGTGTGTGTGTGTGTGTGTGTGTGTGTTCTTGTGTGTGTGTGTGTCAATGTGTGTGTGTGTTCTTGTGTGTGTGTGTGTGTGTGTGTGTGTGTGTGTGTGTGTGTGTACAAACACAGTTACTTTACCTTTTGCCTAATATCATTTTTTTTTTTTTCAAATAAGTCAGTTAAACTAATGGAATATTAAAGCTAATTCAGAGATTGAAAGAGATTGACACACACCACTTTTCACAGTGAGTTAAAAAAAAAAGAAAAAAAAAATACTCAAGTGTCTGTCAGGTTCATTTCGTTTTATCACCAACAGATGGCAGTACTAATGCAAGCTGCGTTCCCTATTGGTCGATGGAATTATCTAATAAGGTATAACCCTTCTTATTCGGTCTATCTTGGACACACCTTTCTATCGTTCTTTCTATCGTGCTTTCTCTCTCTCTTCTTCTACCCTTTTCTTTCCATGACGAGGGAAATGGAGAGAGAGAGAGAGAGAGAGAGAGAGAGAGAGAGAGAGAGAGAGAGAGAGAGAGAGAGAGAGAGAGAGAGAGAGAGAGAGAGAGAGAGAGAGAGAGAGAGAGAGAGAGAGAGAGAGACAGACAGGCAGACAGACAGACAGAGAGAGAGAGAGAGAGAGACAGACAGACAGAGAGAGAGAGACAGACAGACAGACAGAGACAGAGAGACAGAGAGAGAGAGAGACAGACAGACAGAGAGAGAGAGAGAGAGAGAGAGAGAAACGAGAAAGAAGGGAAAGATAGATAGACAGACAGAGACAGAAAAGTAAGGTAGAAAAAGAAAGAAAAAAAATAAAGATAGAAAAAGATACAAAAAAAAAGACAGAAAAAGAAAACAAAAAAACAAAAAACAAAGATAAACAAACAAAAAAAATAAACAACAGATAATAAACAGAGAGAAAACCAAAAAACCCAAAATCCAAACTGAAACACAGCCACGATCGAGTCCAAAAAGCCTTCAAGACGAATCGAGTTTTCTCCCCAATGTTTGGCATGTCTTCCACGTTAAACAGTGATTCTGAGATCCCGTTTGTGGACACAGAGGAACATTTCAAGGAGGACATGTGGAATTGCCTATTTGGGAAGAGGCTGGGGACACCGGAAGTTTTCTGTGTTTGTTGTTGATGTTATGACTATTGTTATTGTTGTTGGTGTTGTTTTTATGTTTTTTTCTATCAAGTTGGGTATCATTGTTGTTGTTTTTTTTAACCAAATTTATCATCATTGTTTTTTTTTTTTTATCAAATTTATCTTCATTGTTTTTTTTTATCAAATTCGTCATCATCATTGTTGTTGTTATCAAATTCATCATCAATGTTGTTGTTGATATTATCATAGTTATCATCATTAGCATGATTATGATTATGATTGTTATTATCATTAATGTTATTATTATTCATTTTATAATCCTTGTTATCATCATCATCATCATCATCATCATCATTAACATCATAATCATTATCATTAATATCATTCCTTTTTATTATCATCATTATTTTTTTTTATCACCGTAAACATCATAACCATCATCATTATCATCAAATTCCCCTTCTTTTAGCAATAAAATATAGTTGTTATCATAATCATCACGTTCTGTCACTCTTCCACCATTTGCAAACTGATCCAATTATAGTACACAGTCAAATCTACATCCATTGCATCACTAATTCATGACAGAATGTGCATGACTGGCTGCATTGCTCATATAACTCGATGCCCTGCTGTGTTTACATAATCTTCGTGTTTTTTTTTTTTTTTTTTTTTTTTCTCTCTGTTGTTGGATGTCTGAATGGTCAAACTATATTAGTATTTAGTTAAATGTATTTGCACAAGGGATTGGATCCAACAAATGTATATGGGTCTTTGGGTACACATTTATGTATTTGTGTCTGTATTTCTATGATTTCTCTCTCTCTGTATTAATTTCAGTTTCGTGAAGAATATAAGTGACATGAGTATTTATTTATTATTATTATTATTATTTAGTTAGTTAGTTCAAGTAAACGTCAGTAGAAAGAAGAATCTAGATTTTTATTCATCTTATATTCATAATTCAGTGTTAACCTGTAATGGACGTTTTTGTGAATATGTATATGTTCACGGCTGTCCTGTCGTGTGTGTATAATATCACAAACATTAGATATAGATATAAATATACAAGTATATTGACAGATAGGTTGAGAGAAGTAGATAGCTTAGATAGCTTAGTATATTTCGAATCAGTAAACTAGATTGATTGAGTATGGAAGTCCGATACCTTCTATTAAAAAAGAAAAAAAAGAAAAAAAAAAAAAAAAAAAAAAAAGTGTAATCATATCTTTTGTCTTTATTTATTTTTTCATTGAGTAATTAAGTTTGAGGATAAAAAAGCCTAATAATGATGATGATAATAATGATAATGATAAAAGTAATAATCATGATAATAATGATAATGATAACGATAATAACAATCATCATAATGATAATAACAATGATGATGATAATAATAATGATAATGACAATAATAATTGTAATACGAATAATAATAACAATAAAAATCAACTTACTTTCAGACACCGTTGCAGGGATTTGCATATTACATGTTGCAAATCTCCATTTTGAGTGATTTGATCATCAAAGCTTTCATGAAATCCTTAATGGGCGGCTGTTGCAACCTTTTATCTATTCATTTTTTTCTCTTCTTCATAATACTCTTAAGGATTTTGTCATCTGCTATTCAACATTGCTTGCATGTTGCTCATATTAATTTTATTTATTTTATTTATAATCTTATTTATGATTGCATGACGTTTGATTATTAGATTAACGGTTTCGAAGAAATTTTTTGTAAGTTTATTGATTTTCATTATTGTTATCATTGATGGCTTTATCATTATCATGATTTCTATTATCATCATTACTATCCTTATCATCATTATTAACATTCTCATTATCATCATATGCAGCAGCAGCATTGTTATCATTATTGTTATCATCATTATCATTAATGATATCACAATATTTATTAGTACTAATATTGTTATCATTACTATTATTACTATCATTATCATTATCATCATTACTATTGTTATTACTACTAGTACTACTATTACATTACTATTATTATCATATATATCACTTGTATTATTATTACTCCTTTTAGTATCATCGTTATCATTATCATCATCTTTATTATCGTAATATTAATAATCATTATCATCAACATCATTATAGTTATTTTTATCATTATCATCATCCCCCTTATCATAATGGTGATAATTATTATGATGATCATGATGATGATTTTTATTTCTGTTGTCATTATCATTATTATGATTATTATTATCATTATTATCATCATCATTGTATACACGCACACACACAGACGCACACACACACACACACACACACACAAACATACACACACACACACACGAACATACACACACACAAACAGACACACACACACATACACACACCTTTCTATGAAATAACAATACATAATCACATGAACATGAATAAAGAACTCAAGGCCGCAACGCAAGAAAGTCCAAATTCTTGCAAGAACAAAATGAAAAGCAACAAATTAAAGACATAAGGGGAAGTTGCCCAATTTTTCTTCATCAACACAATCACGCAAGCAAGCAAATATATTATTTTTCTAACCAAGGCTATAATTACCACATAAATCACACTTATTTAATGACATTGATATTAGTGATGATAATGATAAGAATGATTCAAGAAAATAAAATAAAATAAAATTCTAGTCATGCTAACAACAAGAAAAGCAAATAACAAAGATTTTTTTTTTTCTTTCTTTTTTTTTTAGATAGTACAATTCTTTTTCCTTTTCCTTGAAGAATGTACTTGCACAGCATCTTAGAGCACTAGAAGGAGGAAAGGAGAATACTTTAGACTAATGAGACAACTGAAGGAAAATTTGATATGAAAAAAATAAAGATTCCTTATTTTTGGTGTAATATTCATTATCATTATCATTTCTATTGTCATCATATTTATTATCACTACTGCTGTTACTCTTATTATTTTATCCTTTTTATTATTATTATTTCAACTATCATTAGCATCATCATTAGCATTAATGTAATTAGTATTTTGACCATGGTTATCATGATGATAATGTTTGTGTATATATTTTAGTAATCATGATTATCAGTATTATGATTACAATTCTCTAAATCATTATCTTATCTAATTTAACGCAATCAGTCTTAATTGTTTTCGACTTAAATTGCGCACATTGACAAATCTTCATAATCTGCTATATTACATGGGCATGAAACAGGAAAATGATAGTAATGATGATATTAATAATGATAATAATAACGATAATAATGATAATGAAGATGATAATAATTATAATAATACTAATGATAACAATGATAATAATAATAATAATAATAATGATAACAATAATGATAATATAATGTTAATAATGATAACATTGATAATGATCATGGTTGTAATAATGATGATGATGAGAGTAACAGTAATAGGAATGGTGATAATAATATATTGATAATATAATGATGGAATATTGGTGATGATAATGAAAATGTTGAAAAAAATGATGATAATTCCAATAATGATGATAATGATAAAAACAGTGATAATAATAGCAGTCAAAGTAATGAGGATAATGATAAGCAGATCAATAGTAATGATGACAAAGAAAATAATGATAATAATGTTAATGATGATAGTAATAATCATGATAATAATGATAATGATGATAGTAATAATCATGATAATAATAACAGTGATAACGATAATAATAATCATCATAATGATAATAACAATAATGATAATGACAATAATGATAATGAAAATAATAATTGTAATACTAGTAATAATGACAATAAAAATCAACTTACTTTCAGACACCGTTGCAGGGATTTGCATATTACATGTTGCAAATCTCCATTTTGAGTGATTTGATCATCAAAGCTTTCATGAAATCCTTAATGGGCGCCTGTTGGAACCTTTTATCTATTTATTTTTTTCTCTTCTTCATAATACTCTTAAGGATTTTGTCATCTGCTATTCAACATTGCTTGCATGTTGCTCATATTTATATTATTTATAATCTTATTTATGATTGCATGATGTTTGATTATTAGATTAACGGTTTCGAAGAACTTTTTTGTAAGTTTATTG
>NW_028234417.1:32380535-32383035 GCF_977035675.1 Penaeus japonicus
ATAAAGGACAAGATCCTTCGGCTTCGTCGCCAGTCAAGACCTCGAGTCCTTCTTGGGAATCAGCGAAGACATCCTTGGCCATCGCTCGAGGGAGTCGCGATGACGTCACGACGAGGACTCTTGCTGGCCCTCCTGCTGGTGGGGATCCTCGGCAGGACTCTGGCGGGAGGACAAGGGAGGAAGAACAGTGAGTCTCTCTCTCTCTCTCTCACTCACTCCAATTTTCTCCTCTCTCTCTTTCTCTCTTTCTTTCTCTCACTCACTCCAATTTTCTCTCTCTCTCTATCTATCTATCTATCTCTCTCCCTCCCCCCCTCTCTCTCCCTCCCCCTCTCTCTCTCTCCCCCCCCCCCTCTCTCTCCCTCCCCCCCCCCCCCCCCTCTCTCTCTCTTTCTCTCTCTCTTTCTCTCTATTTCTCTCTTTCTCTCTCTCTTTCTCTCCCGCAGAAGAGAAGGAGCAACGACCAACTCTCATATAGATGCTGATAGTATTACTATTCATAATGAAAAATATGTATTAAGATAAAACACAAATAACTTATATTTAGAAAAATGAATTAACATTTTTTTCGCTCAGGCTGGTGGACTAAGAGAGCGCCAGCTGCCCCTCTGAGTGACGTAATAGAGAACATTGTTGAAGGTAAAGTAATTCCTTATCGTGTGTCGTAAGAGGCTCTGAATGTCTTTTCACTATCAATAATATTTCATTTTCGTGATGCGCAGATGGCTAGGGTATTATGAATGTCTTGATGAATGTTGGTACAGATATTGCAATAGATACCAGTGCACTATCATCTTTGTTGTTTCTTTTTTTTTTTTTTTTTTTTTTTTTTTTTTTTGGGGGGGGGTTCAAATGATACTGAAAGCAACAATGCACTACATATGCAACTTATGACCGCTCTTATCTTTTTATTTGATTGTACGATGAGCAGATAGTCTTATAGATATAGATGTATTATAGATATAGATAATAGATAAAGATATCTTTTTCCAGATCCAAAGTCAAACAGCGATGCGGTATTCCTGTCCTCCACTTCCGGCCATCGAGAGGCACTCATTCCCTGCTGGCACTGTCTCCATGGCACTGTTCCCTGCTGGCACCCTCGCCATGGCACTGTCCGCTTATGCCCGAGGCTAGACCCTGAACAAGGAAAACGGAAAACGGATTCAAGGCAGCTATAAAAAGAAGCTAAAATCATTTCTGGATATTTCTTCTTTATTTGGAAAAGATATATATTAGTATTCATCCCTAACTAAATTATGATGTAGTTGTTCAGATGCTTTGTTCTGGTATGGAGGCGTAACGACGAGGTGTTTGAAGATTAGTATTGCAATAAAGATGGTTATATCTCCCTATCTATATATGTCTATCCATCTATCCCGTCCTTCACAAACACACAGATATATATGTATATATATATATGTATATATATATATATATATATATATATATATATATATATATATATATATATATTTATATATATATGTATATGTATGTATGTATGTGTGTATATATATGTATGTATGTATGTATATATATATATATATATATATATATATATATATATATATATATGTATATGTGTATATATATATATATATGTATATGTATGTATGTATGTGTGTATATATATGTATGAATGTATGTATATATATATATATATATATATATATATATATGTATATATATACACATATTAACATATATATACATATATATATATATATATAAACATGTATATGTATATATATATATATATATATATATATATATATATATATATATATATACATGTATATATACCGTCCATGATAAGATTCAGTTTACCGTGGAAGACGAAAAAATTTAAAAACTAACTTCCCTGGACCCTGATCCATCGGGATGACGACGGCCTGCGTTGCTCAGGATATAGAAAGCCAACAAATAAAGATGCCTATATCCACAACTACTCCGCCCACATCAATAAAACATAAAATTGGTATAGTCATAGGGTTCTTTCTCAGGGGATTAGGAAATCGAAGCCCTGAATATCTCGAGGATGAAATCAAATGACATCAAATACATTGTAGAATCCTTCATAAAACCTTCTACACCCCAGAGGTTACTTCCTAAACCTCAAAAAGAAATCGGCGAACTTCATAACTCGAGCAAGAACCGATCGTGCAACTCAGTGCAACTTCCTCCGTGCAACATATCCAAAACGATCAGTAGGTACTTTGGCACTAACACAGATATAACAAATACGTCCGGCATAAACAGAAGAGACATAATAAGGAGCAAGAAGCCACTCACAAGCAACCCCGATAGCGCCGTATGCTGCATTCCTGGCAGTATGTGCAACAAAGCTTATTGCAGAGAGACAGGATGTGGTTCCAGCAACAGGATTAGCGAGCTTACTACGTCTGCCACCACGGATCCAACGCCACGGTGGCACACGTAGATGAGGTGCGACATCTAGCGGATTGGAAGAAAGCAAGCAAAAGGCATCCGTGAGAGA
>NW_028234417.1:32400535-32403035 GCF_977035675.1 Penaeus japonicus
ATAATCATCACTATAATTATCATTATCATTTTTGTTATTATTGCTATTATCATTATTATCATTATTATTAGTCGTAGTAGTATCATTATCCTTATCATTACCATTTTTATCATTATCATTATCATTATTACTCTTCTTACTATCATTAATATCATTATCATTACCATTAACCTCACCATCATCACTATTACCACCATCACCACCACGATCACAAACATCATCATAATCATCACCAACAGCACCATTATCCTTATCAACTTTATATCATTTTCAACATCAAATTTTGACGTTATATCCAGTCATGTCACTAATTGTGCTATTATTACGACGTGTTGTTGAGAGAATGAAAGTTATACTTGAGTTTTATGAATGAAAATTGCGATTTTACTTATTAGTGTTGTGGTTAGTTAAGTAGGTCTGCTGTCATTGTCATAAATTGTGTAACAGAATGACGGGATATATAATTTTTTAATATCATTATGACATTATATTTTAGATTTTTAGAATCGCCTGTTTCTTTTCGTTTCTTTTTTTGTAATGTGTTCATCATCTTCTTCTTCTTCTTCGTATTCTCCTTCTTTTTCTTTTTTATTCCTCCTCTTCCTCATTATCCTCCATCTTCTTCAGCTTCTTCTTCTTCTTCTTTTTCTTCTTCTTCGTATTCTCCTTCTTTTTCTCTTTTACTCCTCCTCTTCCTCATTATCCTCCATCTCTACCTCCTCGTTATTCTTATTCTTTGAGTTCTTCCTCTTGTTCTCCTCCTACTCCTCCTCCTCATCCTCCTCTTCCTGCACTGTCTTCCTCTTTCTTCTACATCTCCTCATCGACTTCTATCTGCAATTTGTATATATAACAAACTGAAAATAATAAAAAAAGATAAAAGTCCATGAGAAATAACACTATTAATAATAAACACACAAACAAAACTATAAATAACATGCAGATCACAATAAACCTATCTTTTCCCGCTTTCAACTGCGGCAAAGAACAAACACAATAAAAGACAAAACTTTATTACAGACAAACCACTAACTGCTAGTGTGGTTCTAAGCGGTCTCTTAGTCATAGTAAGATAGTTCGTTCACTACATATTAACCTTTCGTGTTGATTTAGTTTAGTAAAATGTTAGAAAGTAGGCTGGGATTTTCTTGGATATATGTTAGGGATAAGGAGAGTTATTCTGTGATAGAAGTGTGGTTTTGATATATTTTATGAAGACTTTGTTGATATGGCAGTGATGTATGGAAACCACAGCAGCATGTCAAAGTTTGGGCGTAAGGGAGTGACAGATGTCTGACTGGTCGTAACTTCTAGAAGCTTTGTTTGAAATAACAAGTGAAAGAGAATACGTCTATTATGATTCTCTAGATTCCAAATAAACAATAAAAAAAATGTACACAAAATCATCGAAGCATAAACAAAGCAAAAAGAAGAAGTCAAGAAATTGAATTACAAATACGCAAAATAAATAGATAAATAAATAAATAAAAAATAATAATAATAAATAAAAAATAAAATTAAAATAACAAATGGAAGAGAATACGTATATTATGATTCTCTAGATAACAAATAAACAACAACAATTTTACATAAAAACAACATTTACACAAAATCATCGAAGCATAAACAAAGCAAAAAGAATAAGAAGAAGAAGTCAAGAAACTGATTTACAAATACGCAACTAAAAAAAAAAAAAAAAAAAAAAAAAAAAAAAAAAAAAAAAAAAAAAAGAAGATACAAGGGCTACCCCATCCAACCTTAATAAAGGACTCTCCTCCACCAAGTATCTAATCCCCCTTTATAACACAGAGACGCTAAGAGTCAGTAGCATTCTCGTGACTGTGGCTACGCGCACGAACGTCTGTCGTAATTTCAGGCTAAGATCAATTGCAGAAGGAGTTATCAGTGCAAGTGAAATCAGGGCAGATCAGCTTGCATTAGCCCAGGAAATTCTGCTTCGATTTTAGAGCTAGTGGTTCCTGTCTGGTTCTCTCTGGTTGTGGTTGTGTGGTTCTCTCTCTCTATGTCTGTCTGTCTGTCTCTTTCTCTGTCTTTCCCTCTCTCAGTTGCTTTCTCTCTCTCTCTCTCTCTCTCTCTCTCTCTCTCTCTCTCTCTCTCTCTCTCTCTTGTTCTATATATCCATAACTATCTATCTATCTGTTTCTTGCTCCTCTCCCTCGTCCTCTTTCTTTCACTCTCTTTCTATCTCTTCTTCTCCCCTCCTCCCTCATTCTTTCACTTCTTCCGATCTTCTCTCCTCTTCCATCTCCGTCCATGCCTTCCTTCTCCCCTCCCCCTCTCTCTCTCCCACTCCCCCTCTCTTTCTCGACCTTCTCTCCTCCTAATCCTCACTCCTCCATCGCCGTCCCTCCCTCTCTCCTTCTCTCCCTTCCCCTCTCCCCCTTTCTCCTCTCCCCTCTTCCCCTTCCCTTCTCTCTCCCCATCTCCCTCTCTTCTTCTCTCCCTAACCCCCTCTCCCCATCTCCCCTTCCCTTCTCTC
>NW_028234417.1:32415535-32420535 GCF_977035675.1 Penaeus japonicus
ATTGTTGTACTCTCATTGCCAGGTGTGACTATTCATCTGCCTCCCCACCTCCCCACCTCTCTCTCTCTCTCTCTCTCTCTGTCTCTCTCTCTCTCTCTCTCTCTCTTCTCTCTTTCTCTCTCCTCTCTCCTTCTCTCTCTCTCTCTCTCTCTCTCTCTCTCTCTCTCTCTCTCTCTCTCTCTCTCTCTCTCTCTCTCTCTCTCTCTCTCTCTCTCTCTCTCTCTCTCTCTCTCCCTCTCTCTTTCTCTATTTCTCTCTCTTTTTTTCTTTATTGTCATGATTATTATGATTAATGTCATGATCGTTATCATCATTATTGTTATAATTTTGTTATCATTATTATAATCCCTATCATTATCATTATTATCACAGTTGTTATTGTTGTTGTCATCATTGATGTTATTGTTGTTAATGAGAGATAGAAAGCAAGAGAGACAGAGAGAAAGAGAGACAAAGAGAGAGAGAAAGAGAGAAAAGGATAAAGAGAGAAAGAGAGAAGAGAATTAAAATATGGTTAAATAAAAAATACGGTATGAACACAAACTTATAAGCCATCTATGACGTCATACATAATAAAAGATAATAAAAATACACACACAAAAAAATATATATTAGTGAACCCATCTACTCGAAAAGGAATCTCTCAGCCGCCCCCCCCCCATCCCGTCCCACCGTGAAATGACGTCATAAACAATCGTTACCAGATAAGAATGACGTCATAAGGAGTCCTCATAATGCAAGATTGTGATGGTTTGGCAACAATTCATTAAATTCCAGTGAAACTATACAATTGAAGGGAGGAGGGGGGGGTGGAGGGACAGGGAGGGAGGGGGTTAAATACAGTCATTGAAAAAAAAAATTGCCGAGTTTAAATAATATTTAATGGGTGTTAGGTATTTGCAACGAAGTGCAACTCGGGCTTAAAGGATTAGCTTGGCATCACTTGCTGTTTATTGAATGGTATGTGTCCGTGGGATTTTTTTTGCAATAATTTTGGCAACATTTTTTTTTTTCATGGTAATGTTGATAATGTTGATGATGATAATAATGATGATAATGATAATAATGATGATGATAATGATAATAATGATGATAATGATAATAATGATGATGATAATAATGATGATAATGATAATAATGATGATGATAATGATAATGATACTAATACTAATACTGATACTAATACTAACACTAATGCTAATACTAATACTAATAATAATAATCTCAATAAAAATGATAATTATAATGATCATAACTACAAGGATAACGATAATGACAACTACAGGAAAAAACACAATAACAATAATAATGACAATAACATAAATGATAAAAATAATGTTAATAATAGTAATAATAACGATAACAATATAAAAAATTGTATTACGACTACTAATGATAATAATGATAATGTTTATAATACCAGCAAATGACCTGACCTGTTTATCATCAAAGGGTCTATTGAATATTATATAATCACCATAAACAATATGATACTAAAATTACTAAAAGTCCAGACATCATTCCATGGAACTTACTTTACTGTAGGTTACTGTGTGAATAATTTACGATCCCATGTGATTACTAATTAAACAACTGCAAAGTTAAACTAATTCAGTTTTTTTACTTTGTATAACTAACTTTGTCAAAGTTTTAACAGCCGTATAAGCGAAGGGAATTTATGAAGCTGTTAGACGAATGACTCTTCATGTCTTCTTCATTTTTATGAGATATGATCAGTTGTTTAAATATGTTATACTATAGAATCAATAGTTAATTATCATTTTATTAGATATGATGATTCATATTGCTAGGATAGGGATACTTTGATCATTAGAGCCTTAAATTCATCGACTTTCATATTTCACAACTTCACCTGATGACCCCGAGTGATCACGTTCGATCGTAAACAGGACGACTGACTTCAAATAGTTTTATCCCTTTTCTGCTCGGTTTGTACATCTATAATGTTTCAAATTACGTATTTATCCAACGTAAGTTAATTCCCTTTTAAATAATACAAGGAAATTACTAATGAAAGAAGAAACGAACTCAAAATATATATCAAAAATTTTCACGAGACGCCATCGTCTGTGGAATCGGACAAAGTGTTAAGAAACAAGTGAGCATCGCTTCTTAGTCCAATCACAAAGGATGTTACAGTAAAGCTTATGGAAAAGAGCCAATTAGAACGTACATAACATCCAATAAGTAGCGTGACTGGTATAAAAGGACCTTATTCACCCTATGAGTTATGCTATTAAAGTTGTTATGCAAGTTAAAAGAAGCGTTCGAAGCGTGTTTATACTGGAACATGTGACTTACAGGGGTTTCGATTGTGGAAGATATTAATAAAACTGATTATTTTTTTTTTTCAAGACACGAACAAGAAAGTTTCTCCACTCTTACACTTTTTTTCTACGAACAACAGTAGATAATTAATCATAAGCACATCATCTTATGTATTTTTTTTTTTTTTTTTTTTTTTTTTTAAGTATTTGACCCTTTTCCTTACTCCTCTGAAGGAACGTTTTTGATATTTGAATAGAGGGTGACGTAAAAATGATTATGTTTTGAGTTATTCTGCATTATAAAATACATGAGAACCAATATAGTCATACACACGCACACACACACACACACACACAGATAGAGAGAGAGAGAGAGAGAGAGAGAGAGAGAGAGAGAGAGAGAGAGAGAGAGAGAGAGAGAGAGAGAGAGAGAGAGAGAGAGAGAGAGAGAGAGAGAGAGAGAGAGAGAGAGAGAGAGAGAGAGAGAGAGAGAGCAAGAGCGAGAGCGAGAGAGAGAGAGAGAGAGCGTGAGCGAGAGCAAGAGAGAGCGAGAGAGAGAGAGCGTGAGCAAGACAGAGTGAGAGAGAGAGACACACACACACACACACAACCGAAAAAGTGTTAGTGAAACCCATTTCATTTGTAGGGAGAACCTTTTACAGCTTAGAAAATCTACAGCGCCCAAACTAGAAAAAGTCCGGCCTTGCATCACAACAAAAACAATGTAGTGCTGTGATATAGACCTACTCCGAAGTTACTAAACACTCAATGAGGTGTTATTGAATGCACTTTGAAAATGGAGAATAATTTACGATGCTGCGTAGCGCACCGGACGCGCAGTATTTGTAATGTTGACTATGTGCATAATGTATGATTTTGTGATGTAATGTGAGGGTAGAAAGATTATTGACTTCTACAAGCAGGTTTATACAAAGTCTCTCTCGCTTTCTCTTTCTGTCTGACTCTCTCTCTCTCTCTCTCTCTCTCTCTCTCTCTCTCTCTCTCTCTCTCTCTCTCATTCTCTCACTTTCTCTTGCTCTCGCTCTCTTTCTCTCTCATTCTCTCACTTTCTCTTGCTCTCGCTCTCTTTCTCTCTCTATCTCTCTCTCTCTCTCTCTCTCTCTATCTCTCCTTTCTCTCTCTTTCTCTCTCTCTCTCTCTCTCTCTCTCTCTCTCTCTCTCTCTCTCTCTCTCTCTCTTTCTCTCTCTCTCTCTCTCTCTCTCTCTCTCTCTCTCTCTCTTTTTCTCTCTCTCCCTCCCTCTCTCTCTCTCTCTCCTTTGTTTTCTTTCAAACTTTCCAGAAATTAAAATTCCAGAGCATTTGATTTATTGATATTGGTACGAACCGTGAAATGGCAATGTTCCAATAGATTAAACTGATTCACAAAAGTTTATTAATACGTCAAGTTTCATTAATAAAGATTCTTTCATTCTGTGAGGTCATTAGCAAAGACTAATTGCTATCATCCAGTTAATGACGTTGATACCTTCAAATCAGCGGTTGGGATGAAAGATACGGAGTAATTAGGCGTGTAGCAATGAGAATGTTGATGGTGATGATGTGAATAGAGTAATGATGATGATGATGATGATGATAATGAGGATGATGATGATAGTAACGATAATGATTATGATAAGAATGATGATAATATTGATGAGTATGATAATGATAATGATAACAGCGATAATGATAATGATTATGATAACAATGATAATGATTATGATGACAACGATAATGATAATGATAACAACGATAATGATAATGATAATGATAGCAACGATAATGATAATAATAACAATAGTAATAATAAAAATGATAATAATGATAAACAACGATGTTAATATACCATCATTTTTCCCCGACATTTACCCATTTCAGAAATATCCGTTGAAACATCAATTGCAATATCATGGATCATTTCCACGAGGCTTTTACACTAAGTATATTTTCATCATAGACATATTCATATATAACATAAGGATAAAACAGCAGCAATTTCTTTTTAAATAATACATCACTAAAATAATGAATAAGCTGCCATGTTTCACGTGACGAATTGATACATATTGCAACGGAAGTTTCTTGCAATACCTCGAAAAAGGGTAATTCTTTTTTCGAGCAGTGCTCTTTAGCAGCTGAGGTATTGGAGGCTTGTATAATATGATCCATAATAGTTAGTATGGTATGGAAATAGATCGATCGATAGATAGATAGATGGATAGATAGAGGTAATAAATACTGTATATGTAAAGAGGTGAATAGATTGATAATGATGATGACGATGATGATGATAACAATAAATGATAATTTTGAAAATTGCAATAACAAAAGCAGCAATGACAAAAAGAATAATTGCAATTATAATATTATCAATAATAACATTGATAATGATGATAATGATATCAACAATGATATTAATGATTTCAATAATGATATTTATTATGATGATGATAATGAAAATCATGATACAATTACTTCTTTTACTAGAACTATTTTCGATAGCAATGATAATGACAATGATGATAACATTAAGAATGAAAATGATGATAATGATACTAATAATGATGATGATAACAATAAGAATGATAATGACGATACTAATAATTATGATAATACTGATATTGATGATTGTAATAATAACATAATGATAATAATGACACAAATGATCATGATGATAACAATAATATATAATGATAATACTTACAATAAGA
>NW_028234417.1:32425845-32430845 GCF_977035675.1 Penaeus japonicus
TCTCTCTCTTTCTCTATCCTCCCTCTTCTTCTCTCTCCATCTCTCTATCTATCTATCCTTCCTTCTTCCTTATCTCTAGTATGTGTTTGTATATTAGTAAATATTAGCGTAAGCTTTCGGTAGACAGTTTTTTTTTTTTTTTTTTTTGACATCTTTTGGGTATCTTTTGAAATATTTGTTAAAAGACTTTCTCTTTGAGTTACCTGCGTATGATGACAGACGGCGGCTGAATGCAGAAAGAGAAATGGATTCTATTCCTTTGGGTTTGGAACTTTGCTGTAGCGACGCACTTTTTACTTGAATGTTTCTGAACAGAGATAGTTTTTTTTGTTTTTTTTTAATCTACATTTGGATCATCGGGAAGTGCATAATGTTTGGTTTCGCTTGGAATGAATATGCAGAATAGATTCCTTATTGAAAGATTTTCAGTAAGTATTTTGTATTTGAAAGGATCCACACACACACACAGACGCGCGCACAGACACACACACACACACACACACACACACAAACACACACACACACACGCTCGCTCGCTTACAAACGTGTGTGTATGTGGGGGAGGGTGGGG
Source organism: Penaeus japonicus (assembly GCF_977035675.1). NCBI lineage: Eukaryota > Metazoa > Arthropoda > Malacostraca > Decapoda > Penaeidae > Penaeus > Penaeus japonicus. The sequence continues at coordinate 32,426,417 of NW_028234417.1, forward strand.
ATGGGTGGGGGTTGGTTTGTGGGGCACTTCCATGGGTTATGAGTGTGATGTGGTGTCTGTGTATGTTTGCAGTGTGTATAGTATGTGTGTGGTGGGCGTACACTAGTCTTAGCACAACCAAACCCCAACCCTCAAGACCCCGAAGGATCCCATCTGCCCTTCTGCCTCGCGTGACGAATGTCTACATGTTGCAGGACCACATCGCAAGCCAGATGAAGCCGCCCCGGGCTGCTCTAAATCTAAATGTGATATTGATTACTAAGAGCTACGGCCTTTTCCCTGGTGGGTTTGTTAGATTCTTAGAATTTTGATTTTTTAAACTATGATTATTTCTTTATCTCTATATCATTTTATTTATCTGTTTCTTTATTCGATCCTCCTCAATTTACTCGTTACTTTATCTATTTGTCTGTGTGTTTGTTTATAACCTATTATTTGATTATTCACCTATTTATGCATTTATCTTTTTTACTTAGTAATTATACTTATTTCTGTATTACCTAGTTATCCATGCTTATCCATCAAATGACTAATTGATACCTAGGTTGTTTTTATACACCTAATTACTTATTACTCCACAAATTTCTCCACAGTTTCACCTCAAACAATTAAAAAGACTATATAGATATATTCATCACCAAATAAACATTAATTACTTCTAAACAATATTACCTCCAACACATAAAGAAAAAAATATAAGGACAGATTCATGACCTAATTTGAATTTCCTTTTCTAACTTCTCTCAGCTAAATTTAGCACTTGCAACGGGAATTAAAACGTTGCGTATCATTGTTTTGCCGAGCTGGTTACTAATCAGCCTCTTTTTATTCCTCAGCTACTCTCATTTCCCAGTCTTGCACGGGATAAGGTTTCGAGAATGAATGTTCATTGTGGAGGAGAGTCGAGATAAGAACGTCAAGACAGCGCAGGAAGTGGGTACAAAGGCGAGTTAGTGAAGTGCGGCGTTGTAAATCCGTAGACTTTGTTGGGTTTATTTGTTTTACCTTTTTATTTGTGTTTTTCTCTTTTTCTTGCGTTTTTTATGGTTGATTTTGGATTTTGTAAGATTTCAAAGTTGACGATTGGCAATGAATAACTAGATAATCGTGTTGGATACTGCACTTATAGTTACGATTATACAATAAGAAAGCTTATAGAATTTAAAAGACCTCTTACTCTTAAAGCTGTGATAGGATCAGCATCTTTAGAAATGTCTTCATCTTGAGCAAGAAAGGGAGGTAGAAAGGTTCATTCGCTAACTTAGTTTGAAAACATATGTGAGGAGAGTCTACTTTATATATATAAAGGGAGAGAATCGAATAATCATACGAACATATGAGTATATACGTGAGAATATACGTGTATATTTATGTGTGTGTGTGTGTATATATATGAAGAATTTAGATTATATTTGATAGTGAGATAGTGATAGATATTTATATTTATAGTTTTTTTGTATATTTTAGATAGATATTTATACTGTATTGTTTTATATATACATATATAGAGCATTGATTGATATTAATATTATATAGAATATACGTATATATATATATATATATATGTTATATAATTATATATATTTTATACTTATTATATATAGTGACATATATTAGAGATATATACTTTTATATATACATGTATGCATGTGTGTATATCAATATAAATGCATATATGCATATATATATTTTATAGATTATTGATATTATATTATTTATATAGATATTATATATATATATATGGCAGATATGCATATGGCAATTGATATTTGTTTATTGATATATATATATTTTGTTATTTAGTTTTGTTTTATATTGTTGTGTTGCTGATATATATTTTCATAGATAGATGATATATTTTAATATATATGATATTTTCTATAGGTTTGAGAGTTTTTGGTGATTTAGAGTGATGATAGTTTAGATATAGATATTGATAGATAGTTAGGCATTAGTTTTGTTATTGAGTTACACTACTGTGTGTGAGTGATTGAGAGATAGTAGTTAGTTTGATTGAGAAGTGTGTGATAGGATGTGGTTTGTGTCTTATTTTCGTGGTTATGATGGGATTAGTGTGTTAGTGAGGTGAGATTGGAGTGTGATTGATGTGTGTGTGTCGTGTGTTGTGTGAAAGTCCCCCCCCCCAGAGAGAATGGGACCTGAGTGGTTCGAAAGAGTGGAGAGATTTGAGAGGTAGTGAAGAGAGTAGAAGTCGACGAGAGAGGCACTGAAGAGAGAAAGAACAGAGGTGAGAGAGACGAGAGACGTCGAGAGAGAGGAGGTAGTGTGTTGTTGTGTGTGATGTGTGGTGTGCTTGTGTTGTGTGTGTGTGTGTAGTACTACTGTGTGTGTGTGTGTGTATATATCCCCCCCATTATATATATATTATATATATATATATATATATATATATATTATATATATATATTATATGGACATATATGGATATCCTTATTGTGTGTGTGTGTTTGTGTGTGTGTTTATGTATGCATGTATGTATGTGTGTATATATATAAATGTGTATATACATATATATATATATATATATATATATATATATATATATATATATATATATAGGTGTGTGTGTTGTGTTGTGTGTGGTCGTGTGTGTGTGTGTGTGTGTGTTGTGTGCTGTGTGTGCTCCGCGTGTGTGTGTGTGTGTTGTGTGTGTGTGTGGTGCGCTGTGTGTGTGTGTGTATGTATATGTGTATATATATATATATATATATATATATATATATATATATATATATATATATATATATATATACATACATATACACGCACACACACATACATACATACATATATAAACCAAGAAAGTAAAGGAAAGAAAACTTGCTCTTCATCTTTATTGATAATACCCAACGAAGATAATGCACAAATATTCAGAATTAATCGAGGCAGTGAATCGGGATTTTGCAACCAACTAAAGTTAATCTATGCTGTGCAATATTTTTCAATTGGCAGCGCTCCTGGGCGTTACTCCCACGCCTCTACGGAGGAGAGAGGAAGGAGGAGAGAAGGAAATGAAAAGAGGAGGAGGACTGGTAGAGGAGGACAAGGACTGGTAGAACTGGTTTTAGTGGAGGGAGGAAGAAGATATAAGGAGAGACGATGAGGACGAGTGAAGGAGAGAAGGGAAGGTGAGGGAAGAAGAAGATATATAGAAGTAGGAGAAGATATAGAAGATAGGAGAAGGAGACGAAAAGGAGAAGAGGAGGCAGATCAGAAAAAAGGAACGAAAGATAAAGAAGATATGGAGAAGGAGAATATTGAAGAGAAGAAGGAGGAGAAAGAATATTATTATATATATATATATATATATATATATATATATTATATATATATATATATATATATATATATTTCTATATAGCCATTATATATATATATATATATATATATTTATATTGGATATATATATGTGTGTGTGTGTGTGTGTGTTTATGAGTGTGTGTGATGTGTAGGTGTGTGTGTGTGTGTGTGTGTGTGTGTGTGTGTGTGTGTGTGTGTGTGTGTGTGTGTGTGTGTGTAGGTGTGTGTGTGTGTGTTGGTGTGCATGTGTATGTGTGTTAATGACAGAAAAAGAACAAGACAGCAAGCGAAGAGAGAGAGAGAGAAAAAAAAACAGAAAAAAAAAGGAATATAAATGACAGAGAACAAATATAAAAAAGAAAAATAAATCCTCAACTCTGATCCCTTATCTAAGCAGACGCCCATGATACCTCCTAGAATTAATCTACAATTTCCTCTTACCTTACAGCTCATCGTCACTGTCTCTAGTCGTACGATAATTCTTTTTCTTTTTTTTAAGGTGGAACATATGAGACTCGAATGCCTTGTCAGTGGTTGTCTGATGGCTCTGATAATACCACACACACTCACACACACACACACAAACACACATACACACACACAAACACAACAAACACAAACACACACACACAAACACACAAACACACACACACAAACAAACACAACAAACACACACACATACACACACAAACACAAACACACACATACAAACACAAACAAACACACACACACAAACACACAAACAAACACACACACACACACAAACAATCAAACACACACACTCACACAAACACACACACACACAAACAAACACACAAACACACACACACACAAACAAACACACAAACACACACACACAAACACACACCGAAGATGACGCAACAGCACTGGATCTTCCTCATCTTGTTGCTTTGTTCTCCACTTTTCTGTTACAGGCGACGATCTGTGTGTAAGCAGTAATGTATGTGGTTCAAGATTATGGTTCTTGGCAGTTGTGTAACAGGATGGTATAATGGTTTATCGAGGTCGTTAAAAAGATACATTTATATATTCATGCGTGTGAGTGTTAGCGTGTGTGTGTGTGTGTGTGGGTGAGATAGATAGAGAA
>NW_028234417.1:32450845-32453345 GCF_977035675.1 Penaeus japonicus
AGAGAGAGTGGGGGTGAGAGAGAGAGTGTGTGTGAAAGGGAGGGAATGAGAGAGAAGAGGAAGAGGCAGTAGAGGAATGATGGAAAAAACAACAAAATGATGAAAGACAAGAAGGATAGAAGAAAGGAGATGGAGAAAGGGTAGAAAAAGAGAATAGAAGATAGAAGAAATGAAAGAGAAAGGGTGTGAAATGAAGAAAAACAATGAAAGGATGAAAAGAAGAAGAAAACATAGACTGAATGAAAGGTAGTCCAGAGAAAGGGAAGAGGAGGGGGAGGGGGTGTTGAAAGGGAGGGGGAGATGAGGAGACAATGAGGGGGGTTTTTACAAATTGCACTGACAGTAGGGGGCTGAAGGGGTGAGGGGGGAGGGGCTATTGGGAACTCTGACGAGAGGGGCTGACTAATAGGGCTAATACCTACGAAGAAGCTAATAGGAGGTCTGACATAAAGAACTTGACAGAGAGAGTGAATGATGAAGAAAAAAAAGATAGAGATAGAGAGAGAGACAAAAAAAAAATAGGGAGGGGGGTTGGGGGTAGGTAGTAGGCTCCTTTTGGCATCAGTAGGGGACATGGCACGGATGGATGCCCGGCCCTGGCACTGTGGACGCGCCAGTGCCAGCAGTAAAAAAGTGAATGGGAAGAGGAGAGTCGAGGCTAACGACCGTAATATGCAGGAAAAAAATCATAACTCTTTTGTAAGTAGTATTTATATGTGTGTGTGCGTGCGTGCGTGCGTGCGTGTGTGTGTGTGTGTGTGCGTGTGTGTGGGTGTGGGTGTGTGTATGTGGGTGTGTGGGAGTGTGTTTGTATGTGTGTGTGTTTATTAGATTGTGTCTGTGGGTGTGTCTGTGTGTGTGGGAGTGTGTCTGTATATGTGTGTGTGTTTGTTAGATTGTGTATGAGTGTGTATATTCGTATCTCAAAGTACTCATATCCACCGACATACGTATAGCCTTACGTGCTGTCTACTTATCCGCATATCCATTCATTATACTTTGTGTGCATTCAAGCATGCATCTAAGGTGACGTCTTTCACCTGTAACTCAAGGAAAAGATATAATTTTCTAACACCTGTTGTCTTGGATCGCAGATGTTATGTCATTTCCTATGAGTCATCACTGAGAAGCTCTGTGGGTGTTCCTGGTTGCCTATGTGTGGGCGTGTGGGCGTGTGGGTAGGAGGATACACGCGGGTGTGTGTGTGTGTGTGTGTGTTTATGTTTGCCCGTGGACGTTTATCTTTGGATGTGTGTTTGTGTGTCTGTGGGGTGGGTAGGTTACGTGTGTGTGTGTGTGTGTGTGGCGTGTGGGCGTGTGTTTATGCACTATTGGAGATAGAAATACACGTGTTACTATTTTCCTCAATGTTTATGTGTGTGTGTGTCTGTATATATATATTTATATATATATATATTATATATATATATATTATATATATATATATAAAATATATATAATTATATATAGATATATATATGTAAATACATATCTATAGATATAATATAATATATATATATTATATAATATATAATATAATAGATATATTATCTATTATATATATATATCAATAGATATATATATATAGATATATAAATTATTATATTATTATATATATATGTAGTATATATATATATATATATTTATATATTATAGATAGATAGATATATATGTGTGTGTATATATGTATATATATAGATAAAAAGATATATATAAATATATATATATATATATATATAGATATATATATACACACATCACACACAACATTTATAATAATTATATATATATATATAATATATATATATATATATATATAATATATGGTAAATATATGTACACATATATACATAGTTGTATAGATGTGTATACATATATAGATATAATATATATACATATACATATATATGCGATATATGATATTATTATAATATAATATTATATATATATAAACATATTTTGCACGCTTATATTATCGCTATCAGTAATTATATGTATATATATCCATATCTAAATATCACGGTATATAGTATATAAATATATATATGTATTGCTACATATGGTATATATAGTATATATATAAAAATATATATATAAAAATATATATATATATCAGTATATATAGTATATATAATAGAATATATGTATAAATACATATTATATAAGATATATCTATATTATATATATAATATATTATATATATGTGTGTGTTGTGTGTGTGTGTGTGGGTGTGTGTGTGTGTGTGTGTGTGTGTGTATATATATAAGTTCTATATATAATATATATATATATATATGATATATATATTTATTTATATGTATGTATGTAGTATGTGTGTATATAGTATATTGTAATGTATAATATATATATATATATAAATATATATATATATATAATTAATAATATAATACATATTATATTCAGATATAGTATATTATATAGATAATAGAATATAAATAGATATATGTAATACATATATATACATATATATATCATACAT
>NW_028234417.1:32478345-32480845 GCF_977035675.1 Penaeus japonicus
TTGTGTGTTTGTTTTTAGTTGTGTGTAAGTGGTTGGTGTGTTGTGTGTTGTGTATTTGTGTGTTTGTGATTGTGTTAGTGATTGGTGTGTGTGTGTTGTGTATTTGTGTGTTTGTGCTTGTGTTAGTGGTTGTGTATGTTTGTGTGTTGTGTGTCTCTGTGTGTGTATCTATGTATGCATATGTTCAAGTAGATAATTCTAATAAATAACACTCAAAGAAGAACTTCTTGAGTCACATCAATAGCTAAATCTAAGTTGTCAGTTTCAAAAATATCTATTTTGGAGGCTTGTTGAACGTGCAGTCTTTGTTGATATGTTGTTGTTTTTGTGTACTTGTATGTGAGTGTTTGTTTGTGTGTTTGTTTGTGTGTGTCCATGTGAGTTTTGTCCCATGGTTTAGAGGGTATATTAAGAAACACTATTTTGAAAACATAGATATAAGACGATCAGTAATAATTCTTACATACAATGCAAAACAAACGATAAACAAAGAAGTAAACAACAACAAAATAACAAAACAATAAACCGAGACAAACAGGAAAGCGAAAGAAAGACGAATAAAAGATGCTTAATGCATAAACAGCAAACAAGGTTAAACGGATCTTTTCTTGGCTGAAGTGCATTCCAGGTTTTTATCTGAATCACAAATACGGGAAGTGATTAGGAGAGGGAGAGAGAGGGAGGGTGAGAGAGAGAGACAGAGAGAGAGAGGAAGAGAGAGGGAGGATGAGAGAGAGAGAGAGAGAGGGGTGATGAGGTAGGGTGAGATGGAGGAAGGAGGGAGAGAGAGAAAGAGAGAGATGGAGGGAGTGTAAGGCAGGGAGAAAGATAGGGAGATAGAGAAAGAACGAGGGAGAGAGAGAAAAGGAAGATGGAAGTAATAAAAAAGTATCAAAAGAGGAATAGAGAGAGAGAGAAAGGGGAAGACAGAGAGAGAAAAAGAGATATATTCTTTTAACTGAGATTTGTAAAAAAAAAAAAAAAAAAAAAAAAAAAAAAAAAATCCGCGCTAGGTCACCGGTTGACACAATAGGCAAGGGAAATGGAGAATTTGCAAAGATGGAATGCAACCACATGCAAATGCAATCCAATTTCCTATTCGGTCTTCAGAGAGTGATATCGCCTGATATATACGAACAAAAAAAAAATAGAAAAAAAATACCTTGCAAGGAATATATGCTGTTTTCTTAAGTTCATTGAATCAAATATGTACGTTCACCAGGCAGTTTTGGGTATTCCCATGTAACCCTATCCTCTCTATCTTTTTTTTCTTTTTTTTCTCTATTTATCTATCTATTTGTTTATCTGTCTATCTTTCTTCTCTCTCTCTCTCTCTCTCTCTCTCACACACACACACTCTCTCTCTCTCTCTCTCTCTCTCTCTCTCTCTCTCTCTCTCTCTCTCTCTCTCTCTCTATCTATCTATTTCTCTCTCTCTCTCTCTCTCTCTCTCTCTCTCTCTCTATATATATATATATATATATTAATATATATATATATATATATATATATATATATATATATATATATATATATATATATATATATATATATATATATATATATATATACATATCTACCTATCTCACCTCCCCCCCCCTCCCTCATAATACACATCCACCAATCGCGAAGAAAACCTTCCACTAATTTGCAATCAGGTGATCATTTGCATCCGAATATCTTTGGATTTTCCTTGTCCATTTTCTTAGATAATTCTTAGATAATTCTCCGTTTTTTTAACGCGAAATGATGGGGGAAATAGATAAGGAGGGGGTGAGAATGAATAAGGAGTGGGAGGGGAGGAGGGGAGAGATGGGAATGGGGGAGGAGGGAAGAGGGAAGGGGAGATGAGAATGGGGAGGGAGAGAGGGATGGAGGGAGGGAGGGAGGGGAAAGGGAGGGGACGGGAGATGAGGAAGGAAAGGGAGGGAGGGGAGACGGGGAAAGGAAGTGGGAAGGGGGGGGTAGATTGGAAGGAGGGAGGGAGGGAAGAGGATGGGGAGACGGGAGGGAGGGAAGGGGAAGGGGAGATGGGGATGGGGAAGGAGGGAGGGAGGGAGATGGCAAGGGGGAGGAATGGAGAGATGGAGTCGGAAAAGGAAAGGGAGAGGGAGGAAGAGAGGGAGTCGGGGAAGGAATGGGGAACGGAGAGAGGGAGATGGGGTGGACAAGGGGAAGCAGAGAGGGAGATGGGGAGAAGGGTGAGGGAGGGAGTGAAACCAGGAACATAATTGAAGGGAGAGAGGGAAACGGGAAGGAAAGGGGGACAGGGAGGGAAATGGAGGAGAAGAAGGGGGGAACATGAGGAAAGGAAGGGGGAGGAGAAAGGATAGAGGGATTGAGTGAAGAAACATAAGGTAGAAAGGAGATGGAGAAGGGAGGGAGAAAAAGAAAGAGAGATACAAAGAAGGTGGGAGAGAATGATTGACTAATCACTGACTAAATAGATGCCCAGAGAGAGAGAGAGAGAGAGAGAGAGAAGGAGAGAGAGAGAGAAAGA
>NW_028234417.1:32493345-32498345 GCF_977035675.1 Penaeus japonicus
CACCACACATATATATATATATATAATATATATTATATAATATATATATTAAATATATATATATTATATATTTATATATTATGTGTGTATGTGTGTGTGTGTGTGTGTGTGTGTGTAGTGTAGTCGATTGCAGCTGGCATTACATGTCATTCATGTTGCTTGGTTGTGACACGAAAAAGAATCCAGTAGTAACCGAGGAAGAACAAAGCAAAAATCCCACGTTATGACAGACCAAGAATAGAGTTCTCTTGTCCTCAATTACAGGTATGATTTTTTTTAGGGGAGGGGGAGGGGAGGGAGAGGGCGTTCATCTATTTTTTTTTCTTTCTTTCTTTCTTTTATTGCAGCGAGCGACCGTGTTGACATGTAATATTGCATGACATGAGTGTCCGATAACATGTTTGTTTCAAGATACGATCATCACTGTTATCAAGGATTGTGTGGTTAAGCAAAAGCGGGGGAGGAAGAGGGGGGAGAAGGGGGTGAGAGGGGGGGGAGGTAATGAGAATGGATGGGTGAATGTGGAGAAGTAGTGGAGAAGAAGGAGGAGGAGGAAGAAGAGGAGGAGGTGGATGAGGAGGAAGAAGAGGAGGAGGAGGAAGAGGGTAGGGAGGTGAAGAGATACAATTCAAAATAAAACGACACGGTGAAGGAGGAGGAAGAAGAAGAAGGAAGGGAAAAAGAAAAGGAGGAGAACGGAAGGAGGGATTACAAGAGAAGTGAAGGAAATACTACCGTAAAAAAGGGAAGAACAGCGAATAGAGGAAGAACAAGAGGAAAGACCAAAGCGAAAGAGAGAACAAGCGAAGGGGAAGCTCAATGTAAGACAAAAGACAAAGAACAGAAGAAGATAAAGGCGAAGAGGAGAAGGACGAAGAACGAAGAAGAGACAACCCTCAGAAGCAGAAGACGAAGGCCCGAAGGAGGAGGAGGAGGAGGAGAAGGAGAGGAGGAGGAGAGAGAGAGGATGGGGAAGAGAGAGAGCGGAGGAGGAGGAGGAGAGAGAGAGGAGGAAGAGGAGAAGGAAAAGAGGAGGAGGAGGAGGAGAGAGAGAAAGAGGTGGAGGAGAGAGAATGAGGAGGAGGAGAGAGAGAGGAGGAGGAGGAGGAGAGAGGATGGGGAAGAGAGAGGGGAGGAGGATAGAGAAGAGAGAGAGCGGAGGAGGAGGATAGAGAGAAGAGGAGGAGGAGGATAGAGAGAGGAGAAGTAGAAGAGGAGGAGGAGGAGAAGGAAGACCCACGCGCACAGGAGAGCTACTAAAATCCCCCCCACCCTCCCCCCCCTCCAGCCCGCCGAAGAGTCAGGGAGCGCCATAAGTGATACGTCTCCGCTCGTCGTGCATAATGAACACTCCGGGTTTTACGGCGAGGGAACGAGTTTTCCCGACTTTGACTGCGTGCTTCCTTGGCCCGCAAAGTGACACTAAAAAGACCCGGATCTAAGCCCCCTTCCTCTGGCGCTCTTGCACTCACTCACTCACTCCATACACCCCCACGCCCACCCTCATCTCCTTCGCTCACTCCGATACTCACAAATATATATATATATATATATATATGCACACGTTCGCACCCCACACACGCGCATATATACGGGCATACACACATACACACACGCGCGCGCGCAGACAAGCCTACACACACACTTCCACACTTCCCTTCTTCTCCTACCCACCTTCCCACCCGCCCACCCACCTATCCACACCTACACATTCACACCCATTCTCACATCCCGCCCCCCTCCACTTACCCTCCCACCCACATATCAATGACACCTACACCTTGACATCCATCCTTACACCCTCACACCCACATTCCCACCTATCTACCACCCACACCTACATCCTAACACCCATCCATACACACTCACACTCACCTCACACCCACTTTAATACCCATCCTCACACACTCACACCCACCTTCACACCCACCCTCATACCACCTACACCTACACCCTAACAACCACCTTCCCACCCACACTCACACCTACACCCTAACAACCACCTTCCCACCCACACTCACACCCACCTTCCCACCCACCCTAACACCCACCCTCACACCCTCCTTCCCACACACCTCCTCACACCCACCCTCACTCCCACCTAACACCCTAACACCCCCCACCCCCCACCCCCTTCCCATCCTTCCCCCTCAACTTCCCATCCTTGAGGAACAGCACCTCAGCAACAGAAGACGAAAGGTACATGAGTCACACAGAGGATGAAAGAAGCCCTAGGAGAGAAGGAACCCAGAAACGGGATAAATATTAGGATCATAAGGATGCGTAAGGATAGAGGAGGTACGGGAAGTGAGGTAGGATAACGGACTAACGAGGGGCGCTGGGAAGGTTTGGGGATTTGGTTTTGTGAGAGAAAGAGAGAGATAGAGCGAGAGAGAGAGAGAGAGAGAGAGAATAAGTGAGAGAGAGAAAGAAAGAGAGCGACAGAGAGAGAGAGAGAAAGAAGAGCGACAAAGAGTGACAGAGAGAGAGTTATAGCGACAGAGAGAGAGAAAGAATAAGAAAGAAAAAGAGAGAGCGACAGAGAGAGAGTGAGAGAGAGTGACAGAGAGAGTGAGAGAGAGAGAAAGAGAAAGAAAGAAAGAGAGCGACAGAGAGAGAGAGAAAGAAAGAAAGAAAGAGAGAGAGAATAAGTGAGAGAGAAAGAAAGAGAGCGACAGAGAGAGAGATAGCGACAGAGAGTGAGAGGGAAAGAGAGAGAGAGAGAGAGACAGGCTGTGTGGGTGGATGTGTGTGTGTGTGTGTATAAACAAGACTATGCCTTTGCGATGTGTATGTGTAGGTGTGGGTTGGATTGTATGTGTATCTGTCGCATGTCAGTCTGTATAAGGGTATATTCGTATGAGTGTGTTTGTTTGTTTGAGTTTATAATGAACTTTCATATTCAGTTCACTTGTTTGACTAATTGAGCGAATAAGGCCATATGAAACAGATCGTTGTTCATTACTTATATTTTATGACGATCATTGAATATCATTTTAAATATTTATAGGCATATGTGCGTGTAATTCATAAAAAAAACTAACGTACACACAGATATAATAAAACACAGTAAGCACACCATAAAAAAAAACATTATAAATCCACACACACAGATATGATAAAACTCAGTAAGACAGAGATAAAATCTTAACGTTTCGAACTTTTTAATTAAAGGTTCATTCTCGACAATCAAAAATCTATTTTATTTACGTCAGAGAATGAACTTTCACTATAAGTTCGAGGTATTACGATTTTATATTTCATTCTTACTGTGACAGTGTTATTTGTATATGGTTGTGTGTGTGTTCTTGCTTATTAGTATCAATGATGTGTTGATGATGATGATGATAAGGATAATTATGATAAATGTGAGAGTAATAGGGATAGTGATGATGGTGATGATGATGATAATGATGAAGATAATGATAATGATATGAAGAGATCACGAGAGTAATAATGAACCTTAAGAGAGAACAAGAAAATGAATACACTGTGAGCAAACGTTAAAAAAAGCAAATAAAAAAAACGGAAATTCAAAAATCAAACGAGTAGTTATTATACTCACATTATCATATCTGTTTTTCAAAAAATGACAAAAAAAAAGCAAATTCAAACAAAAGAAAAACGGAAATTCAAAAATCAAACGAGCAGTTATTATACTCGTACTACTATAGCTGTTGATTGAATATATAAATAAAAGAAAAGAAAAAAAAACACAACTGTACCGTACTAAGTCAGTTTTATTTTCATGGTTAAATATCTGAATCGTATGGAAATCCAGGGGTAAAAATACATATATACATATTTCTCCTCTTTGAATATTCATATCATTGCATATAGAATACTCTGATGTAGGGGGTGGATGTGCATGTGCGTGCCTGCATCTGTGCAAGTGCGTGAAATTGCATGCGTTTAAATCTTATGTATTGCAAATGCTAGTGTCTTTATTCTAAGGGAAATATTTCTTTTCCGTGGTCTTCAAAGTGAGCAAAAAAAAGAGAGTGAGAGACAAACGAAGAGAGAGTAAGAGGGAAAGAGATATGTGCAGTACGTGTGTGTGTGTGCGTGTGTGTGGGGATGGGTGGGTGGGGGGGGTGTATGTGCGCGTGCGTGTGTGTTTAAGAGAGAGATGGATAGCGAGAAAGAGAGAGAGAGAAACTAAAAGGGAGAGAGATACTCATGAGTGAAAGATAGAGATACGGAGGGAGCGAAAGAGACAAACGGAAAAAATACATATAGACAAATGAATAGGGAGACAGAGAAATGGAGAAAGGCGAACTAAGAGATATACCGAGAGACTAAGAGAGAGAGACACACAAACCGGGGATAGAGAGAGAGAGAGCAACAGAAAGAGCCAAAAAGAAAGAAAGATAAAAGATAGAGAAAGGTACAAACCTGGAAGAGAGAGAGAGAGAGAGGGAAGAGAGACAGAGAAAGGTACAAACCTGGAAGGGAGAGAGAGAGAGAAAGAAAGAGGAAAGAGAAAGAGAGAGAAAGAAAGAAGAAAGAGAGACAGAGAGAGGTACAAACCTGGAATTGAGAGAGAGAGAGAGAAAGAAAGAAGGAAGAGAGACAGAGAGAGGTACAAACCTTGAATTGAGAGAGAGAGAGAGAGAGAGAGAGATCCCAAGGAGAGACATAAACATCGGCCCGCCCCCAAAGTGCGCTAAGCTCGCAACTCGGATGAACTTGACAAGTTTTGCCGTCTTAACGATGTCCGTCCGCTGCCGCCGTTCCGGGGAGATGAACAGCTCCCGCTTCCAGCCTCGCGTCCCTCTCTCTCTCCCTCTCTCTCTGCCCCCTCTCTCTCTGCCCCCTCTCTCTACCCCCTCCCCGCCTTCTCTTACTCTCTCCCGGCTCTCTCTTCCTCTCTCCCGGCTCTCTCTTCCTCTCTCTCCCAGCTCTCTCTTCTCCTCTCTCCGCCTTCTTTTCCCCTCACCCAGGCTCCTCCCCTCTACCCACTCTCTCCTCCCCTCTTCCTACCCTCTCTACTCTTCCCC
>NW_028234417.1:32525479-32530479 GCF_977035675.1 Penaeus japonicus
TAATAATAATAATAACAATAATAATGATAATAATAATAATAATAATAATAGTAGTCATAATAATAATGATAACAATAATAATAATATAAATAATAATAATAATAATGATAACAATAATAATAATAGTAACTTTGAAACGGTAATAGCAATCAAAACAAACAAAACAATAACAATAATACTAGCATTAGTACCAACAGCATCACCCGAATTTGTAACAATCATTACTCGGATTAGAAACAGTACAACCATCTACAATAAAGAAGATGCTACTCACAATAAGTCCATCACCACAATACTTCCTCAGACACGTAGAATTCCTTAATGTATATAAGTAGTAGTAGAATATAAGTAGAAATCCTTAATGCATATTCAAATTTTAGCGACTCTAAGCTTGTGGCGGGCGAAGGGGTTGCCACGTACTAATTAAGCTAGAACACCTGCGCTTGCGTGAGAGAGAGGTCAGGATAGTTGAATTTATAATTTTATTCATGGACAGATGTTTTCTTGGTGTTTATTTTGGGTGGGAGGGGTATGGGGGGGGTTGTTTGTGGTTGTTTTGATGTTTGGTTGTGTGGTTGTAAGGGTTGGGTGTATGTGTATGTTTTGGTGTTGGTGTTGTGTTGTTGTTGGTGTTGTTGTTGTTGTTATTATTATTATTATTAATGTTGTTTGTATCATCAGTGTGAGTATTGTTGTCACTGTTGTTGTTGTTATCAGTTTTGTTGTTTTTTTGTAGCTGTTATAATTAGTGTTTATCATCTTTATCATCATTACTATTGTTATTATCATCATCATTATCACCATCAAAATAAATATCAATATCATTATCATCTTATTATTACTGTTACTATTATCATTATCATTATCATTGATGTTAATGTTGCTGTCTTTACTACGCTCTTGTGATCATTATGATAATCACCAATATTAAAATTATTAATCTCAACATCATTTTTTTTCATATTACCACCTTTTATCATCAATAATTTCGAATCCATTTTTCTCGTTTCGAAAATCAATGTCCGAACATTCAAAAGATTCAAGATAAGATTTCGAAATTTCCAGATTCAAAAATATGGTTTTAAAACGTAAAAAAATATTCAAAATAGATCTTCGAGATTATAAAGCGCACCTTCTTAATAAAAGATCAAGAATAAGTTTAGCAGGAACTTAACGCACCGGAAATTATCTCCATGCAAGTTCAAGGTTCGAAATGCTGATTCGAAACTCGAAGCTTCGAAAGTTCGAGAAACTCAGCTGGTACAAGCGTGCAGAGCCGCTGGCAGATGGCTAAGCTGGTGTTAAAGAGGATGCTCGTTCTTCATAAAGGAAGAGGAGGGGAGAGGAAGAGGAGGGAGAGGAGGAAGAGGAGGAGGAGGAGGAAGGTAAGATGTGGGAGGAGAGAAAGGAGAAGGAAATGAGGGAGGAAAGGAGAAGATGTGGGAATATAGAGAACGGGGAAGAAAATATGAAGAGAGGAGGAAGAAGAGGAAGAGAATAGGAAGAGAGGAAGAAGAAAGAGATAGAGGAAGAGGAAGAGAATAGGCAGCGAGGAATAAAAAGGAGACAGAGAGAGGGTAAGAGAGGAAGAAGGAGGTAGAAGGAGGGAAAACGAAGGAAGAAGAAGGATATAGAAGAAGGGGAAAAGAAGGAAAAGACAAAACAACATCTCGACAACACGATAAGAACGAATCATTAATAAACAGATCCCCTTATCGAAAAAAAAATACACTCATTTTTATCCAGACATGTATTTCGTCATACATTACAAAGTCCCATTCATAACGTTAATACTCCCTTCCCCGTATTATGTATAGTATGATATGTGGTTATGTTGATATGTGTACGTCCGCACATTAATTTCACGGCCACACATGTGATTCCTGTTACGATACGACAGAAATACAAATTGTTGACTTTTATTCAGCTATCGTATGAGTGCAATACCAAATTTTCGTTAATACTTGAAGGCACAATAGCATGCGTTCGGTATTAATACATTTTATATTAGCTCTCAACTTTAGCTGCACAAAAGCCATTGTCATATGGGCTATTCACTGGGCAATGAATCAGAAGTTGTTGAGAGAGAGAGAGAGAGAGAGAGAGAGAGAGAGAGAGAGAGAGAGAGAGAGAGAGAGAGAGAGAGAGAGAGAGAGAGAGAGAGAGAGAGAGAGAGAGAGAGAGAGAGAGAGAGAGAGAGAGAGAGAGATAAAGAGGGAGGGGATAGATAAATAGATAGGAGCATAGGGGTGACAGAGAGAGAGAAAGAAAGAGAGAGTGAGAGAGAGAGAGAGAGGGAGGGAGGGAAAGAGAGAGGGAGGGGGAAGATAGATAGATAGATCGAGAGAGAGGTGATATTGAAGGAGAGCAAACTAGGAGCATAGGGGTGACAGAGAGAGAGAAAGAAAGAGAGAGTGAAAGAGAAAGATAGAGAGAGAGGGGGGGAGGGAAGAAGGGAGGGAGGATATAGATAATTAGATCGAGAGAGAGAGATGAAATTGAAGGAGAGCAAACTAGGCGCATAGGGGTGACAGAGAGAGAGAAAGAAAGAGAGAGAGTGAGAGAGAGAGAAGTGAAATTGAAGAAGACCGAACTAGGGGAAGAGCAGGTGACAGAGAGAGAGAGAGAGAGAGAGAGAGAGAGAGAGAGAGAGAAAGGAAATTGAGCTGAACATCGAGATCAAAAAGCATAAAAAAACACCGAAAAAAAACGAAAACAAAAAAAATACAGACACGGAGAACATAGCACTAAACTATACACTGGATTATTCACTCCTAAAAGTGCCAGTGAACTCTGTGTGGCACTCTTACTTCGCTCTATCCTTTCTCTTTTTTTAAGGTCACAGTGCCAGAGATGAACTCACCTTCCCAAGGTAAATGCCAGTATCTTCTGTTGAGTGCCAAGTCCATAGTCACAGTGCCATCGCAGGGAGAGAAAGAAAGAGGGAAAAGGAGAGAAAGAGAGGGGGGGAGGGAAGGGGAAAGAAGGAAGAAGGAGGGAGGGAGAGAGGGGAGGGAAGAAGGGGGAGAGAAAGAAAGAGGGAAAAAGAGAGAAAGTGCGGAAAAGAAAAAAAGGGAGAAGAAGAAGGAAGGGAAAGAAGGGGGAAGATGGAGGGAGGGAAAGAAAGGGAGGAAGAAGAATGGAAGAAGGGTGTGAGGAGAGAAATGGAGGAGAGGAAGGAGAGAGAGAGAGAGAGAGAGGAGAAAGAGAGAGAGAGAGAGAGACGAAGAAACAGAAACAAAAGAAAAAGAAAAAGAAGATAACAGAGAAAGAGTAAAAAAGGAAGACCAGAGAAATAAGACAAAACAAACAGACAAAACCCACGAGAAACGAGAAACCAAGACAAAAGCGAAAGAAAGAGAACAACAAGACCGACAAAACAAAAAAGACAAAGAATCGCCCGACAAAAGAGAAATAGAAAGAAAACAAATCAAAAGACAGGAGACAAAAAAAAAAAAAAAAAAAAAAGCAAATTCAGCATTCATTGTTCAACGGGGGTGCTTCTGCGTGTCGCCACAGAAGATGATGCTGATTAACAGGTGAACACGGGGATCAATATGAAGAGTTACCCACATGAATAACGGGAGAGCAACTGCTGCCTGCGGCGGAGCTCAAGGGGTCGATAGAGAGAGAGTGAGAGAGAGGGAGAGGGAGAGAGAGAGGGAGAAGACAGCGTGCGAGCGAGGGAGAGGGAGAGACAGCGAGGGATAGTGAGAGAGGGGCGGAGGGGGGGATGGAGTGAGAGAAAGAGGGGCGGAGGGGGGAGTGGAGAGAGAGAGAGAGAGAGAGAGAGAGAGAGAGAGAGAGAGAGAGAGAGAGAGAGAGAGGGAGAGACAGCGAGCGAGGGAGAGGGAGAGAGCGAGAGAGATAGAGAGAGAGAGGTGTGGGGTGAGAGAGAGAGGGAGGGGAGGGAAGAGGAGAGAGAGATAGGAAAGAGATGTAGTGCGAGAGACAGAGAGAGAGAGAGAGAGAGAGAGAGAGAGAGAGAGGTAAGAAGAGAGAGAGAAGATAGAGAGAGGGGGGCGAGCGAGCGAGCGAGAGAGAGAGAGAATGGGGAAAGAGAGAGAGAGAGAGGGAAGTGAAGAGAGAGAGAGAAGGAAGTGGAGAGAGCGAGGGGGGCGGGGGGCGACAGGTAAGCCCGTGTAGAGGCAAGGGGAACTGGGGAACAATAGGTGAGTCTCCCCTCTCTCTCCCTCCCCCCCTGGGAAGAAGGGGCGGGGGAGGGAGGAGAAGGAGGGGGAGGGAGGTGCCACGGAGCAGGTGAGTCTCCGCCCGTTTTCCTAGATTGGGGGCGGAGCCATGGAGCGGCCACGCCCACCCCGTCGCACGTGGGTGGAAGTTGGTTTGAAGGGGAAGGAAGTGTGCGCCGGAAGAAGGCTGTGGCGAGGAAGGAGGAAGGAGGAAGAGGAAGTGAATATAGGAGGAGTAGGAAGAGAAGGGGAGAAGGAAGACGAGGAAAAAGAAGGAAGTGGTTAGGAGGTGGAGGAGAGAGGAAGAGAGGAAGGGAAAAAGGGACGAGGAGGAGGTGGAGGAGAGAGGAAGTGGAAGAGGGGGATGTGAAGAAGAAGGAGAATTAGGAGGAAGAGGATGATAAGGAGGAGGAGGAGAAGGGAGGGAGATTGACGGGGGGGGGGGGATGAAGAGAGAAGGGAAGAAGAAGGAGGAAGTCCTAGGCTAGAAGGCGGAAGTGGAGAGAAATTGATGGATAAGAAGGAAGAAAATGGAATACTGAAGAAGAGGAGGAGAAAGAAGGGAAAGCGGTAGAGAATCCCTTCTCTCTCTCTCTCTCTCTCTCTCTCTCTCTCTCTCTCTCTCTCTCTCTCTCTCTCTCTCTCTCTCTCTCTCTCTCTCTCTCTCTCTCTCTCTTTCTCTTTCTCTCTCTCTCTCTCTTTCCCATACTTTCCAGAAGATGAAAAGATAATAAAAACAAAAATACAAAAAACAAAAAATAGAATAAAAAACAAGAAGAGAAGAAAAAGAAGTAGAAGAAGAAAAAGAAT
>NW_028234417.1:32539656-32557156 GCF_977035675.1 Penaeus japonicus
TCTTCCCATGTTAGCCCGTAGTATGCGTAAAACTAGGGATGATAATGCTAATGAATGCTCCCTTGTGCGTAAGTAAGGGTGTTGAAAAAGGAAAAGCCAATAGGAATGTCGACCTTACTTACCGAGAGTATATGCAACCGGTTACTGGTACCACTGTCTTTTACTAAATTACTGATATTTTGATATTGTATTTCTTTCTCTCTCTCTATTTCTTTCTTTCTTTCTCTCTCTCTCTCTCTCTCTCTCTCTCTCTCTCTCTCTCTCTCTCTCTCTCTCTCTCTCTCTCTCTCTCGCTCTCTCCACCTCCACCCCCACCCTCTCTCTGTCCCTCCCTCCCTCTCTCCCCCTCCCTCCTTCCCTCCCTCCCCACCCTCTCTCCCTCCCTCCCCATCACCCTCTCCCCCTCCACCCGGACACCCTCTCCTCCTCCCTCCCCACCCTCTCTCTCTCTCTCTCTCTCCCTCCATTTGTCAAGCGACCGCCTGGTTAAGTTTTGCCGTATCTCCGTTTCGCTTCTTGGATAAACTTTTGCGGCCCAAGAACAGCGGTGTCTTTTTACTCGCTCGCGGAAGAGGTGAGTTCAGTTTTGGGATGAGGGGGGTGGGGTGGCGGGGGGAAGGTGGGAAGGAGGAGTAAGGAGGAGTCGGGGAGAGGAGAGGGGGGGGTTGAGGGAGAGGGTTGGAGTAAGAGGTAAGGGGGGTTGTGGGTAAGTGTTAGGTCCTCCTCTTCCTTCCTTCTTTCTTTATTTACTGAATTCTCCTTCTCTTGCTCCTTTTTCTCATCTTCATCCCTTTCCTCCTACTCTTTCATCTTCTTTCATCTTCTTCTTTTTCCTCTTCCTTTTCCTCTCTGTCTTCCTTTTCCTCCTCCTCCTCCTCATCATCATCATATTATCATCACTATCATCATATTATTATTATCATCACTATCATCATCATCATCATCATCACCATAACCAACACAATCATCATCACCACAACCATCATCATTGCCATCCTCATCATCACCATCACCACCACCATCATCACAATCATCATCACAATCTTTCTTTCCCTCTCGTATCCAAGTCAGTGGGTTTATAGCACAGGCGATTCCGAAACAAGTGTTCACACACAGAACAAATGTTGAAGACAAGAACTAAAAAAAGAACATAATTCAGTCGATGTTCAGTTGTGAGTCGTAGGTGTTGACTTCATGGTACTCGTTATCATATACATATGTGATGATATGTATGTGATGATATGGGTGGTGATTAATTGTGATGAGCAGGATTGTTATCATCAGTCATTTGTCTCTTTCTTTTTTTGGAATTTACTTTTTTTGGGGGGTTTTCTCTTTTTTTTTCAATATGTATCTGTTTGTATCTGTCTGTCTCTTTCTTTCTTTCTTTCTTTCTTACTTTCTCTCCCCCTCCCCCCCCCCTCTCTCTCTCTCTCTCTTTTCCTTCCTTCTTCTCCCCCTCCTTCTCTCTCTCACTCATTTGTTTCTCTCCCTTCCTTTTTCTCCCTCTCCATCTTCCTCTCTCTCTTTCTCTCTTTTCCTTCCTCCTTCTCCCTCTATCACTCTATCTCTTTCTCCCTTCCTCTCCCTCTCTCTCTCTCTCTCTCTCCCTCCCCCTCCCTCCCTCCCTCCCTCCCTCCCTCCCTCTCTCTCTCTCTCTCTCTCTCTCTCTCGCTTCACCGAGCCAATACCCAACAAAATCGACACAATAGGCACTTGAGAAGCTCCTCAACTCAGCCTAATGCATTCCACGCTTCTCTTGTGTTCTTGCTACCCTTGTTCTTCCGCTAAAGAACACGTGTTGTTCTAATGATCCTGTTATTATTATTTTGTTTTGTTTTTTGTTTTGTTCTCTTTATGTGGAATTTTTTATTTTTATTTAAGTGGCTATTTTTTTATTTTATTTTTTTCTTCTATTTCTGTCTCTCTCTTTTTGTTGTTCTCCCTGCGTTCTCTGTCTTTCTTGCTTTTCTCTCTCTTTATTTCTTTCCTCTCTCTCTCTCTCTCTCTCTCTCTCTCTCTCTCTCTCTCTCTCTCTCTCTCTCTCTCTCTCTCTCTCTCTCTCTCTCTCTCTCTCTCTCTCTCTCTCTCCCTCTCTCACCCTCTCCCTCTCCCTACCGTTATCCCTCTCTATGTTTGTTTCTCTTCCCTCATTTTTTCCCGATCGTCCCTCTTCTTCCATCCACTTCCCTCGGACACGGTTCGATCCACGTGCTTTGTGACAATGCACTCTCTGGTACGGTTAATGCCCGTGCATGGTGCATGGCAACCGGTTCTCGGGGAGGTGAGGGGAGAAGAAGGTGGGAGTGGGGTGGGGGGGGGATAAGGGGTAATGTAGGGAAAGGGGAAGGCGTTTCAGTTCCTGGTTTGTTTGTTTGTTTGTTTAATCGTTCCCTTGTTGTTGTTGTTGTTTGCCTTTCCTCCTTCTTATTACCTTCCGTTTCCTCCTCGTCTTCCTTTTCCCTCGTCCATCTACGCTTTTCCAATTCTCCCTCTTCCTCCTCCTTCAGTGTTCCTCTCTGTTTTCCTATTTCTTCTTCTCCACCCCTATCTCCCCTCTCATCTCATCTCCTCCGTGTCCAATCTCCTTCCCTTGTCTCTTCTCCTCCTTGTTCACTCTTCCTCCTCGTCCTCCACTCTCTCTTTCTCCCTCTCTCCTTTTCTCACCTCCTCGCCCCCCCCCCCCCATCTCTCCTCCTATTCTCGCTTCCTCCTCGTCCTCCACTCTCTTTCTACCTCCTCCTTTTCTCACAACCTCGCCCCCTCCTCCTCCTCTCTCCTCCCTCTTCATCCATCAGCCCTTCTTTCTCTCTCTCTCTCTCCCTCTCTCCTTTTCTCACCTCTTCCCTCGCCCCTCCTTCCCCCCTCCTCCTCCTCCTCTCCTCCTCTCTCCTCCTTCCTCTCTCTCTTTCTCCCTTCTCCTCCTCTCCTCCTCTCTCCTCCCTCTTCCCTCCTCATTCATCAGCTCTCCTCCTCTCCCATCAGTCCTCCTTCTACTCTCTCTCTCCCTCTCTCCTTTTCTCACCTCCTGCCCCCCTCGCCCCTCCTTCCCCCCTCCTCCTTCCTCTCTCCTCCCTCCTCATCCATCAGCCCTCCTCCTCCTCCTCCTAACCAGCACTGATTGCCCGTGATATCAGAACATGCGGGTTCAGTCCCCGTGATCTTAAGCATCCTGGACAGCTCTATCGCAACTTCTCAAGACGTTTGTGTGTCTGTGTTGCGTCACCGGCTTTGGTCTTGCCGTGGGTGGGTGGGTGGGTGGGTGGGGTGGGGTTTTGGGGGTTATGGGGGTGTTTCAATGGGTTTTTGTAGGGTGGGTGGGAGGGAAGGGGAGGAATGGAGAGGGGAGGGGGTGATGTAGGGACGCTTGGGTTTGTTTGGGGGGAGGGGAGGAAGGAGGGGGGAGGGATATGGGGGAAGGGGAAGAGAGGGGAGATAGGAAGGTGGAAGGAGGAGGGGGTAGGGGGGGATGGGGGTATATAGGGAGGAGGGTTATAAGGACTCTTGTGTTTTTATGAGTTTATGAGATGATGGATGAGTGTCTTTGTTTTGTTGTTGTTGTTGTTGTTGTTTTGTATTTCTTATATAGTTGTTATTGTTATTGTTGTCGGTATTATTATTATTATTACCATCATCATCATAAGCATTATCATCATTAATACTATCATCATCATTATCCCCATTATCATCACCATTATCCACCATTATAAACGAATTCAGATACCATTAACATTAACATCAACATGAACACCATTAGTAACACATTTTATGCATTTGAGCAAAGTCGTTCAAGCTGCGTCAATTTCCCAAACAAAATATAGTATAACTGATAATTCCGAACTGCTTTTATGCAAATTTATTCTGATCATATGTGAACATCGTTATATTGCTATGCTGAATGTTGTGTATTCAACAAATAGTGATGATGGTGATGATGTTGAATGTGATGATGATAATGATTATTCAATATTTTTAATGAGGATGATAATGTAGTGTTGGTAATAATTATGATCATATAAGATTGATATTGGTGATTACAGTAGAAGGAAAAAGAAACAAAACAAAAATGATAGAAATGATCCTACCAATAACAAAAAAAACAAAATAAATAACGATAACAACTAACACCACTAACAACAATAATAATACCAACGATAACAAAACTACCTCAATAACGGATACGATGATACCATAAACATCAATATAAATGCTCCATATAATGTTGAAATAGGGGAGTTATCCCTTAAAAAAAACCGTTAAGGGAAAAGGTAGCTGAAAAGCGAACTTCTTTTGTTTACACGACCAACACCAAGTCGACGATGCTTTATAAGTTCAAATATTGACACATATCGCTCGCAAAGTAAACTTTTCCTTAATGTCTTTTTGCGATTAGGTTTCGCGTTCGTCTTTTTTTTTTACGGTATGTACCCATAGCGAAGAAGGGAGAGAGAGAGAGAGAGAGAGAGAGAGAGAGAGAGAGAGAGAGAGAGAGAGAGAGAGAGAGAGAGAGAGAGAGAGAGAGAGAGAGAGAGATAATGCGATGTAATCGGTCATATTGTGATTATGTTTCGTAGGATTTGAAATAACTTTGCTTGATGAGATAAGAAAAAAAATAAGATAAAAAGATAGTACGTACCGAGAGAGAGAGAGAGAGAGAGAGAGAGAGAGAGAGAGAGAGAGAGAGAGAGAGAAAGAGGAACAATATTTTGCAAATGCATTTACGTATATGTGCGTGCGTGTGTGTGTGTGCATGTACCTGTCCATCAACCTGTCTAACTCTTTGTTAATCGGGAATTCTGTCTCCGCGTTAATAACCGTCCGCATTAGCGTGTTGACTCGATTCTTTCCATTCATTCTCCTCTCCCGACGAAGAATATAATCCGATTATCATTCGTAATTTGCTTTAGTTTCCCCCCGACCGGAGTGTATGAACCATTTCGAATCCCAGCTTCGAATTTACGCTCGAAGCGGGAGAGAAGGTAAATACGAAACAGACGCAGACCCTCTTTCTCGTTTCTTTTATCATAATCTAAGCCCTCATTCTCTCTCTCTTCTCCTTCTCCTTCTTCTTCTTCTTCTCGTCCTCTCGTCGCTACTAAAAGTGGCGATATAAGTGCATTGATAAGTCTTATTCCCACGGCTGTAATGGAAAATGTGCTTTATCTCTCCTGCGCAGAAGGATTAGAATGGAAGAGCGCGCAGACTGGGTTATTGTCACCGTGATCTAGGCTTGGCGTCGAGGCGAGGACTCGAGACGGTGAAACTATCCTCTGAGTGACGTGGAGAGAAAGCAAAATCTCTTATGAAAGCACCGAGAATTAGAAGGAAGAAATTGAATAACTAAACGGGAGAAGGATGAAAAAAATGGACATATGAGTATATGTACATATATATTGGGTGTATATATATGTATGTGTGTATGTGTGTGTGTGTGTGTTTATGTACGCAAATGAAAATCATACTTATTATTAAATCTAAAATAATCCTCTCCATCTCGGTCTATCTCTATCTCCCAAACGAAGAAGAAGAGAAAAAAGAATCATAAAAAATTGACAAAACACGGATAACTTCTATCGATAAGGACAATACGATAACCCATCAACCCTCCCCACCCCCCCTCCTCAAAAAAATAATAAATAAAATAAAATCGATTCCACCTCCACGCTCGCTTTATGGTGCCCGAGAGACATTACGAAAGACGCCCATAAGTAATTCAGGGTCACGTGACGAGAATGAAGGTTTGTCCGAAGTGCTTTACTGTGTGTGCATCGTATGAAAGCGGAGGTTGGGTGGGAGGGAATGGAGGGAGTGGGTGGGGTGGGCGAGGAGGGAATGGGGGGGGGTGAGGAGGGAATGAGGGGGTGAAGGGTGGGGATGGGGAGGGAGGGCGAGGAGGGAATGGGGGGGATGGGTGGGGGGGTCGAGGAGGGAATGGGAGGGAGGGGCGGTCGAGGAGGGAATGGGGGGTGGGGAGGGAGTGTGAGGAGGGAATGGGGGATGGGGAGGGAGGGCGAGGAGGGAATGAGGGGATGGGTTGGGAGGGAGGGCGAGGAGGGAATGAAGGGGTGGGTGGGGTGGGGAAAGAGGGAGGGCGAGGAGGGAATGTGGGAAAGAGGGAGGGCGAGGAGGGCATGAAGGGGGTGGGGAGGGGGTGGGGTGAGGGGATTGAAGGATGGGGAATGGGGGAAGCGAGAGAGGATGGGGTGAGGGGGGGGGATTCGAGGATGAGAGAGGGGGTTAGTGGGTGGGGAAGGGTCGGGGGGAGGGGGGGGGAGGGGAGAGGTTTATAGTGCTATAGATAATCTTTTTTTTCATTCTTTTGTCGTTTTCGGATACGTCGATATTTTCCATCTTGTCCTCTCTTTGTCCTTCGCTCTTCTCCTCCACCTACTTCTTTATTTTCTTTCTTCTTCTCTTCCGTCTCCTCATGCTATTTTTTTTTCATTTTTTTTTCTTTTTTTTTTTTTTTACTTCTCTTGCTTCTTTTCTATCTTCTTCTCTTCTTCTTCCTCCTACTTCTTTTTCTTCTCTCTTCCTCTTCCTCCTTCTTTATTTCCTTTCTTTCTTCGTTTCTTCTTCCTCCTTATTCTTCTTTATGTTCTCCCTCCTCTCCCCCTCCTTTATTTCTTTTCTCTCTTCTTCTCTTCCTCCTCTTTATTCTTCTTTATCTTCTCTCTTCCTCCATCTCCTTCTTCGTTTATTTTCTCTCTTCTCTTCCTCCTCCTCTTTCCAATTTATCTTCTCTCTTCCTCCCTCTCCTCCTTTATTTCTTTTCTCTCTTCTCTTCCTCCTCCTTCTTCTTCCTTTTCATCTTCTCCCTCCTCTCCTCCTCCTCCTTCTTCTCTTCCTCCTCCTTATTCTTCTTTATCTTCTCTCTTCCTCCCTCTCCTCTTTTATTTCTTTTCTCTCTTCTTCTCTTCTTCCTCCTTCCTCTTCTTTATCTTCTCCCTCCTCTCCTCCTCCTTCTTCTCTTTCTCCTCCTCTTTCCAATTTATCTTCTCTCTTCCTCCCTCTCCTCCTTTATTTATTTTCTCTCTTCTCTTCTTCCTCTTCTTTATCTTCTCCCTCCTCTCCTCCTCCTTCTTCTCTTTCTCCTTCCCTTCCGCAATGACTCCAACTCGCACAATCACTGCACGCGGAAACCATTGCTGATTAAACACGAATTACGTAATAATCCATTCAACATTGCATGTACAAGTTTGCAAAGAAAAAAAATAATATCCGGTTTTGACTCGAGTTTTGCACGCTCGATATGAGATAAAACTAAAATGTTCAAACTAACAGCCCAGACGAAAAAAAAAAGTTATTTTTTTCATATTACTTTCTGGAGTTTTGATGTAGGCCTATCGAATTAGTCTGTTGTATAATATACACACACAAACACATGCACATGAACACACATACACATGCACATGAACACGCATACATGGTGTAAATATATAAATGTGTTCATTTATATTTGCTCATACTTAGATACTTTCATACATACGTTTATACATATGTGTACGCATGCATGTACATCTTAACATACAAACATGCATATGTATTAATATCAATATCAATATCGATATATATATATATATATATATATATATATATATATCTGTATATATATATATATATATATATACATATATGTATATATATATATATATATATATATATATATATATATGTGATATGTATATAATATATATATATATATATTATATATATATATATGTGTGTGTGTGTTGTGTGTGTGTGTGTGTGTGTGTGTGCGTATGTGTATGTATATGTATACACACACACACACACACACACACACACACATATATATATATATATATATATATATATATATATATATATATATATATATATATGTATGTATGTATGTATGTCATTATGTACATGTATGCTACATCAACCGATCCATCCAAACATACACACATACACGTACATGTATCCATACACTAATCCATCAATGCATTCTTACCTTACTCTTCATTTCCGTCTTTCACTCACACCAAGGCAATTAGTACATCCAAGACGATAGACAATTAATCACCCGACCTGCCATACATCAACAATGATTTACAAATGACACATGATGCAATCTATTAGAACACACACGAGGATTATACATATCTCCATTGATTCATACGCCCATCTAACTCAATTCTATCAATTTCATAACAAGCAAATAATAATTCTTATCTACGTCTGGGTCATGCATACACACGTCACACCTTGCATGACAACCGTCCTATCTTTCGGTTGAATACACATCCATTTTCGTTGCGAGGTAGAGCATGTAGTCTTCTTTTTTTTTTTTTTTTCTTTTTTTTTTTTGCAATGCAGACTGATTGCAAAGGTTCCGTACACTTCCCTCACAGTCACATGGGTTATTGTGCTCGATTGTGACAGTTCGGAGACTGAAGCTTCCACTACAGTCTGGTTGGGTTTGACGCGACGTACTGGCAATTGGAAATCTGTTGGTTGGAATGGTAAAAAAAAGGTATATTTTATCCCTTTTTTGGGGGGAAGGGAGGAGGAGGGGGGGAGGGGGAGATACGGGTACTGTTTTTTTGGACTCTCCCTCTCTTTTTTTTTCTGTCTGTGATCTTTCAATTAGATTTTCCTATTCTTTCTGATTTTATTTTCGTGTCTGTTTGAATCGTATATCAATGGAGGTAAATGGGAGTTCTTGCATCTTTGCACAGATATGGCAAAAGTGGAACACGATATAGGAATCGATATCGAGGTGAATTCATACACGCCTTTCATGTGTATATGTATATCTAAAACATAAGAACTGAGCCGATGTGACGAACGAGGTAAAAAAAAAAGATATATGGAATCGATAAGTTCGATGGATTCTAACACACTTTTCTTCTCTGACATAGTTGTCGAGGGTCGAACATAATGGAGTTATTTCCTTTACAAAGTTAATTAAAAGCGTTTGAAAGGGGAAGTAACGTTTATTTCCCCAACGAGAATATACCAAGAGTATGTGTGTTTGTCCGTTAGTTCGAATTTCAGGGAGGTCTGCGCATGCGTGTGATTTCGCGGTTCTTTTTTTCAGGAGCCAATGAAATCGCGACAGCCGACTTGATCTGGCCAATCAGAGGCGTCATTAGGCATGTGACTGGGCGAGGCGGTAATATTTTGAATCCGTTTAATTACTGTTGTTCATAGACCTTCCTTCCTGGCGATTGATCGATTGGTCACCAGAGGAGGAGGAACTAGGCCGCGACGAAGCCGAATATCTGTGGTGGAGGTTTGTTGACCGTTGCCTAGGGGCGCGAAGGACAGGGTTTGGTCGCTTCTATCACCGACCGGGTTTATCCTTTGTACCCAGAACCCCCGATTTTCCACACTTTCCCTATCATGGTTTAGGCGTATAATTCTAGACTGCGGCTCAAAATGGAGTTCGAAATCGCTCGAATCACGACGAAAACCTCTAGGAAATCACATCGCTCAATCTCGTATTTGTCCTAAAGTGGTATTTCACGAGTGTATGTAACTGCGCTGCTCGCATTTCCTTCTAAATCTGTTTACACAAGCGCCTTAGTGTTATTTCCAAGAGATTTATCAATATTTTTCTTTACCCCCCTCCCCACCTCCCCCCATTCCTCTATGACAGAAAGTTAACTGATCGGAAAGTTTTTTTTGGGAGGGACTGCATGTTTGCATGGTTGGTTGTTGCAATAGATTTATATATATATATCATTAACTCTTTTTTTCCTGAAAACTGACGCAAGCCGTTACGTTTTGACAGTCGGTGAATTGGAGATCCTGTTTTTGTTGTTGTTTTCCAATTTCACTTTCTCTTTCTCTTTTTCGGAAATTTTGGGAAACATCCGCCCTTGTCTAACACCATTCTCGATTCTGTCGAGGAATTAAGAACATGTGTCTATAAAATTGTTTGTGTGTTGGCGGACATTTTTTTTTTTTCACCTTTTATTTTCCAGTTCATTTTCGTTTTTCCTCGTTCTTTATCTTATCGTTATTTTTATTGTGAGTATTGTTATTAATATTATTATCATTGTTATCATGATTATCATCATTCTAATAATTTTATCCATATTATCGTTTCTATTATTGTTGTCATTACCATAATTATCAATTCATTATTATTAATTCATTATTATTATTATCATCGTTGTTATTATTAGGATAATAATCATTGTTATCACTGTTTATCCCATTTGTTTATTGACTTGTTTATCCTTCTGCATTGCCTACATCTCTAATTTTCCTTTGCAGGTACGTTTTAGGCCAGTCACCCCCCCTCCCCCCGTCCCGTTTTTATAACTTGGAGGTGAAGAAACGGAAGGGAAAGCAAATGGGTGAGTACCGTATGTTGTCATGGTTACTGATGGTTTAAAATATGGGAATGAAGAAGAAGAAAAGAATAAAGAAGGAGTAGGAGAAGTGGGGAAGGAGGAGAAAGAGAGAGAGAGTGAGAGTGGGAAAGGGGGGAGGGGGGGAGAATAAACTAAATCTCCCACTCCCCCCATAAAAAAATCCTCGTAAAAAAAGAGAAAAAAAGAAAGAAAATGAATAAAATATAATCCCCTCTACAATTCCATAGAGTGTAATTTGAAAAATGACATTCGACGCCATTTTACGGTCTTTTAAGGATGGCTGTTGTTCGTCTCAAGACAAGGTCATTTTTCAACCATCGGGGAGCCTATGGGGGGGGGGGGGGGGATTGATCTCTTTTTGGTCACGTGGAGGCGTATTTCTCTCGTATTTTTTTGTCTTTTTTTCGGAGGAGAATGATTTTTAGGAAAATCGTCATTTAAAGTGAAGATAGGTAGTCGTTATGTTTGTGAGACGCATGTAAACGTACACACAAACACACACACACTAACAAACACGCACACACAAACAAATGCATAAACAATAAAACCAAACAAATAAACAAACACAGTTAAACATCTCTATGAATGTACGTGTTCCTATGTGCGTGTCTTCACTTATCTCCATCAACACGTACACACACATAAATATTTACATCCCTGTCTCTCGAACAAGAACAACAAAAACAAAAAATGATTAGATACAGCAAAAAAACAAACAAACAAAAAACATAAATATTCCAAAAAAAGAAGAAGAAGAAGAAAATGAAAATCCTCTTTGTCCGCCATTTTATCTCCTACCCATCATGGTCTTTGGCAAAGCCCAATGCAAAGGAGTTCTGAGTGCAACATGAGGACGAACTAATACATGAAAAGTATCATTAGAGCATCAGAAATTCCGATACATCTTAAGTCCCTTTTAATTAATCGGATTTTCTTCTGATGGGGGAGGGGGGGGAGTGTGGTAGTGGGTGGGGGAGAAAGGGGCTTTGTTTTGTTTTTGTTTTTTTCTTTGTTGGGGAGAGGTAGGGGAGGGGGGGTGGGGGAGGTAGGAGGTACTGTCAGGGAGGGAGTAGTTATATAAAAGAATAAAAAATCTATTCAATCAAGTTTTATGTCTACTGGGGTATATTTACGGGAAAGACGTATGATATATTCGGATAGTTATTGAGTGAGAGAGAAGGGTGTGTGTGGACAGATGAATAAATATCTAAAGCGATAAAGAGATGAGAGAGCAAGAGGGAAAATATGTTTGAAATATATGTTGATGATGTGATGGCCGGGATGTGCGTGGTGATGACCGTGATGTAGTAGGTGGTGATGACGGTAGTTTTATGTGTGGTGATAGCCGAAGATAGCGTGTGGTGATGGACGTGATTTGGGTGGTGAGGTGTGTAATGATGGCCTTGTGTGAGTGGTGAGAGCAGTAGGCTGTGGTGATGATGACCTTGGTATGTGTGGTGAAGCTGTGGTGTTGGGTAATGAGAGTCGTGGTGATGTGGCAGAGAAATAAAAAAATAAAAAAGAAATACATATTAGGTGATTCAGCGGTTCAAGGGGTACACGACCGACTGAAAATGGGGGAAGAAAAACTGACAGAATAAATAGAGTCATGAACCAGCTACCAAAACGCCCTTGGTTGCACAGTGCGTAGGGAAAGCTGCACAGTTTTGAGTTGATACTCGTTGAAGGTTGCAACGTGAGGGAGCAACCTCACCCCCCCCCCCTCCTCCCCTCCCTCACCCCCCGATTATGATTCTTACCTCCCCATTCTCCTCGACACGCTGTTCCTTCGTCCCCACCACCTCCCCCTCCCCCTCGCCTCTCTCGCTCTCTCTCTCTCTCATATTATTCGTACCCTCCCCCCTCCTCCTATTACCCCCCCCCACTGCAAGACCTCCGCTTCTCTCCATGACCTGGCATCAACTGCAACAGTAGCAACGAGGATGGAGCATGCACACGCACTCTCTCTCTGCCTCTCCTTTTGCAGACAAGGACAAATGCGTACATAAAGAGACGAGCAGTTGAATACGAATGGTTCACACGCACATGCATACTCACACGCACGTACAGGCTAGAGGATGCACACATACGCACACACACACACAGGCACACACGCACGCACACGCACACACGCACGTACACACACACACACACACACACACACACACACACACACACACACACACACACACACACACACACACACACACACACACACACACACACACACACACACACACACACACACACACACACACACACACACACATGTGCACATACACACATGTATACATATATACATCCACATACGCTTGGACGCATGTACACAGAAGCATACAGACATACACACTATATACATAGAAGAAATAAACAAGCAAACACAATTCCACGTTAATTTTTCACATCAAACGGCAAAGAACACGCTCCCTCCCCTCCCTCCCTCCCTCCCCTCTCTCCCCTTCCTTTCGTCCCTCTCCCTCCCTCCCTCTCTCCCCTCTCCCCCTCCTCCCTTCCTCCCTCCCTCCCTCTCTCCCTCCCCTCTCCCTCTCCTCCCTCTCTCCCCTCCCCTTGCTTCCGTCCCTAACGACATCGTGTAACCGCAGTGCTTCCGTACCCCCCCCCCCCTCCCCCTAAAAAAAGAAATGAAAAAAAAAACACGAAAAATCCATAAAGATGTACTCAAAATAGTAGGGACACATTAACCTCTGTGATTACGAGAAGGAGAGAGAGAGAGAGAGAGAGAGAGAGAGAGAGAGAGAGAATGAAACAGAGAGAGAGAGAGAGAGAGAGAGACAGATAGAGAGAGAGAGAAAATGAAACAGAGAGAGAGAGTGTATGTGTGTGTGTGTATGTGTGTGAGCGTAGATGAGTAAGTGAGAAATAAAATAAGAGACAGAAACAGACATACAAACAGAGATAAAGAGAGAGAGAGTAGGGCATTAGTGCAAAAATTCGTCACACAGGTGGAGCTACCGTGCCGTTACGGCCTTTTGCAGTATTTACGAGTGTGGAGCCGTAAGGACGAGAATCCCACGTAACCTATTGCAGTCAAACGCCCTTGTTTTCATACGGTAGGGGGGGCAGGGGGTTAGGGGTCATGGGAGAAGAATGAGTGTGTAATTTCAGCGTTACTTTGGAGAGAGATTGATCGAAGATGGATGATGAGTGCGGGTTAACCTTCCCCTTTCTTTCCTTTTTCATCCCTCTTCCCCTCTCCTCCCTCCCCCTTTTCACCACTCCTTCCTCCCGTACTCACGCTACATTTTCCCCCTTTCTCTTCATCCATCCTTCTTTCTTCCTTCACCCGTATTTCCCTTTTTCTACCTTCCTTCCTTTTTTTTTCTTCTTCCCTTTCCCCCTTTCTTCTTTTCTCGTTCACCCTTCTCCCTTCTCCCCTCTCTCCTTCCCTGTCCCCTTTGATCCTCCGCATTTTTTCCCCCTCCCCCTTCCCCTTCCCCTTTTACCCTTCCCCCTCCTTTACTAAAGAAAGATATTGAGAACGACTGACGGGTGAGAGAGAGAGAGAGAGAGAGAGAGAGAGAGAGAGAGACAGAGAGAGAGAGAGAGAGAGATTGGATCTTAAGGGTCCAAGGAAGATAGGAAATGAAAATAGTACATGTAGTCTCTTTTCTTTCAAATCCTTCCAAAGTGATTATCAAAATCAGAATTTGATTAATTCAGCCATCGCTTTTGTCATTTATCCATAAAAAGTGATTGCAATATCATAGTTTGAAAATATAGAGGAAAAGGAAAGATATAGAGATATAGAGGTAATACTAATCTCTCGAGGATAACAGTAGGCCTATAGGTATACTCAATTTATCCACCTATCTTGTCCTTCATAAACAAAACATAGGCCGTGTGTCAACCCCGATACATCACTCATGAGGACCATCGTAGGCCTATTGCTCCGTAATATTTATCTCTATTATATCTATGTCAAATATTCCAGAACATGATTATTTTTTTTGTCTCCTTTTTTTTTTTTTTGAGGCTTCTCTTGTTTTGTTTCCTCTTCTGCTCCTTCGTGTGTTTGTTTATTTCCTTCTGCTCTCCCTAGCCCTTTCTTGTCATTCACATTCATGCCTTCCTGTCTTTCGGTTCTTGCTTTGCTTCCATTTTCTCTGTGACCTGCTTCGGTCCTTAGCTTTGAACTTTCTCTCTTTCGCTTCTCTCTCTCTCTCTCTCTCTCTCTCTCTCTCTTTTTCTTTCTCTCTCTCTCTCTCTCTCTCTCTATCTGTGTGTTTATATATATATATATATATATATATATATATATATGTGTGTATATATATATTGTAATGTCTCGATATATATGTATATATATATATATTGTAATGTCTCGATATATATGTATATATATATTGTAATGTCTCGATATATATGTATATATATATACATATACACAAATATTCAAGCTTTTCACCCAAAGTACCCACCTCTCTTCCTACATTCTTCCTCTAAAGTCCTCTTGATGCCCCGTTGGATGTCTCCTTTCAGTATCCCTTTCTTCCTCTTGATCTGCTTTTAGTGTGCCTTTAAATAATCCTTATTTCGGAGCTTCGCATTCACCTTTGAAGTTGCAACTAATATCCGTGTATTTTTGGTTCGTCCTTTCTCATTATGGCCGGCTCTTCGGCTACCCTCTCCTCCTCATTGCCGTTATTGTTGTATGTCTATCTGTTTTCCTCTGCTTATCTTTTTGAGTTTTATCTCTTTGGTTTGTGTATTTTCCCCGCCCCTCTGTCATTTCTCTCTCTCTCTCTTTTTCTTTCTTTCTTTTTTCTTTCTTCCTTTCTCTTTCTTTTCTCTATCTCTCTCTTTCTCACTTGTCTCATTAAACTTTTCAAAGTCAAAAAAGTCTCTCTCTTTCTGTCTGTCTGTCTGTCTGTCTCTCTCTCTCTCTCTCTCTCTCTCTCTCTCTCTCTCTCTCTCTCTCTCTCTCTCTCTCTCTCTCTCTCTCTCTTCAACCCTTCTTGTCTCTTTTGTCTTTCTCTCTCCGGGATCTCTGGATTTCTCATGACCGTCCCTTCATATAGGCTACCCTCTTTCATTAAACATTTTTCGTTCTCTTTCCATCTAACTCAAACTTTCCTCCTCTCCCCTCTTTTATCTGCTTGTTTCGCCCTTCCCTTTTCCTCCATGCCGTTCTTCCCTTCCTCCCCTCTCCCATATTTTCCCCTCAAACCGAAATCGCTTCTTCACATATTCCCTGCATTCATCTTTCTGTGCCACTTCCTTGCATATCCCTTTATCTCTTTCTCCTCCTCTCTCCTCGGCCCCAGAACTCCTCGTCTCTTCTCCTCGTCTCTCTTGTCCCCTCTGTTTTATCCCCTTTTCCCCTTGTCCTGTCGACCCTCGGTTTGTCATGTTGTCGACCACTTTAGAGCGTGGATTAATATTTGTTATTTGATCACGTCGAAGGAGGTTCATGTTAGTGCCTCTCAACATGCAACTTCCAGGCGCTTCCTCTTTCTCTCTGTTTGGAGGGATGGGTGTCTGTCTGTCTGTCTGTCTATGGTCTCTGGTCTCTGGTCTCTCACTCTCTCTCTCTCTCTCTCTCTCTCTCTCTCTCTCTCTCTCTCTCTCTCTCTCTCTCTCTCTCTCTCTCTCTCTCTGTCTTTCTTTCTGTTTTTTTTTCTTCCTCTCTCCTCTCTCTCTCTCTCTCTCTCTCTCTCTCTCTCTCTCTCTCTCTCTCTCTCTCTCTCTCTCTCTCTCTCTCTCTCTCTCTCTCTCTCTCTCTCTCGGGGGTTGAGTGGAAAGGGGATGCAAGCTGGATTAGAGGGGGGCGGGTAGAGAGGGTACAGACTGGATTAAGGAGGGTGGGGGGGGATGGAAGTACGTGGGTTAAGGTTGGAGGTTGGGTTGGGTACAAGAAGGGTGCGTAGGGTAGGAGAGGAGGGTAAAGAAAGAGAAGAAAGAGAGGGGAAAAAAACGATAAAAGATGATCATAATATGAAAGGGAAAAAACAAAGAAAATCGAAAACCGAACGCAAGCACGACAAGAACAAGTGTCGCAGGTGCTCTGTTCTCGGGATCAAGCAAATGGGGTTCCTGCTTTCATCAAATCCCAAGGACTTGATGCTGTGATTTCCTCAGTGCTCTTTTATTATTCCTTTTATTTTTTTTTTATTTTTTTTTTATTTATTATTATTATTATTTTTTTTTTAATTGTGAAAGCACACATACACTTACTCATGCAAACACACACACACACACACTAACACTAACACACACACACACACACACACATACACACACACACACGAAACGACTTGGAAAAAGATACATACCCAATATCAAGTGTACCAGACATTTCTCATGATGAAAGGAACGTCATGAAGCTCTGATCTGGTAACATTTACTACAAGTTTGAAATCTTACGCAAAGAGACGATATTCTTTTTAAATGCATTGACAAAGTTCTTTGGATTTATATATATATTTTTTTTATATCTTTGTTGTTTTTTTTCTGATTGGAATTTCTCCGTTTCTGACTCCTTCTGATTCTCCTTCCCCTTACCTTTGGCTTCCTTTCCCTCTCCCCTTTTCCGTTCACGTCTTTCTCTTTCTCTCTCTTTCTCTCTCTCTCTCTCTCTTTCTTTCTCTCTCTCTCTCTCTCTCTCTCTCTCTCTCTCTCTCTCTCTCTCTCTCTCTCTCTCTCTCCTCTCTCTCTCTCTCTCTCTCTCTCTCTCTCTCTCTCTCTCTCTCTCTCTCTCTCTCTCTCTCTCTCTCTCTCTCTCTCTCTCTCTCTCTCTCTCTCTCTCTCTCTCTCTCTCTCTCTCTCTCTCTCTCTCTCTCTCTCTCTCTCTCTCTCTCTCTCTCTCTCAATCCTTCTCTCTCTCTCAATCCTTCTCTCTCTTCTCCTCTCTCTGCTCTCTCCTCTTACTCTCCCTCTCTCCCTCTCTCTCCTTTTCTTCTCTCCCCTCTCTCTCTCTCTCGCTTTCCATCCCCCTTTTCATCAAGCGATCCAAGCATGTTCTCGTTGCTGCCTGTACCCAAAGGATATCAATCACAGGCGTTTAGTACCCCCTTTCAACGTTGCACAGTTGCTATCATGATCTCCATGACCCACCGTAAGTAAACGAAAGTGTAATCAAGAAAACAAACAATAGCCAATAGGCAACACGCGAAGAAACAAGCCAAACA
>NW_028234417.1:32567156-32571032 GCF_977035675.1 Penaeus japonicus
CTCTCATTCTCTCTCACGTTTACTTTTCAGTGTTTTCCGAGTGATTCGTTTCCCAACACGTCAGGAATCCATTTCGTCGTTTTTCAATCTCGCGTTTCAACTTATGATGGATTCGGGTTTTTCATTCTTTTTTTTTTTCTCTTTTTTTTTTCCTTCTTTCTTTTCTTGCAATGGGAGGATTTTTTTATTTTTTTTTTTACCGTTTTTACCGTTTTTTATTTACTCTTTTATTATGTTCCTTTACGTGTCAATCTGTTTGTTTGTTTTTTTGGTTCTGTTTCGGGTGAATTTTTTTTTCGTTTTTTTTTTTCTTTCTTTCTTTCTCTTTGTTTCACTGTGTGTTAGTTAGTTCTGTTAGTTCTCTTCCTCTTTATCCAATTAACCATCTGTCTTTCACTGAAGAAGATTGAGCATAGAAAGAAAAAGAAAGAAAGAATGAATATGGAAAGGGATGAAAAAATAAATATATATATTTTTAGAAGGATATAAAGAATCAGAGAAAACGAAGTTAAATGAAATCAAATGATAATACGGATAAGGGAAAAGAGTCCAAACGAAGTAAAAGAGGAGAAAAGACGAATGTTAATGAATGAATAGATGATAAAAGAGAAACAGGTGAAGAAAATAAGAATAAGAAGGAGAGGAAAGGGGAGAAGGAGAACAAGAAAAAGAAGAAAAGAAGTGGAACAAGAAGAAGAGAGAAGAACAAGAGGAAGAGGATGAAAAAGAAGAGGAAGAAGAATAAGAGAAAGAAGAGAAAGAGGAAAAAGAAGGAGAAGAAGCACAAAAAAAAGAAGAAGAAAATGATGATGATAAGAACAAAGATGAAGAAGAGGAGGAAGAAGAAGAGAAAGAAGAGGAGGAGGAAAAAGAAGAAGAAGAAAATGATGGTGATGATGAGAACAAAGAAGAAGAAGAAGAAGAAGAAGGCCTCAGCTGTTGAGCCAAACTCTCTCGTTATTGAAGATTCAGTCCATCACGAAATTCCAATAATAGTAAATCGGATTGAAATAACTTTTTTTTTTTTTTTTACTTTTCTTTCGTGAAGAGAATCACTTAATGGAGGCAGGGATTGGGATGGCTATTTACTTCAAGAAATGTAGTGAGAATGGTATAATGATAATGATGAGGATGGGAATAATGATGAAGATAATAATGATAATGATGATAACAACAACAGCGACAGCAGC
Organism: Penaeus japonicus; assembly: GCF_977035675.1. Taxonomy (NCBI): domain Eukaryota; kingdom Metazoa; phylum Arthropoda; class Malacostraca; order Decapoda; family Penaeidae; genus Penaeus; species Penaeus japonicus. The sequence goes on from NW_028234417.1 coordinate 32,568,347, forward strand.
GGCAATGATAATAATAATAATAATAGCAATAAGAATGACAACAAAAATGATAATAGCAATAATACGAATGATAACAGAAGCAACGAAGATAAGATATATCCTCTACATTTCTCTCCCTAATAAACTCTCCTTGTCCAAATATTTGTCCTCGCATTAGCTTTTGTTCTTTTCCTCCACTCAAATTCATCACTGGAAGAACGGTTATCATTGCAAATTCATCACTTAATGAACACTGGTTCTGCTTCAACAAACAATGCTGCAAAGATATAAACTAGGAGAGGGTAGAGCTGTATGAACATTTGCAAGTTAGGTCAAATATGGGTTGGGAGAGAGGGTGAGAAGGATAAAAAAGAGAGGGGGAGGGGAGAGGCAGGAAGAGAGAGGTTAGGGTGATATGTATATATGTGTATATGTATATATATATATATATATATATATATATATATATATATATATATATATATATATATATATACAGTGATAGATAGATAGACAAAGATACGTGGGTGTGTGTGTGTGTGTGTGTATGTGTGCGTGTGTGTGTGTGTGTATGTGTGTAAGTGTTTATATGTGTGTGTGTGTGTGCGTGTGTGTGTGTGTGTCTGTGTGTGTATGTGTGTGTGCGTGTGTGTGTGTGTGTGTGTGTTCGTGTGTGTGTGAGTGTATGTTAAGACAACACTTGACAGTACAGTCACTACAACAGTTGCTATTACTATCAACAATAATATTACTACTACCGCTTCTGCTACTGATAAAAAAGTAATATTGACAATGATAATATTAATATCAACAGCTTTCTCTCCTCGTGTGACACTCGGATAGAATCCTAATATATATTTGTACGTGAATCATCATAATAAAAAAAAAATCCCTTTATTTATTTTATTTTTTTTTCAATTACTCTTTTTTTAATTAGATATCGAGCGTTAATGAATGCATGTCTTGAGCTAATGAATAGTCGATGCATAATACCTGTCAAAGTGAGATATTGAAGCGGGGGCTCTTATCAAATAGATTATTCCAATCGTGTTGAAGACGTGTCGATTTTGATTCGTATTTTAGCCTTTGTTTTTTTTTCTATCATTCTTTCTTTTTCTTCTTCTTCTTTGTTTTAACTCGAATTATATTCCTGTGACGTTCTATTATTTACTTAAAGAGAGGGAGAAAGAGAGAAAGAGAGAGAGAGAGAGAGCACAAGCGAGAGCGAGCGAGAGAGAGAGAGAGAGAGAGAGAGAGAGAGAGAGAGAGAGAGAGAGAGAGAGAGAGAGAGAGAGAGAGAGAGAGAGAGAGAGTGAGAGAAAGAAAGAGAGAGAGAGAGAGAGAGAGAGAGAGAGAGAGAGAGCGAGAGAGAACGAGCAAGAGCGAGAGCAAGCGAGCGAGCGAGAGAGCGAGCACGAGTGAGAGAAAGAGAGAGAGAGCGAGAGAGAGAAAGAGACAATTCATTTATCCGGATCATTAACGTAGTCCATTAGGTGGAAGTGATGGCATTGGTCTCTATCTGTTATTGAATTTTGTTTATCTATTTATTCATTTATATTTGGATTGGGTGGGGGTGGGGGTGAGTAGGGGGGGTGTGAGTGTGTGTGTGTGTGGGGGGGGGAGTAATAGATTTGTTGTGATTTTTATTGGTGTCATTCCCCCTCCCCCTATCATGATATTGTCATAATCACTCTTATTATAATTCTAAGCACCAGTAATAACATTAATGGGAGCTAGACTACCTACAGCAATTTTTATTATTATTACTACTACAACTCTTATTATCTTACTAGTGTAACTGATAGCACCACTAGCACTTCTGTCATAGCCACTACTCCTATTACCTTTCCCATTACTCCATCTACAACTCCTATTACTACTACAACTACCTCCTTCATTAATAGCACAACCTCCTCTTCTAATATTACCACAGCTATTACCACAACCACCACTCCCATCACTACCACTCCTACTCCTGTCACAGCCACAACCACCATTCTCATCACTACCATAACTACCACTCCCACTCCAGTCACAGCCACAACCACCACTCCCATCACTACCACTCCCACTCCAGTCACAGCCACTACCACAACTACCACTCCCACTCCAGTCACAGCCACAACCACCGCTACCACAACTACCACTCCCACTCCAGTCACAGCCACAACCACCACTTCCATCACTACTGCAACTACCACTCCTACTCCAACCACAATTCCTACCTCAACCACCACACCTACTACTACCACTCCTACTCCAGTCACAGCCACAACTCCTACCACAACCACCACTCCTACTCCCATCCCTACCACAACTACCACTCCTACTCCAATCCCTACCACAACTCCTACCACAACCACCACTCCTACTCCCATCCCTACCACAACTACCACTCCTACTCCAATCCCTACCACAACTCCTACCACAACCACCACTCCTACTCCCATCCCTACCACAACTACCACTCCTACTCCAATCCCTACCACAACTCCTACCACAACCACCACTCCTACTCCCATCCCTACCACAACTACCACTCCTACTCCAATCCCTACCACAACTCCTACCACAACCACCACTCCTACTCCCATCCCTACCACAACTACCACTCCTACTCCCATCCCTACCACAACTCCTACCACAACCACCATCCCTATTCTCCCTCCCTCTCTCCCCTGTTCTCTCCCAGGCCTCTCTGCCTCTC
>NW_028234417.1:32576132-32591132 GCF_977035675.1 Penaeus japonicus
GATACAAAGTATATCATTAATTCGTTTAATTAATATCTACGTAGGTATATCAACTTTGCTGTGTGATTTTTGTATCTGTGGATTTATTGATATCGGTTTGATGTATATTATGTACGTGTTTTACTGTATTAACTAACTTTTTTTTGTATTCTTTGCAGGTATGTAGCGATTCCTGTATCTGATTACACTTAAGTGAAAGTGTAGAAAGTAAGTACATGAGATTAGATGTAATGATAGAGTGATGTCTGGAGTGGAAATTATATTTAGGTGTATATAAGCTCACGTACAGGTTTTTGTTAACACACACACACACACACACACACACACACACACACACACACACACACACACACACACACACACACACACACACACACACACACACACACACACACACACACATTCACACACATTCACACACACACACACACACACACACACACACACACACACACACACACACACACACACACACACACACACACACACATTCACACACTTTCCTACCCAACATACCTTCCTCTCCCCTCTCATCCTTCCCCCCCATACACACACACCCATATCCCCCTTCCCCATACTCCCCCCCCTCCATTACCACCCTACCTCCGGCAATACGCACAGCTCTGCATAAATTATTTGAGTACCTCCTTCAATAAAAGAAAGAAAGAAAGAAGAAAAAAGAAAGAAACAAGAATGACGATTGCATTCACCTGAATACAAATCCCAAGTACAGTATGATTCTCAAGGAAGTAAAACCTGCAATTGCTGAATCATTCTCTGCATCAGACATGTATGACTGTTCATGCGCAAAAAAGAAGAAGAAAAGAATGAAAAAAGAAAAAAAAAAAAAAATGGAAGCAGATGCCAGACGGTATTTTCGGGGATGAAGTATTTGCTCTGGTTCTCTTTCTCTCTCTCTCTCTCTCTCTCTCTCTCTCTCTCTCTCTCTCTCTCTGCTCTTTTCTCTTTATCCTTATTCCTCCCCTGTCTTTTACTACGTTTAATTAATCTCTTTCCTTTCTCTCCCTTTTCCTTCTCTTTTAACCACTCTCCATCTCTGGCTTTTTTTCTTTTTTTTCTTTTTTTTTCCCCCTCTTCCTCTTTCTCTTTTGCCTCTACTACTTCTAAATCTTCTCCTTCCTGCCTCTCTTTTTTACTCCCTTTTTCTCTCTTTTCCCCCCTCCTTTTCCCTTCCTCCCCTCTGTTTTTTTTTTTTCTTTCTTCTTCTCTCTCTCTCTCCTCCTCATCTCCTTCTCTCTCTCTCATCTCATTCGTCTCTCTCCTCTCTTCTCTCTCTCTCTCTCTCTCTCTCTCTGCTCCTCCTCCTCTCTCTCCTCTCTGCGCCTCGGCTCGTCGAGCCCTCTCATCCCCTCCTCTCTCCTCTCTCCCCTTCCTCTCCACCTCTCCTCCTCTTCCCTCCTCACTCCTCTCTCTTCCCCTCCTCAGCTATCTCCTCTCTCGCCCTCTCTCTTTCCCTCTCTCTCTCTCTTTCTTTCTCCTCTCTTTCTTTCTTCTCTCTCCGTCCCCCTATCTATCCTTCCCCTCCTCTCCCTCCTTACCAACCCACCTCCGTCCTTTCCTCTCCTCCTCCCTCCCTCCTCCTCCCACCTCCTTCCACCTCCCCCTCCCACCTCCCTCCTCCCTCCTCCCTCTTCCCTGCTCCTCCCACCCTCCTCCTTCCACCTCCCACCTCCTTCCACCTCCCCCTCCCACCTCCCCCTTTCTCTCCCCACCTTTACCTCTTTCCATCTCTCCTCACCTATCCTTACTTCCTCCCCCCCTCCTTCTCCCCCCCTCTCCTTTCTTCTTCCTTCCTTCCCTTCCTTCTCCTCCTCCCCCTTCCCCTTTCCATCTCCTCCTCCCCCTTACCTCTCCCTCCTCCTCCACCTCCTCCTGCGCCTCCCCCTCCCATCCACCTTCTTCCCAAACCCCCCCTCTCCTCCCCTCCTTTCCCTTCTTTCCTCCCTCCTTCCACCTCCCACCTCCTCCTTTTTTCCTTCCCACTTTTCCTTCCCCTCCTTCCTCCCCCCTCCGCCAACTGAAGATCCGTATCACAACGACTTGTCACGCGTCATGTCACTTAATGACAGCATTCTTGAGACGAACAGCTTCACACCTTTGGAAAGATTCCGACAGCTGGGCTGGCTCGGAAGGAAAGGGAGAGGAGAAAAACGGTGTGAGAGGGAGGGTGGGAGGGGTGGGGGGGGAGTGGGGAGAGAGAGAGGGAAGGATGGAGGGGTGGTGGGGTAGAGGGAGAGGGATATATATATATATATATATAGAGAGAGAGAGAGAGGGAGAGGGGGAGGGGGAGGGAGGAAGAGAGGCAGAGGGAGAGGGAGAATGAGAGGGAGAGGGAACATGGGAGGGAGAGGGAGAGGGAAAGAGAGAAAGAGAGAGAGAAAGAGAGGAAGAGGATATGAAAACTGAATAAAAAAGAAAGAGAGGAAAAAACAGTGGTATTCAAAGTCCCGCTAAGATGACGGGATAGAAGAATGAGAGACTAAAGAAAAAAAAAAAGATAACGGACAAAAAGGTAAACCAAAAAAGAGATAAAAAGATGAAGGAGAAATGAAGAAAGTGAGATTAATAGCAATAGAAAATAGAAAAATAAGGCAAGGAAGAAGAATATTAATAGATAAAAGAAAGGGAGGAAGAAGGAGAATATCAAGAAGAAAGAGAAGAAGAAGCAGGAGGAGAAAGAGGATAAAAAAGAGAAGAAGATGAAGAAAGAAACGCAGACGAACGAAACAGTGGATTGAGAGACCAAAAAGAGAGAAGAAGAAAGAGAAAGAGGAGGAGGAGAAAGGGGATAAAAAGAGAGTAGAAGAAGAAGGAGAAGAAGAACAAGAAAAAAAGAAGGAGAAGGAGAAGGAGGAAGAAGAAGAAGAAGAAGAAAAGAGAAGAAGGAGAAGGAGAAGAAGAGGGTAGACTTAAATAAACCGCAAAGGAGGCGTGTGTTGTCGTACTTTTGATCCTTTCAACTTGGAAGGAAAAAAGAGACAAAGCAATATTTATATGAATGAATAATAGTTAAAAGCGAACTTATGAGTTTATTCTTTCTCTTTGTCTTTTTCTCTCTTATTATCCTCCTTTTCTTTCATTTTTTTCTGTTTTATTATATATATATATTTTTTTTTCATTTTTTATTATTATTTTTATTTTTTTGTTCTTTCTCTTTTTTCACACTCACACCAACATACCAACATACTCCCATACCCCTATACCTCATAATCCCCATAACGCTATATAACCCTCTCGTCGCCATAACCCCCATTACCTACCAAAACCCCCCATTAGTCCCTAGAGCCCCCCAGCCCCCCCCCCCCCCCACCACCCCACCACCACCACCTCCATTACACTCACATTATGCCTCCCGTTCACCTCTCTACAAGCTATACGGTCTGTCTCAAACATGAATTCTCACACGCAAGATTGTACTCGAAGCCGAAGCCCCCCTAAGCCCCCCCCCTCCCTCAAACACACCACCCCTCCTCAAAACCCCCCCACCCCCCCCATCCCTCCCCATTCCGTCTCTCTCCTCGCCTTCCCTCGCCACTCCCTCCACCCCCTCCTCTCCAACCACCCCTCTCCACACCCCCCCCGCTCCACTCCACTCTCCACTCTCCCCCCTCTACCACTCCACCCCCTCCCCTCCCCCTTATGCACCCTCTCCCCAACCCCCCCCCCTCCCTCCTCCAGCCCCACACCCCCCCTCTCCAACCCCTCCCCCCACCCCCCTTCCCCCCACAACCCCCCCCCCCCCCCTCCCCCCCCCCCTTCACCCCACCCCCCATCCCTCTCCACCCCCCCCCTCTCCTTGGTTCTTCTGGTTCTTCCTGTTCTTTCTCGCGGGCCTCTCCTTGGTTCTGTTCTTTTTTGGTGTTCATTCTTCCTGATCTCCTCCTCTTCTGCCTTCTTTCTCTCTCCCCTCTCTTCTCCCATCTCCCTTCCTCCTCTACTTCCCCCTATCCTTCTCCTTTTCCTACTTCAATCTCCTTGTGCCTTTTCCTTTTTTTTCCCTTTTTCTTTTCCCTTTTTCCTTCCCCCCCTCTTTCCTCCCCTCTTACCCTCTCTTATATATCCCTTCTCTTAGACTACTACCTTTTACTTTTCTAACCCTTTCACCTTTCTCTTACTTTTCTATTCCCCCCCCTAGATCTCGGTCCATCTCCCCCCCCTTATCTCCTCTCTATTTCTCCCCCTCCTCCCCCCCCCCCCCTCCATCTCCCATTCCCCTATCACCTTACTCTTATTCTCCTCATCCTCACCATTCTCCTCCATCTCTCTATCTCTCCAACCCCCTCCCCCTATCGCCCTTCCCTCCCCCCCCCCCCCCCCCCCCTTCCGCCCCCTATCCCCTAATCATCTCGCCCCTATCTATCTCCCATCGCTCCTCCCATCCCGTTCCCATCTATCTCCCTCCCCATCTCCCTCATCTTCTCCCTCTCCTCCCCCTCTTTCTCCTTATCCTTCTCTTACTTCTATCCCCTATCTCATATCTCATCTGCCCTCAGTATCTCTCTATCTTAAAAAACACCCCCTATCCTCGCTCTCTCCCCTTTCACACTCCTTCGCTCGTATCCCCTATCCCTCCCCCCACTCCCTTCTAAAAAAAAAATCTCCCCGCCTCCCCTAATCTTCCCTATCCTTCCGCTCTATCTTTCATCCCGCCGCCGCCTATCCCTTCTATTGCTCCCCTATCCTCCCCTTCCTCCAATCCTAATCCTATCTCATCTCCCCCCCCCCCCCCTTTCCTCTCCCACATTGCTCTTGTTCGATCCTAACCCTTCCCTCCCTCCCCTACCCTCCCCCTCCTTCCCTCCCCTCCCCTCCCCTCCCCCCTCCCCTCCCCTCCCTATCCCCTGCCCCTCCCCCTCCCTCCACCATCGTTCCCTCTTCCCCCTCCCTCCCCCCGCCCCTCCCCCCCTCCCTCCCTCCTCCCTCCCTCCCTCCCTCCCTCCCTCCTCGCAATCCTTCCCTCCTCCTACCCCATATACCCCCCCAAATACCATACCATACACCCCACCGATATCCCCCTCACCTACCAACCCCACACGCCCCCACCCCCCGTACAACCCAATCCCCATAACACCCCCCCTACTAAAAAACACCCGCCACCCCCTCCAACCCCCCTCCCTCCCCGAATCCTCCATAACCTCTAAAACAACCCCCCCCCCCACACCACCCAATAACACCCAACAATACCCACCATAACCAACCTATACCCACACAGCCCCTATAACAACCCCACCCAACCCCCTCCCCCAACCATACCCGCTATAACATACACCCAAAAACCCACAAAACACCACCACCCCCCCCACAAATACCCACCGCCCCCCCCTTAACCCCCAAACCATATATACCTACCCCCTCTTCCAAATACCAAATAACCAATATACCAATACCACCCACCCCACCCCGCCCCACTCACCCCTAACCCCCTCCCCCGAAGGAGCCTGTGTTAACTCGCTAAAAACCCCTATTACTACCCTAACTCTTCAACTCACACTTAAACTAACTCTAACTAACTGCTCACTTTCTACACTCGCCTTAACACATCTTCTCTCCGCCTGAACTCCCTAACGTACATCCCCTTAACTCACTAACCCTAACTCTCCCAACTAAACATCCCAAAAAAACTCCCCTCTACTAAAACTCCCTCCCAACCTCCCCCCTACACTTAACTTCTACAAACTCTTTCCCCTCCCACCCTCATCTCCTCCTCTAACCCCCCAACTCTCTTGTAACTTCCCCCCCCACTTACTCAACTTCCTTCCCCCCCACCTCCTTTCCCCCTTCTCTCACCCCATCCCCCCTAATTCCTAACCTACCTAACTCTACCTCCCTTAACTAACCCTAACTAAAACTTACCACTCTGAACTAACTACTCCATACGCACAACGCTAACTCTCAACTAAACTAAACAAACTCACTAAACTTCATTATCTCTCCCCGTTCTAAACCCACTAACCGTAAAACTCCCTTCCTCTCTTTAGACTAACTACCTTCCCCAAGCAACTCTATTTAACCATCCGAACTCCACTCGACTCCCATTCCAACTCCCTCCTTCCCCTAAACTTTCAACTCCAACTCCCATCACCCTCCAACTACTCCCCCTCTCCCAACTCCCACCTAACTAAACTAACTAACCCCCCACTCCCCACCTCCCCCCCACTCCCCTCCCCCCAACTCCCCCCTCCCCCCCTCCCCGAACTCCGCCTCCAACTCCCCCCCTTCCCCTCCCACCACCCAACAGCTTAACTGCCCCACTTTCCTCCCTACCACTCTTCCAACCTCCCCCCCCCCCCTCTCCTCTCCTTTCTCTTGCCTCCTCCTTTCATCGCCCCGTTTTTCCCCCTCTTCTTCTTTTTCTTCTCATACTCCTCCCGCCCGTCCCATCTCCTAACTCCAACTCGACCGTTTCTCCCCCTCTCTAACTTAAAACTCACCTCCCACTGTAAGTCGAAATCCCCCCCTCAAAGGGCCCCCCCCGTGCCCCCCCCCTACTCCAACTTCACCTAACAACCTCCCTTCCCTTCCCCTCCCTCCGACTCCCCTCCTCCACCTTTACTTTAACTTCAGCTCCCCTAACTTCCCCCATCCCCCTCCCCCCACCTCTCCCCCCTCCTCCCCCCCCTCAACTTCCAACCTCCCCCCGCCCTCCCCAAACTAACTAAACCTAACTACTAACTACCGCCCCCTCCCTCCTAACTGCTAACTTCACTCCCAACTCCCTTTCCCCCCCCCCAAAAAAACCTTTCCCCCGCCGTTGCTCAAGACTTACTCCCCCACTCTCCCCCCTTCGCCCCTCTGTTACTAATTAACCTCCCCCTACTACTCCCCTCCCCCACTGCCCCCGCCTTGCTCTCAAACTCTTCCTCACCCCCCCTAAGCTCCCCCACTCCCCCCTCCTCCCTGAACTCCCCCCTAACGACGCCTCCCCCCCTCCCCCCTCTTCTTCGTCTCCTCCCACCCCCTTCCTTTTTCCCTTCCCGCCCCATTCCTAACCCCCCCCCCCCACCCCCCCCCCCCCCCACCCCCCCACCCCACCCCCCCGCCTTCGCGCCTCCCACCCGCCCTATTTCTTTTCTTGTTTTTTTCTTTTGTTGTCCTTTTTTTTTTTTTTTGTGTTTTTTTTTTTGTTTTTTTTTACTCTGCTCTTTTTGTTGTTTTTTTTTTTGTGTTGTTGTTTGTTGGTCTGTTTTCTTTCCCTTTTTCCATCATTGCCTCCTCCATCTGAGGGGCGTACCCCCCCCACTCCCTCAAACATCCAATCCAAATCCATATTCCATCCCCTCCCCCCCCTATCCACCATCATCCAATCCCTCCATCCATCCTCATTCTCCCCCCCATTATTCCTTTTTATCGTCTCCCCCAAATCCATTCCATCTCATTCTCGCTGCCATCCTTCCATATCATCCATCCCATCCTCTTTCCCCATCTCCATCTCACATTCCCCCCCCATTCATCCCCTCCATTTCCATTCCCTCCCCTCATCAATCATAGCTTTTTTTCCATCTTCTTTTCTTTTTTTTTTCTCTCTCTCTCACTTCTTCTTCCCCCTCTTTTTCTCATTTCTCACTCTCCTCCTTATCCCACCCTCACCCTTCCTTTTTTTTTTGTTTTCCCTTCCATTCCATCCCTTCCCATTCCCATATCATTTCCCCCCCCTCTAATAAAACCCATAGACCCGTATCCCTTCTTTCCGCCATCCCTCTTTTCCCATCCATCCATCCTCTCCAATCACCTCCCCCCTTCCACATCCCATCTCTCTCCCATCCCTCCCTCCATCCCCTATTCCATCTCCAACCATTCATCCCCTCCAATCCCACATCCACATCCCCCATCTCCCTCCACATTTCTCCAATCCATTCCTTCCTCCATCAATCGTCATCCCCCCCTCTACTAAAATTCCAGCTATCCCGGCCCCCCCTTCCTCCAATCCCCCCCTCTACCCTTCCCCCCTCCCTCCCATCCCCTTCTTTCCCCTCCCCCCCCTCCCTCCTCTCTCCCCCTCTCCTCTCCTCCCACCCCCTTCTTTTCCCTCCCTCCCCCTCCCTCCCATCCCCTTCTTTTCCCCTCCCTCCTCCCTCCCTCCCTCTCCCCTTCTTTTCCCCTCCCTCCCTCCCTCCCTCCTCCCTCCCTCCCCCCTCCCTCCCATCCCCACCTTTTCCCTTCCATCCCCCCCTCTACCCTTCCCCCCCCTCACCCCTTTCCCCCCCCCCTCCCCCCCCCTTCACCCCCCCCCCCCCCCCTCTTCTTCCCCCCCCCCCCCCCCTCCCCCGACCCCCCCCCCCCCCCCCCCCCGCCCCGCCCCACCCCCCCCCTCCCCCCTGCCCAATGCCCCCCCTCCCCCCCCCCCCCCGGGCGGGATGGGGTGCTGTCGAGCCCGAGGTCCCCCCCCCCCCCCCCCCCCCCCCCCCCCCCCCACCCCCCCCCCCCCCCCCCCCCCCTCCCCCCCCTCCCCCCTCCCCCACCCCCCCCGCCCCCACCCCCCTCCCCCCCACCGCACCCCCCCTCCCCCACCGCCCCCCCCCCCCTCCCCCCCCCCCTTGTCTCCTCCCGCCCCCCCCGCCCCCCCCCCCCCCCCTTTCCCCCTCCCTCCCCCCCCCCCCCCTCCCCCCCCACCCCCCCCTCCCCCCCTCCCCCCTCCCTCCCCTCCCCCGCGTTCAGATTCACATGCAAGCCCTCATTTGCTTACGTGGATTGTTCTAGATCAATAATCTCCTTCCAGACCTTGAGAATGTGCAATGTTGCAAGGGTTAATATCTGTTGATATGGGATATTTATTGCAATAATGAATGCAATAGATTTTCTCTTCTTTCGATTTTGATTTTTATTATTTTTAGTTATTATCCTGTAGGATTATCTTACACGAAACATGTGCAAATAAATAATAAAAATAAAAATAAAAAGAGGAATGACAAAGCACAATTTTGAAACAAAGGAATTCTTCTGGGAAATGTGTTGGCTAGAAATGATAGAAGGGAAATGAAGAAGAAGAAAAAACTAGAACTAGAAATAGATAAAGATTAGTAGAGACTAGAAACGGATTTTTTTTTAGATAACAGAATTTATCGGCCTATGTGTTTGTTTGTTTGTTTGTTTATTTGTTGTGCTGTTGTTGTATCTCGCTCGTGTGTCGATGTTTCTGTGTATTGTATATATATATATATATATATATATATATAGATAGATAGATAGATAGATAGATAGATAGATAGATAGATAGATAGATAGATAACTCAAGTTTATGTTTTAGGGTGGTGTAGATTAATCGTGTGTGTGTATATGTGTTTGTACACGGTCGTCACCACATATGTGTCACATGATTTAGGTATTGTATAGTACATTATTCAGAGCATTCTCTCTTACCGCATATCGACATCCGTTAACACTCATGGAAATACGATCTCATACATCGTTGGGATCAATGCACACTTTACGAAGGCATCGGCACTCACCTAAGGTCAGGGATGCCAGTGAGTGCCATTGTTATGCCAGCATGCGTGAGCCTGACACCACTAGCGGCACTGGTGAACGATCATGCCATATGCAGGTATGTTGTCCAGCTGCCTTGGCACTGATGTATGACAGGCACCCTCCTGTCCTTACTCACACGCTCCCTTACCCTTGTCTGGCACTCACAGCCATGCTCTTCATGTGGTTGTACTTCTTTATGTTGTTGTTGTTGTTGTTGCATTTTGTTGTTTCTGTTTCATTTGTTCTGTTTTTTTTTTTCTCTCTATCTTACTCGTCGTTTCCATTTTTATTTTATTTTTTCTTCTCCCTCTTTCTCTCTTTTTTTCTTTTTCTCTTTTTCTATCTCTCTCTCTCTCTCTTTTTCTCTTTTTCTCTCTTTCTCTTTCTCTCTCTCTCTCTCTCTCTCTCTCTCTCTCTCTCTCTCTCTCTATATATATATATATATATATATATATATATATATATATATATATATATAATATCTTACTCTCTTATTCTATTTCTTGTTATTCATCACATCCTCCTCTTTCTTTTCCTCTTCATTTCTTGTTACAATAAACCCTTTTTTATATTTGGTATTTTTCTTCTTCTTTTTCTTTCATATATTTTTTTTCCTATTGAACCCTGAGTCAACGCAGGAAGCTTATATCAGAAGGAATTGTAAAAGACGACCAACAGGTGTCGAGACAAGGCAATTAATCCGATAATAAATGGTGCAAAGCAGAGAGAAAGAAAGAAAGAGGGAGAGAGAGGGAGGGAGGAAGGGAGGGAGGGAAAGAGTGATTGTGAAGGTGAGAATGAGAATGAGGGTGATAGTGAGAGAGAGAGAGAGAGAGAGAGAGAGAGAGAGAGAGAGAGAGAGAGAGAAAGAGAAAGAGAAAGAGAAAGAGAAAGAGAGAGAGAGAGAGAGAGAGAGAGAAATGAGAATAAGCGAAAGAGAAGGGAGAAATAAAAATCAGGCGAGGGATAATGACATGAGAGAGGAAAGAGAAACAGAGAGAGGGAAGAAAAAAAGAAGGAGGGAGAGAGAGAGAGAGAGAGAGAGAGAGAGAGAGAGAGAGAGAGAGAGAGAGAGAGAGAGAGAGAGAGAGAGAGAGAGAGAGAGAGAAACAAACAAACTAAACGACAACAGGCAAAGTAAGGGAATAAAGACAAAAAAAAAAAAAAAAAAAAAAAACGAAGAGAGAGGAAAAAAGAGAAAAAAAAGCAAAGTCTAGCAAAGCAATACAGCATTAAAACCCACAACTCACCCTTTCAAAGTTTAGCAATCAGTGTTGCCATTGTCTTATTGAAACTCCTGTCTTATGCAACAAAAATGATTGCCTCGGGAAAACCACAAGGGAGAGATGACAATAAGGGTGTAGTAGGGTGTAAAGTGATGGATGTGTAGGATGAATGAGGGTGTAAAGTGTCCAGTGCATAAAGTGAATGAGGGTGTATAGTGTTAAGGATATAGAAGGAATGAGGGTGTAAAGTGTTAAGTATAGAGTGAAATAGAGTGAAAGAAGGTATAAAGTGTTAAGTATATAGGGCGAAACTAGAATTTAAGTTGTCAAGTGTATAAGATGAAACAAAGTGTATTAAGGTACTTAAATAATAAAAAAAAGTGACAAAGTGTATAACGAAGGGACACACTAGGATGATTAATTAAAAGTGTACAATAGTAAGTGCAAGTCTTATTAGACTATATGGTATGAATGGCTAGATTAGGGTGTAGGGTGTGTAGAGAGAGTTGGCCCTTATAAATCAACAGAGAGATGCAGCCTCCACCACATACTGGACAGCTGATGTTAGTCTGTAAGATGAGGAAACGTGTGATGCTGTATTTAAGGGATAAAGGGCTTGTGTGTTTAGGGTGTTGGTGTGGTGTGGGGGGGTTAGGGGGGGGGAAGAAGGTATGTCTGTGAGGCTTAGGGAAGGGAGAGGGAGGGAGGGGGTTGTGTGAGTTGGGGTGTGTGTAGGGGGGGTGAGGGTATGTGTGTGTGTTTGAGAGAGAGAGAGAGAGAGAGAGAGAGAGAGAGAGAGAGAGAGAGAGAGAGAGAGAGAAATAAACAGGCAGACGGACAGAAATAGAGTTGGTATTAAATGAAGATCAGGAAATAAACAGCTAAATATATGGAGAGAACGAGACTGAAAGAGCCAGAGAGAAAGACTGGGGGAGGAGAGAGAGAGTGAAGTAAAGAGAAAGTGGGGAGGGACAAGAAAAAAATACAAAACAAAATAAATACAGGGAGAAATAAAGACAAGAGAAGAGGAGAGAAGAGAAGAAAAGAAAATAGAAGAGAAGAGAAGAGAAAGAGAAAAGAAAGAAAAGAGAATAAGAGAAGAGAGAAAGAGAAGAGGAGAGAAGAGAAGAAGAGAGAAGAGGAGAGAATAGAAGATAAGAGAAAAAGAGAAGAGTGAAAAAGAGAAAGAGAAAAAGAAGAGAGAGAGAAGTGAAGAGGGCAGTGCTTTAGCTTCTCGTCAACGGACAAGGCGAGTGTGAAGACGAGGCAGTGAGTGTCACGCGACGAATCACTTCTTTACACGAAAGAAAATGCGATATCTTTCTGGAAGAGGAAAGAAGGAACAATCGGCGATGGGAAGAAGGGAGGAAGAAGCAGGAGGGAGAGATAAGGGAGGGGGAAAGTAGACCGAGATAAAGAGAGAGAAAGATATATCTGAAGGGTACGAATTTTAATGACAAGACACGCACAGACACACTTGCACACATTGTAACATATAACGGGAACATACTCCTGCACGCATACGCCCACTCGCAAACGGTCCAACACATACACACGCACACACACACACATACACACATACACACACACAAACACAAACACACACGCACATAAATACAAACACACTCACACTCACACACACAAACACACACACACACACAACCCTCCCCCCCTCCCAACCCCACTCATGCACACACACAACCCCCCATGTCCCCTCCTACACACCCCTCCCCTCAGACACACCTGTACACCCTTTCGCGTGCATAACGAACTACAGAAGCGAAGAAAAAAAAAACAAAAAAACTTTCGATCGAAAACTGATAAAAAACGGATCACGAAAAACAGCTGATGTGTTGCTTCTCATCAGCTGTGATCGGTTCCTTGACGTGAGGTGTTCGTGACGGAGGAAAAGAACAAGTAGGGAAGAGAGGGAGGAAAGGAAGGAAGGGAGGGAGGAAGGAAAGAAGGAAGGACTTGAGGGGAAAGGTTGAAGGAAGGAGATTGGGGAGGGGGAGGGGGAGGAAGAAGAGGAAGAGGAGAAGAAGTAGAAGGATGGAGTATTCGGCCATGTGGGAGTATGAGACAAACAGACACAAAGACAGACAAGCAGACATACACACACACACACACACACACACACACACGGGGGAAATGTAAGTGAAAATAACACTGCCACAAACCAACGGAAATTGATAGCAGTGTAAACCGAAAGTCGGTTAAAGTCAATCAGATAGCGCCGAGAGGGGGGGTGGGGGGTAGGGGGTGAATCCAAAAATAGAAACAGAAAAATGAAAATAGATGGCTGATAGATAGTTGACGCGGGGATCTTAATCGGGACGGAAATGTAATGTTTCAATTTCATTTTGTATAGTTTACATAATTTTTTTTTTCATGTTTTACACTTGTTTTTTGTTATTAATATATATATATATATATATATATATATATATATATATATATATGTATATATCTATATATATATATACATACACACACACACACACACAGATATATAATATATATTTATATATGTATATATATATATATATATATATATATATATATATATTATATCTGTGTGTGTGTGTGTGTGTATGTGTGTGTGTGTGTGTGTGTATACAAACATCCCTCTTCCCTCCTCCCTCCCCCTCCCCCTCTTCCCTCCTTCCCTCCCCCTCCCCCACTTTCCTCCCCATCCCTCCCTACCTCCCCCTCCCCCACTTCCCTCCGTCTCCTCCCCCACTTCCCTCCCTCTCTTCCCCCCTACTTCCTCCCTCTCCCCTTCCTCCCTCTCCCCTCCCTCCTCTCCTCTCCCCCTCCCCCCTTTTCCCCTTTAATATAGAGGGTAAGAGACCGAGAACTTAGAGCCTACTCACACTAATCCTCGTCTAAGTTGTGCCAATGGCCTAGCCAGCCTTTGAAGGGATTTTGGGTCTTCCTTGCTGGCTGTTTTGCTGGATTTGACATCTAATATGTATATGTATATATATATATATATATATATATATATATATATATATATATATATATATATATATAAAATCTTCTTTCTTTCTTTCTTTCTTTTTTTCCTTTTCTTCTTCTTGTTCTTCAACTTCTTATTCTTGTTCTTGTTCTTGTTCTTCTTCAATATCTTCTTGTTTTTCTTGTTCTTCTTCTTCAACTTCTTCTTCTTCTTCTTCTTCAACTTGTTCTTCTTGTTTTTCTTCAACTTCTTCTTCTTCTTCTTCTTCTTCAACTTCTTGTTCTTCTTCTTCAACTTCTTCCTCTTCTCCTTTTTCTTCTTTTTCTTCTTCAACTTCTTCTTCTTCTTTTTCTTCTTCTTTTTAGGTTTTGTCTTTTTTCTTAGGGGATGGGGTAAGGGTGATAGGGGGAGGGGGTGGAGGAAGGTTGAAGCTCTCTGTCTCTATCTGAGTGTGTGCGTGTGTGTGTATGTATGTGTGTGTATGCGTGTGTGTGAGTGTGTGTATCTCATACACACAACCTTCGACCCCCCCTCCCCCCCCATGATTTTCGAAACCGAGCGCAGCATCTTCAGAATCTCTCATCCTTATCTTGCTGAAGGAGAGAGATAACAGCAAGCGCCAGCAACGACCTAAGCTGACCTGATGGTGACCTCAAGGACAGGGCTTTCCCAGTGATAGGGAGCTTAGGTAGAATGAGGGGTCGGGGTGGGAGGGGGAAGCGGGGAGAAGATGGGAGGGGAATGGCCTTCAGAGAGTAGAGAAAGGGAGAAGGAGGGAGAAGAAGGAGAGGAGGAGGAAGAGGATGAATAGAAGGAGGAGAAGAAGAAAGAGCATAATAATGATAATAAGATGGAATGGGGAGGAGAAGAAGAAGAACAAGAAAAAGACGAATAATAATAAGAAGAAAGGGAAGTAAGAGGATGACGAAGGAAGAAAGAAAGGCAGAGAAAAAGAGAAAAAAAAAGAAAGACAGGAGATTAAAAGATAGACAGAAAAGAAAAGACAATTAAAAACGAAACGACAACAATACAACATAAAACCTCCCTCCCCCCTCCCCCCACCCACCCTCATCACCCACCA
This sequence comes from Penaeus japonicus, assembly GCF_977035675.1. NCBI lineage: Eukaryota > Metazoa > Arthropoda > Malacostraca > Decapoda > Penaeidae > Penaeus > Penaeus japonicus. The sequence continues at coordinate 32,590,894 of NW_028234417.1, forward strand.
CCCACCCCCTCAAAAAAAAATAAATAAAATAATAAAAAAAAATAAAAATAAAAAATAAATCCAGAAGACTGAAAGCAAGCACGAGAAACCTAACGGCACTACGACAGGGTTGACGGCGCGTGTGCAGCGAAGGACCACCGAGATGAATTGGACAAGACAGAGAGGAGCAACCGATCGTGAACCGCCGTGTTAATGATAACCGGGTTTGATATTCACGATATGAAAAGGAATTAGAGACT
>NW_028234417.1:32596132-32601132 GCF_977035675.1 Penaeus japonicus
CTCTCTCTCTCCCTCTCTTTCTCTCTCTTCCTCTCCCTCTCTCTCTATCTCTATTTCTATCTCTATATCTATCTCTATCTACTGCATTCTTTCCCTTCTCTCTCTCTCTCTCTCTCTCTCTCTCTCTCTCTCTCTCTCTCTCTCTCTCTCTCTCTCTCTCTCTCTCTCTCAACAAGCCATCTGAAGGCCTTTCAGAAGCCTTCAGAAGATGGCGAAGATTCACTGACTCAAGATTCATCGATCGACTTCAGAAAAACGAGGTGTGTGCAAGTGACCGATTGCATACTTCTTGCAGGTTGCCTTGGGGGTTAATATATGTGGTTGCGTTCGTGAGCTTGTCTGCGAGTCTGTCTGTCTGTTTGTCTGTGATTCGGTTTCTTTCGTTCTCCGTCTCTTTCTTTCTGTTGAGGATTTCTTTTTCTCTCTCTCTCTCACTCTCACTCTCTCTCTCTCTCTCTCTCTCTCTCTCTCTCTCTCTCTCTCTCTCTCTCTCCTCTCTTTCTCTCTCCTCTCTCTCTCTCTCTCCTCTCTCTCTCTCTCACTCTCGCTTCTCTCTCACTCACTCCTCCTCTCCCCCTCTCTCTCCCACTCTCTCTCTCTCTCTCTCTCTCTCTCTCCCCCTCTCTTCTCCTCTCTCTCTCTCTCTCTCTCCCTTCCTCCCTCCCTCTCTCCCTCTCTCTCTCCCCTCTCTCTCTCTTCTCTCTCTCTCTCTCTCTCTCTCTCTCTCTCTCTCTCTCTCTCTCTCTCTCTCTCTCTCTCTCTCTCTCTCTCTCTCTCTCTCTCTCTCTCTCTCTCTCTCTCTCTCTCTCTCTCTCTCTCGCTCTCACTCTTACTCCCACTCACTCACTCACTCTATTTTTCTCTCTCTCTCTCTATCTCCCCCCCCCCCCCTCTCTCTCTCTCTCTCTCTCTCTCTCTCTCTCTCTCTCTCTCTCTCTCTCTCTCTCTCTCTCTCTCTCTCTCTCTCTCTCTCTCTCTCTCTCTCTTTCTCTCTCTCACTCACTCATTCTCATTCACAGAAAGTTCAACACCGTTATACACCGTTGTACCGTCTAACACACATAGTATATATAACACTTTCCCCTCCCCTCTCTTTCTCATCCTACCTCCTCCCCTCCTCCCCTCCCTCCACTCGTTCATTCCATTCCCTGTCCCTGACGCTACCCTCCCTCCCTCCCTCCCTTCCTCCCTGCCTCCCTTCTTCCCTCCATCCTCCCTTTCTTCCCAACAACCCCCTTCTTCCTCCCCCCTCCCCCTTCTCCTAAACTCCTACCCCCCTTCCCGCCACTCCTCTCTTCCCTCTACTCCCTCCCTCTCTTCCCTCCCCTCCCCTCCACTCCCCTCCCTCCTTCCACTCCCTCCACTCCCTCCATCGTAGTTCCGCGTATGCCTCGCGCTGTAAATTCATTTAACAGATTAGGATAAGGCCAGGTCTACCGGATACCGACCCGCTTGGGGGAGGGAGGGAGGGAGGGAGGCAAGAGCGCTGCTTTTACGGAGACTGGAGTACTTGAGCACACCTGACTCTTAGGCTCTCGGGAGGGAGGAGAGGGAGGGAGGGAAGGTGGAAGGGAGGGAGGGAGAGAGAGGGATGGGGAGGGAGGTTGAGGGATGGGGAGGGAGAGAGGGAAGGAGGTTGAGGGATGGGGAGGGAGAGAGGGAGTGGGAGTGAGGGAGAGAGGAGAGAGGGAGAGGGAGTGGGAGTGAGGGAGGGAAGGGGGGTGAGGGAGGGAGGGAGAAGGAGAGAGGGAAGGGAGGGTGAGAGTGAGAGGGAGAGGGAGGGAGACCAGGTGATGGAAGCAGGGAGAGGGAGTGAGGGAGGGAGGGACAGGGGGATAGGAAGAGGTGGGAGAGGGTAAGGAGTGGTGAAGAGAGGAGAAGGAAGAGGTTGGGAGAGTAAGGAGAGGGGAGGGGTGGAGGGAGGGTATTGAATGAAGGAGGGGAGGGGGAGGTGTGTGTGACAGGAGGAGGGAGGAAAGGGGAGGGGGAGCTGGAGAAGAAGGGAGAGAGGGCTGGGAGGGGGAGGGGGGAGAGGGAATATGGGTTCAGGGGAGGAAGTCAAACTTTGTGTTCGTCAGCAAGTTGTGAGAAAGTGAAGTAAGAAATGAGACAGAAATGTGAGAAGGGATGTAAAAAAGTAGATGGAGTGAAGGAGGAATTTAGAAGAAAAGAGGAGGAGGAAGAATTTAGAATGAGAAAGGAGAAGGAGGAGGAAGAGGAAGAGGAGGAGGAGGAGGAGGAGGAGGAAGAAGAAGAAGAAGAAGAAGAAGACTAAGACGAAAGACGAGAAATAAAAATAAAAATAAAAATAAAAATAAAAATAAGAGGACAAGACAGGACAACATGAAAAAAAAACTTATGACAGCAAACACACACACACACACACAAAAAAAAAAAAAAAAAAAAACATCACCCAACAAATACATTCAAACATATACTTTTAAATCCCCCAAGAGAAAAGAAACTTCGAGAAGACTCTATTAAAGGGAACCCAGTGTCTACAGGTAAATGACCCCTTTCGAATCGACACTCAAAGACCGTGTTGTATCAGACCACGATCACTTACTGGCTGGCTCTCGAGAGGGGGTTCTCACCACACGCTTCCACGGGGTCGTCATCGTCACCAGCATCATCATCATCATCATCATCATCACCATCACCATTATCATCATCGTCTCTTTAGTCCCCAGATTCCGGTCCTTTTGGGTCGGTCTTGTGGAGTGCCATTCTCCTCCTCATTGGCAGTGGCACTCGATCCTTGCTGTGCCTGCATCGTCCTCTTCTCTCTCTCTCTCTCTCTCTCTCTCTCTCTCTCTCTCTCTCTCTCTCTCTCTCTCTCTCTCTCTCTCTCTCTCTCTCCCGTCCACCCTACCCCTCTCCCTCCTCTCCTCTCCCTCCCTCCCACTTCTCCCTCCTTCCCTCCCTCCCTCCTTCCTCCTTTTCCTTCTCCCCTCCCTCCCCCTCTCTATCCCACTCTCCCCCCCTCCTCCTCCCCCCCTCTCTCTCTCCTCTTCATCGCCTTCCTTTTTTTTTGTTATTTCTTTAGTGCCTTGGAGTGCCTCGGTCTTAAACCTCTTTACCGCCTCGTTTCCTTGTTATCTTCTTCTCTTCTTCATGTTTACTTCGCTCTCTTTATTGTCTTTTTCTTCTCTTGGTCTCATGGGATTTTACTCTCTCTCTTTGTCTCTCTCCCTCTTTTTTTTTTTTTTTTTTTTTTCTTTAGGGGGGGGGGTTGCGTGGTTTGCGTTGTTTGGTGTTTTTTTTTTATTATTTTTCTTTATCTTTTGTTTGTTCACATGTATGTTTTATTTGGTTTGCTGTTGTTTTACTTTGGCGATTGTGTGTTTGTTCCATTTATTTATTCTTTTTTTTTTCTTTTCTTAATATTTCTGTATCTTTCCCTGGTACTCTCACTCTTTTCTTTCCCACTCTCTCTCTCTTCCTCCTTTCATCCACTCTCTCTCTCTCTCTCTCTCTCTCTCTCTCTCTCTCTCTCTCTCTCTCTCTCTCTCCATCCCTCCCTCACTTTCTCTCTCTCGTCTCTCTCTCTCTCACTCTCTCTCTCAACCTCTCTCTCTCTCTCTCTCTCTCTCTCTCTCTCTCTCTCTCTCTCTCTCTCTCTCTCTCTCTCTCTCTCTCTCTCTCTCTCTCTCTCCTTCACTAAACCCCTCCCATACCCCCACCACCTCTCTTTTTCTTCACCCACTCCCTTTTACTCCTTCCCCTCCCTTTCCCTCTCCATTCCCTGTCGCCACCCAATCCCCCTCTACCTCCTTCCTCACTCCCGCACTGTCTCTCTATCCACCCACTCCCTCCCTATTTCCTTCCCTCCTCATACCCCCCTTCCCCCTCCTCATCCCCCTTCCCTCTCCTCATCCCCCTTCCCCCTCCTCATCCCCCCACCCTCCTCATCCCCCCTCCATCCTCATCCCCCCTCCCCCTCCTCATCCCCCCTACCCTCCTTATCTCCCCCCTCCCCCTCCTTCCTCATCCCCCCTCCCCTTCCTCCTTCCCCTCTAACTCGTACCCGACCTTCCCCACTCGAGGAGCTCCCCCCTCTGCATACATCGGCTGGAGGACAGATCAATGAAATCCGATGATGGCGATAATTAATCTGTTTCACGTCGTACGGCTGGCAGTTCTTGGAGGGAAGGAGGGGGAGAGGGTGGGTAGGGGGAGAGGGTGGGTAAGGGAGGGGGAGAGGGTATGGGTGGGGGAGAGGGATAGGGTGGGTGGGTAGAAGGTGGTGGGGTAGTGGGAGGGGGGAGAGGTTGAGATGGTAGGTAGGGAGATGGTGGTGTGGGATAGGGTGGGTAAGGGAGGGGGAGAAGGTGGGTAAGGGAGGGCGAGAGGGTGGGTAGGGGGATAGGTAGAGGGTTTGAGAGAAGGTGGATGGAATAGGGAGAGGACGGAAGAAGGGAGAGGGAGAGGGAGAGGGAGAAGATGGTTAGGGGAGACTGAGTGGGTTGGAGGGAAAGAGAGAGGGGGAATCTAGCAGTAAGCAATGGAGTCGTGAGGGGGGGGGGGTGTTATGCACAGGGTTGAGAGAGGGAAGAGGGGGCGGGGGGATGATGACAAGGGGAGGGAAGGAGGGAGAGAGGGAGAAGGTAAGGGGGGGGGGAGATACCTAATGAGCCGTTGACGTGTAATTTGAATAGCGAAGGAATATAGGGAGGAGGGGGAGGGTGGGGAAGAGGGGGAAGAGGGAGAAGAAGGATGAAAAGGGAGATTATGGAATAGGGAGAAGAGAAGAAGAGGAGATATAAAGAGAGAGAGAGAGAAAGAGAGACAGAAAGACAGAAAGACAGAGTGAGAGAGAAAGAGAGACAGAAAGACAGAAAGACAGAGTGAGAGAGAGAGAGAGAGAGAGAGAGAGAAGGAGAGAGAGAGAGAGAGAGAAGTGAGAGACAGAGACCAGGCACTAAGGTCGTGCCGTTAACCCCAAGAGGACAACAGTTCCACAGAAATAGCAAAGCGTCCACGGAAGGTTAATTCCAAAA
>NW_028234417.1:32608632-32623632 GCF_977035675.1 Penaeus japonicus
CTCTTTCTCTCTCTCTCTCTTTCTCTCTCTCTCTCTCTCTCTCTCTCTCTCTCTCTCTCTCTCTTCTCTTTCTCTCTCCCTCTCTCTCTCTCTCTCTCTCTCTCTCTCTCTCTCTCTCTCTCTCTCTCGTCTCTCTCTTTCCTCTTGTCTCTCTCTCTCTCCTCTCTCTCTCCTCTCTCTCTCTCCCCTCTCTCTCTCTCTCTCTCTCTCTCTCTTTCTCTTTCTCTCTCTCTCTCTCTCTCTCTCTCTCTCTCTCTCTCTCTCTCTCTCTCTCTCTCTCTCTCTCTCTCTCTCTCTCTCTCTCTCTCTCTCTCTTTCCGCCCCCCATAACAAAGACACACACACACACACACACACACAGATGCATAAAGAAAAAAAAAAATGTTTCTCTCTCCATCCCACTCGCCCACCTATCCTCTCACCTCCCAACCCACTCCCCCACTCCCCCACCAACCCACTCCCCCAACCCACTCACCCACCCGAGGCATCTTCAAGCAATTTCTCACCTGACCCAAACGTCCAGCTTACCCAGGGATTATCTCAATGCTTGCTAAAGGAGGAAGGGAGGAGGGGGGAAGGGGAGGGGGGAAGGGAAGGGGGGAAGGGAGAAGGGAGGAGGGAGGAGGGGGAGTCCACAATTAGCCTCGTGAAAGCAGACTCTGGTCATATCAACCCTATGCCTTTCACTATTTCCTGTCGACCTGAAGCACAAGCAGTTCGTATGCCTGGTGCAGCCTTCTAGATCCCTTGCGGTATGTGCTTGCTTGCTTGCTTGCTTGCTTGCGGGGAATGGGTGTTGTGGGTGCGTGTGTGTTGTTATCTCTCTTGCTTTTTTTTCTTTCTTTCCGTCTCTCTCTCTTTCTCGTTCTCTCTCTCTCTCTCGCTTTCGCTCTCTCTCTCTCTCTCTCTCTCTCTCTCTCTCTCTCTCTCTCTCTCTCTCTCTCTCTCTCTCTCTCTCTCTCTCTCTCTCTCTCTCTTTTTTTCTTCCTCTATCCCTCTCCCTCCCTCCCTCCCTCCTTTCTCCTTTCCCTCCCTCCCTCTCTCCCTCCCTCCCTCCCTCCCTCCTTTCTCCTTTCCCTCCCTCTCTCCCTCCCTCCCTCCCTCCCTCTTTCTCTATCATTGTAAACCCTCTATCGATTGAGACTCTCCTTTGCCTCTTAATTAAATACATTTTTTTCGCCTTTCGGAGACTCTGTTCTCAAGTCAATGAAGCGGGGATTATGTTTATGTGGTGTTGCCTTTTTTTTCTAATTCGGTTTTCTCGTGTCTTTATTTCATAGATTGGGAGAGGAATAGACGGGGAGAGGAGAGGGGAGGAAAGGGGAGGGGGTGTATTGAGAGATGGGTGTGGGGGTCTTAAGGGGGAGGGAGGGAGAGAAAGGAGGAGGGAGAGGGGATTAGAGAGGGAGGGAGAAGTAGAGATGAGAGAGAGAGCGGGGAGAGAGAAGTAGAGTGAGGGGGAGATATATAGAGAAAGAGAGAGAAAGAGAGATACGAAAAAAAAGAAAGAAAGAAAAAGAAAAAATCGAAAAAAAAACACAAAAGAAAAACAAAAAGAGATAGTAAAAAAAAAAAATAAATAAAAAAAAAATAAGGGAAACATAAATCGAAAGAATAAACAAAAGACAAGTGAAGCGCAACAACACCCCCCCCCCCCCCACACACACACACACTCCCCCACCCACCCCCGCAAGAAGAGAGTAAGAGCAAGATGATTCATGCGGCGAAGATGGCCCTAAAGAAAGTTATTGATGAGTCGGAAGATCATCTTAGGAAGAGCAATCGAGGGGTGAAAAGTGGACACAGGCGAGGATGAAGAATCGGCCGAGATAGTATCGTCGTGATAAATATGGGGAGAGGGAAAAAAAAGAAAAAAAAAGGGGGGGGGGAAGTTGAGAAGGAGACAAAGGAATGGGAGTGGATTGCATAGAGTGGGTGAGGGAGGGAGGGGGGGAGGGAGGGGAAGGAGGTGGGGATTGGGGGGGAGGGAGGAGGGAGAGAGTGGGGCAGGAAGAAGAGGATAGGAGAGAGGAGAAGAGGAAGAAGATGAAGAAGACGAAGAAGGAGGAGAAGAAAGTGGAGGAAAAGGAGGAGAAGAAAGTGGAGGAAAATGAGGAGGAGAAGAAAGTGGAGGAAAAGAAGGAGACGAAGAAGCAAGAAGAAAAAGAAGAAGATGAAGAAGAAGAAAAGGGGGAAGAACAAGACCCAGGAGAAGGAGTATGAGGAGGAGGAAGATTAGAAGATGAAAATGGAAGCAGAGGAGAAGAAGAACGATGATGATGATATAGTGTTGGGTGTGATGATGAAGATAATGATGATGACCATTATGATGAAGAGGAGGAAAAGATGGGAAAGGAAGAGGAAGAGAAAGAGATAAGGAAGAGGAGGAGGAAGAGCAGCAGGAGGAGTTAAGAAAGAAGAAGGACGAGGAAGAGAAGAAGGCAAGAAAGTAGGAGGAGCAGGAGGAGGAGGAGGGGGAAGGAAGAAAGAAAGAAAGAAAGAAAGAGACAGTGGAAAGTTTTGATAAAGTGAACGGGTTTTGACCAGCTGGCGAGCAACCAGGAGGGGTGGGGGAGGACGGGTCGGGGGAGGTGGGGGGTGAGTAAGGAAAGGAGGAAAGGAAGCAAGGAGAATGAGAGAAAGGGATAAATGGAATAAGGGCAGAAAGATATAGATTAAAGGACGAATCACAGAGGCGATAAAGAAGGAAATGAAAAGAATTATAGATAGGATTAAGTAACTTTAGTCAATTGCAGGATATACAACATCCTGCAAGTCTCTTCATTATCATCATCGTCGCTATTACAAGCATCACCATCTTATTTCCCTCTCACTATTACTTTTTTCACCACACACCATCACCTTCATTTTATCTCCATCATCACCATATTTTTGCCTTCATCACCTTTTTTCACTACCATCATTCTCGTCATCACCATCTTCCCTATTACCACATTTCTCACCATTTTTTATTCCACCATCACCATATCTTTGCCTTCATCATCTTTTTTCACTACCATCATTCTCGTCATCACCATCTTCCCTATTACCATATTTTTCACCATCTTTTATTCCAACATCACCATTTTCTTCTTCCACTTTGCAATCTAAACCTGCATTATCTCCCGGTAATCCATAGCTCCGCGTAAATTGCATCTTCCATCCATTTGAGCACAGGAGAGATAAAAAAAAAAAAAAAAAAAAAAATTATACATTTATGACTATCGTGGAAAGCAATGTCAGCTGTTTTGGTGTTTTAATGGAGGTTAGTTAGGAGGCCTCGAGTTGAAAGCCATGTGGCATGCGTCATGAGAGCACTCATGGTGGATTTTGAGTTCTTATGTAAATGGATTTTTTGTTTAGAGATTTGGTTACTGTATTTAGATGATTGTTTTTTTTTTTATTGTAGAGGGTTTTGTTTGTTTGTTTGGTCGGTCTGGGGGTTGGGGTAAGGTGTGTGTTTGGGGGAAGGGGGAGGGGGGGTTGTTGATGGTATAATATGTTGTGTTTTGATTTTTTGGTTGCGTTTATTGGCTTCTCTCTCTTTCTCTTTTTTCTTTCTTTGTTTCTTTCTCTCTTTCTCTCTCTCTCTTTCTCTCTCTCTCTCTCTCTCTCTCTCTCTCTCTCTCTCTCTCTCTCTCTCTCTCTCTCTCTCTCTCTCTCTCTCTCTTTCTCTCTCTCTCCACATGGACACACAATCGCTCTTTCTGTATCTTCTATCTCTCTTATAACTTTTTCTTCCCCCCTCCATCAAGTTGATTTAGTAATGAAGCCCTAATGATTTTTTCCCCTCGATTTTTTCCCCTTTTTTCCCCCTCTTCGTCAAAGCCTTTTTGGGAAGGAAAAAAAATATTCCTTCGTCAATTACTTTTTCTTTTCCCCGTTTTCTTTGATGTTCTTAATATTTATTCTTTTCCTGTCTTTCTATTCCTTGTCTTCTTGGATATTTTCTTTTTGTATTACTCTGTGTTAAAAATTTCCCGTTTCTTCTCTTCTCTTCCTCCTTCTCATCTTTTCCTCTTATCCTCCTCATCTTTCCCTCTTCTCTTCCTCCTCCTCCTCCTCTTCCCCTCCTCTTCCTCATCTCATTCCGCTCCTCCTCCCCCTCTTCCCGCTGTTCCTTCCAAGCCACCAACCCTTTCCTTCATCCCTCAACTAATCAGCCCCTTCCCCCCTATCCCCCCCCTCCTCTCCCTCCTTCCCTTGTTTGGTAACCGGCTCATCTCAACGAAGATTGTTTGTCGAATATCGGATGACATCGGAAGTAACCTGATTAAGAGGATAGACTTCCGGTAAATAGAGGCTTCGATATGCAAATGAAGCTGTCTTATTGTGTGCACCATATTCTGCGGATTCGAATTAGAGTGTTTGGTTTCGAGACGGTGATTCGAATTAGTGGGTCGAGATTCGAGGCGGTGAGTCGTGTTAATGTGTTCGGATTCGAGACTGATTCGAATCCGACTTCGGTTTCGAGGAGGAGGTGACGTCTAAGGGGTTTTATTTGTATATATATCTATTTTTTATTCATTTATGTAATTTGTATGTACCTTTTTACTTATGGACTTTAGCTTGTTATTGTTATTGTTATTGCTTTCTAATTGTGTTTATATTTCTATCAATTTATTAATCTATATTTCTTATGTTTCGAAGTTTTCATTGAGCAAGAAGTCAAGCATCAATATAAGATAGACATGCAAATAGACAGATAGATAGATAAGTAAATGTATAGACACATAAAAACATGGACAGCCAGTTGGATACCCATATAGACAGACAAATGTATAGTCAAACAGCCAGATAGATAAGAAATAGACAAACATATTAAAAGTAGAGTAACAAATACAGACTCGCAGCTATTAGCATCCTAGCACCCGCAGTTAGCGCCATCCTAGCACAGGAATCCTAAGTTGAATTGATCTCCTGTGCTCCGTGTCTTAGTCAGCATCACTCCAGACGCGGATGCTGGAGTGAGAGGAAGGCTGGAGGATGCTTGTGGTTTTAAGATCATTTCCGGTTATTCAGAAGGAGGTCGAGTGATTAAGCATGGCGGAGGTGGAGTGTTTAAAAATAGATTTGGGAAGTTTCTGATTGAATACGAAGGGGGTGGGGGGAGGGAGGGTTAGGAGACAGAGGGAGGAGAGGGATGGGCTAGCAGGTGGGTAGGCAGGTAGGTAGGTAGGTAGGTAGGTAGGTCAGCACACACACACACACACACATACATACACACAAGCAGGCACAAAGACTCCAGACAAGAGTTCATGTACTTCCATGGACCCTCTCCCCCTTCCCCCCCTCTCTCTCCCACCCTCGAAGCTCTTCTACCTCCCCCCCTCCCCCCTACCCATGAAAGACCCAGCACTATCCTATCCGCCATCTCCCCCCCCCCGCCCCCCGCGCCCAGTGCAGGAGCCGAAGCAAATACAGATGCCATACCACAGGTGTTACCAAGAGCTGTGTGGAACGCTCTTCATATATATAATTCCAGACAGCGCAGGAGGGAGGTGGGGGGGTAGGGGGGGTGGGGGATGGGGGAGGGGGGAGGGGTTTAAGGATGTGTTTGCATATGTGTGTGTGTGGTTGCGGATGTCTTTGTGTGTCTGGTCGTGTGTGTGTGTGTTTGTGTGTGTGTGTGTTCGTGTGTGTATGTGTGTGTGTGTCTGCTTGTATGTGTATATTTGTAAATGTATGCGTTGGTTACACCTTTTTTATTATTTTTTTTTTTTTTTTTTTGACTAGATTTCTCTTTGATGTTTTGGCGTGTTGCGTTGCTTTCAAAAGACCGGATTTATCTCCCATAGAATGTCTCATACGTCAACAAAAGGTGTAAAGGATATTTTTTTTAATGTATACAAGTAGAGATAAAAGGCGAATAGATACTAAGAGGTCTTACCAAACAAACATACAAAGATCCAAAGCGAAGATAAACAAACCAAAATAATTCACGCAAAAAAAAAAAAACTTTTTAAGAGGTTAATAAAAAAAAAGAGGAAAGTAAAAAAATAAAAAATATATATATGAGCATAAAAACAAGTATTCAAAAACCCATAGAAGAGTTTTCGAATTGTAAACAGAGGGACAAGAAGCTGCATCATAGAGTGATCCTAAAAACGAGAATGTCATGCAACGTTGATTCTGCATGGTCGTGTTGCTGACGTTCCGATGTTTTTGTTGATATGGGATGGTAGAAGAAGTATACCTACGGATCGGGGAGGGGGGGGGGGAGAAGGAGTGGGAGGGACGGGAGTTGGTTGATGAGGGTAAGGAATGGAGGAGGTTGAGGGGGGGGGGGGAGGCAGGTGGGTAGATGTGTGAGGATATGGTTGGAATATTGGTGTTTCTCTCGTCTTCTTCTCTCTCTCTCTCTCTCTTCCATTATTCATCCCTCCATCCCACCTTTCTTCCCTCCTTCTCCCTCTCCCTCTCCATCCCCCACCCTTCCTCCTTCCCTCACACCCACCCACCCACCCGCACACCCTCCATCTCTCTCTCCATCCCTCCCTCACACCCATCCACCCCTCCATCCCTCCCTCGCACCCTCTCTCCCTCCATCTGTCACTCACACCCTCACACCCCTCCTCCCTCCATCCCTCCCTCCCTCACACCCCCTACCCTCCTCTCTCCCTCCATCCTTCCCTCCCACCCACCCACCCTTCCTCCCTCCATCTTTCCCTCCCACCCTCCCACCCACCCACCCCTCCTCCCTCACATCCTTCCTCCCCCCACCCCTCCTCCCTCCATCCCTCCCTCCATCCCTCCCTCATACCCACCCACCCCTCCCTCACACCCACCCACCCTCCCTCCATCCCTCCCTCACACCCACCCACCCACCCTCACACCCTTCCTTCCTCCCCCCATCTCTCCCTCCATCCCTCCCTCCTTCTTCCCCTCCCCCTACTTTCCAAAACCCGAGTCTCCCTATGATGCTACCTCCCCCGATTCACGTCTGTGAACGAGGGCGAGCGACAGAGACAAACACGACGCGAGGATGCACAGACGTCTCGAGGCAGTAAAATATGAGGCGGTAGGGATGCTATCTTTAAGACGGCGAGCATAGGTTACTCTCGCGGTGAGACTGTTCCCTCTTTCGTCTCTCTCGCTCTCTCTCTCTCTCTCTCTCTCTCTCTCTCTCTCTCTCTCTCTCTCTCTCTCTCTCTCTCTCTCTCTCTCTCTCTCTCTCTCTCTCTCTCTCCCCTCTCTCTCTCCCTCCCCCCTCCCCTTTCTCTCTCTCCCCCCCCCCCCCTCTCTCTCTCTCTCTCTCTCTCTCTCTCTCTCTCTCCCCCTCTCTCTCTCTCTCTCTCTCTCTCTCTCTCTCTCTCTCTCTCTCTCTCTTTTTTTTTTTTTTTGCATTATTTGTCTCTGGCTGTGAATTTGTTCCCTCTTTCGTCTCTCTCTCCGCCATCTTGACCTTCCCCCCGTCCCCCTCCCTTTTTTTCATTATTTGTGTCTTTATTTATTTTTATTTTTATATCTAGTTTAATCGGTTATTTTTTTTTTTTGTCTTTCCCCTCTTTCTCTGTTCTTTTTTATTATTCTAATTTTTCGTTTCCCTCTCTTTTATCTGTTTTTTTTTTCTATTTTCTTTTCATTCTAATCTTCCTCGGTTCTCCCTTTTTCTTTTCTCTGTTTTTCCTTTTTTTTCTTTAACCTTTCTTTTATTGTCCCCTCTAATCTTCCTGGTTTCCCTTTCTTACGTTTTCTGCCTCGTTTTCTTCTTCCCCTTCGTCTATTTTTCCCTCCGTTCTTGATCCTTCTCTTTTCATACTGTTTTCCTTTCTTTGCTTTCTTTACTCTTCTCGCCACTTCCCCTCTTCTGTGCTTTCTTATCGTGAGGATTTTGTCTTAAACCTGTGCTCTCTTTTTTTTTTTCCTTCTTGTTCTATTCTTTCTTTTCCTTCTTTTCCCCCTTCCTACCCTCTCCCCTCTTCCTCCTCCCCTTTGCCCTTCCTTCTTCCTTTACCTTCCACCTCTTCGTCCCTTCCTCTTTCCCCTTCCACCATCCTCCTTCCTTCCCCATCCCCTCTTCCTCTTTACCCCCTTCCTCTTCATCCTCTTCTATCCCTCCTTCTCCTCTTCCCCCTCATACCCCCTTCCTCTCCACCAACCCCTCCTCTCTCCCACCTCCCCACCCCTCTCTAAGTATCAACTGTTGCCTCTCATTGCATCGTAATTAAGAACACAATCAAAAGGCTTAAGATAAATGTTCTTCGACATTTAGCGTGACTTTCTCTTTTGGAGAACCATAAAGAGAGAGATAGCAATTACAGATAAGCAAGATCATAGTGACCGGCTAGAGGAAGGGGTGGGGGTGAAGGGGTAGGGGGGTGAAGGGGTAGGGGTGAGGGGGTGGGAGGGAGGGAAGGAGGGAGGGGGGGCCAGTTTTTGATATTCTCTATGTTGTGTCTTGTATCTTTTGTCTAGTTTGTTTTTCCTCTTCTGGAATATGTGTCTCTTTGGGCTTTCTCTCTCTCTCTTCTCTTTCTCTCTCTTCCCTCCTTCCCTCTCTTTCCCCCCTTCCCTCTCTTTCCCTCCTTCATTCCCTTCCTCTCTTTCCCTCCTTCCCCCTCTTTCTCTTCCACCCTCCTTCCCTCTTTCCCTCCTTTCCTCTCTTCCTGTCTCTTTCTCTCCTTCCCTCTCTTGCTATCTCCTTCCCTCTCTTTCCCTCCTCCCCTTCTTCCCTCCCTCCCTCTCTTTCCCTCCTTCCCTCTCTTTCCCTCCTCCCCTCCTTCCCTCTTTCCCTCCTTTCCTCTCTTCCTGTCTCTTTCTCTCCTTCCCTCTCTTGCTATCTCCTTTCCTCTCTTTCCCTCCTTCCCTCTTTCTCTCCCTCCCTCCTTTCCTCTCCCTCCCTCTTTCTCTCCCACCCTCTTTCCCTCTCTTTCCCTCCTTCCCTCTCCTTCCCTCTCTTTCCCTCCTTCCCTCTCTTTCCCTCCTTCCCTCTTCCTCCCTCCTTCCCTCTCTCTCCCTCCCACCCTCTTTCCCTCTTTCCCTCCTTTCCCTCTTTCTCTCCCTCCCTCCTTCCCTCACTCCCTCCCTCCATCCCTCCTTCTTTCCCTCCCACCCTCATTCCCTCCTACCCTCCCTTTCCCTCGTTTCCCTCTTTCTCTCCCTCCCTCCAGACCAAGGCACATTATGGGAACAGCAATCATGATTTGCATTAAATGTTTTGTCCCTAATCATCTAGGGTTGGAGCGAACGGGTAGTGGGACAGGGAGATTAGCATTTTAATCTCCCCATTACCTGTTGTTCAGCCTTCACCATCATCATGAACTCTTGACAGTAATTTGTTTACCAAACTGCGTTCCTTCTCCGCCTGCCTTTCCCTTCCCCTCCCCTCCCCTTCCCCGTTCTTCCCCTTTCCCCTTTCCCCTTTCCCCTCCTCTGCCTTCCCTTGTGCCTTGATCTTCGTTTTTTTTTTCTCTCTTTTGATTTGCAGTCTTTCTTTTTATCTATGTCTGTGTTTCGCCTCTTTGAATATTGTTTCTGTTTTTCTTATCATTTTTCTCTCTCTCTCTCTCTTTCTCTCTCTCTCTCTCTCTCTCTCTCTCTCTCTCTCTCTTTCTCTTTCTCTTTCTCTCTCTCTCTCTCTCTCTCTCTCTCTCTCTCTCTCTCTCTCTCTCTCTCTCTCTCTCTCTCTCTCTCTCTCTCTCTCTCTCTCTCTCTCTCTCTCTCTCTCTCTCTCTCTCTCTCTCTCTCTCTCTCTCCTCGCAACATGATATATCGTTCGGCTGTCAGTATCTAACATAGTCATAATGAGATGACGAGAGAAAGGGGAAGGGTACAAGAGAAGGTAAGGGAGGGGGTAGGAGACGTGGGGTGAGGAATAAGGAGAAGGGGAGGGGAAGGGAGGGGAAGGTAGAAGAGAGGGGGGAAGGAGAGGGGAGGGGGAAGGAAGGAGAGGGGGGGGGAGGGGAGGAGAGGGGAAGGGGAGGAGAGGGGAAGGGGAGGAGAGGGAAGGAAGGGGAGGGGAAGGTAGAAGAGAGGGGGGAAGGCAGAAGAGAGGGGGGAAGGAGAGGGGAGGGGGAGGGGAGGGGAGGAGAGGAGAGGGGAGGGGAGGAGAAGGGAAGGGGAGGAGAGGAGAGGGGAGGGGTGGGGAAGGTAGAAGAGAGGGGGGAAGGAGAGGGGGAGCGGAGGGGAGGGGAGAGGAGGGGTAGGTAGAAGAGTGGGGGGAAGGAGAGAGGAGGGGAAGGACTCCCTCTAGGTTTTTCCGTGCTCTAGAGTCTTTTCCTTGATCCACTGTGTGTTGTGTCTGTTCGCCTAAGGAGGTGTCGTGGCTCCTTGCAGAGGGGAGGGGGAGTTTGATGGCTCTGCATCTCCATAAAAGCAAAATCTGCTTCGAGTGGAGGTCAATGCTTATCTCTGAGGGAGATGTCCTGGTTTGCTCTCGTGTTTGTCTTCCGCATATTAGAGGTTTTTTGTTTTTGCTTTTGTTTTTGTTTTTGTTTTCTGTAAGCGTATTTCAATGTGTGTGTGTGTGTGTGTGGGGGTGTGTGGGGGGGGGGGGGGGGGGGTGTGGGGGGTTGCGGGGGGTGCGTGCGTGCGTGTGTGTGTGGGGGGGTGCGTGCGTGCGTGTGTGTGTGGGGGGTGTGTGTGTGTGTGTGTGTGTGTGTGTGTGTGTGTGTGTGTGTGTTTGTGTGTGTTTGTGTCTGTCTGTGTGTTTGCACGCCGTTGCGCATCTGTTCATGCATGCTTTTGATCTTGTGCATGTCCGAATGTGTGTGAGTGTCCTGAGTGCATGACAAATAACACAGAGAACACATTATCGTATCTTGCTAATTATCGAATCTCTAATAACGACTTCATTGACAGTTGCAAATATCCCGGAGCTCTATTGCAAAAATGCCTCGACATTGTGCAATTTCCCTTTTTCCCCTTTCCCCCCTTTATTTTTCCATTCCCGTTTTTTTTCCTCCCCTTTTATGTTCCCCCGAAATTGCATAAAAAGTGATGCTGTGTTCAGACTGCAAATATAACCGATAATTAATTCTATTTTATAACTCATTGCCGAGTGTCACTGGACATATTATTCTTATTGTTTAATTATTTTTGTTGTTCGTATGATTGTTGTTGTTATTATTATTATTATTATTATTATTATTATTATTATTATTATTGGTATTATTATTTATGTAATTAACGTTAAAATAATGATGATTATCATTATTGTTATTATCATTATTATCATCATTATCATCATTATTGTTATTAGTATCATTTTTATTATTATCATTATCATTACTACTATTATTATCATTATTTTGTTGCCGTTATTATCATTATCATTATTATTACTACTATTAACATTGTAACTTTCGTTATTATCACAAATCTGTTTATCATAGATCTGTTTTATTTAAAATTAAAAAAAAAACCCATGCAGAATATCTCTCTCTCTCATCCCACCTCTCTTCTCTCTGCGGTTTGTCCGTCTCCTCACTCTCACCATCTCCCTCTTCTCATCTCTCTCTCTCTCCTCTCTCTCCTTCTCCTCTCTCGTCCTCTCCCTAACACTCTTCCACTCCTGACACGCGCTCTCTCTTCCTCACCCGATTCTCCCCCCCTCCCCCTCCCCCCTTTTTCCCCTCTCTCCTCTCTTCCTCCCTCTCTTTCTCCCTCTCCCTCTCTCTCCTTCTCTCTCTCCCTCTCCTCCTCCTCAACATTTCCTCCTCTCTCTCATCTCCCTCTCTCCCTTTCCTCCCCCCCTCTCCCCCTTCTCTCTCTCTCTTCTCTCATTCTCATCCCTCTCTCCTCTTTCTCTCCCTCCTCCCTCCCGTTCCTTCAGTCCCCCTCTCTCTCTTTCCTCTCTCTCGCTTTTCCCTCTCTCTCTCGTCTCAGTAGGTCTCCTCATCTCTCTCTCTCCCTCCTCTCTCTTCTCTCTCGACATCCTCTCTCTCATCTCTCTCTCTCCCTCTCTCTCCCCTCCCTCATCTCTCCTCTCTCTCTCTTTTCTCTCCCTCCTCCGTCAATCTCCCCTCTCCATCCCTACCTCCCACCTCTCTCTCTCCTCTATCTTAAACTCTCTCACCGAGGTCCTCTCTCCTCCTTCTCTCTCGCTAACTCCCTCTCTCCTTTCTCCACTCTCTTTCCCACCTCGAACTCTCTCTCCCATCTCGTCTCTCTCTCCTCCTCATCCCCTCTCTCTCCTTCTTCTCTCTCTCCTCTCCCCCTCGATCTCGTCATCCCTCCCTTTTTCTTTTCCTCCTCCTCTCTCTCTCCGTCTCCTATCTACTCGATCTCTCTCTCTCATCTCTCTCTCCTCTCTTCTCTCTCTCCTCTCTCTCTCTCTCTCTCTCTCTCTCTTCTCTCTTTCTCTGCATCCTCCCGCCCCCTCCTCTGGCACCTCTTCTCTTCTCCCTCTCTTCCCTCTCTCTTCTCTCTCTTCTCCTCTCTCTCGTCTCTCCTCTCTGTCCTCCTCGTCAGCTCCTCCTCCTCTCTCTCTCTCTCTCTCTCTCTCTCCCCTCTCCCCCCTCTCTCTCTCTCCTCTCGCTCTCTCTCTCCTCTGTCTCTCTCTCTCTCTCTCTCTCTCTCCCTCTCTCCTCACCTCCTATCAACGTCCTCTCTCTCTCTCTCCCGCTCGTCTCTCTCTCTCTCTCTAGAGACTTCAGTAAAAAAAGAGAAATAAGATAAGGGGAAGAAGAGAAAAATATAATATGGATAGAAGAGATAGAAAATAATGAGAAATGAGGAGATAAGATAGAAAGAGAGAGAGATAAAGAGAAGAAGAATATATAAAAAATAAAGAGAATAAAATAAGAGATTTGAGAGAAGATAGAGAGAGAGAGAGAGAGAGAAGAAGAGAAATATAGGAAGAAGAGAAAAAAGAGAGAAATGAGAAATAAAAAAAGAGAGAGATAGAAAAGTAAAAAGATAAAAAGGGGAAGAGAAAGAAAGAAAAGGAAAAAAAAAAAAAAGAGGAAAAAAAAAAAAGAAGAAAGGGATAAAGGAAGAAAATAAAAAAAAAAAATGAATAAGAAATAGAAAATAAAAAAAAATATAGATGATAGAGAGAAGAAGGGAGATATAGAAGAAAAGAAGAAGAAAAGAGAAAGAGAATAGGAAATAAAAATAGAGATAAAAAGAAGATAAAAAGAAAAATAGATGGGGGGGTGGTGGGGGGGGGGGGGGGAAGAGAGAAAATGAGATGAGAAAGAGAGAGATTTATAAGAGGGGTAAGAGAAGAAGAAAGAGAAAGAAAAGAAAGAAAAAAATAGAGAAAAAAAGAGAAGATAAGAAGAATAAAAAAAGGATAGAGAGAAATATAGAGAAGATAGAGAAGCGAGAGATAGAGAATATAGAGATAAAGAAGAAAAATAAAAAAGATAAAGAATAGAGAATATTTGAGAATTTAAAGAGAAATAGAATATAAATATAAAAATAAAAGAAAGATAGATAGATAGATATATATAGAGAGAGAAATAAATATAGAGAGATATTAAATATAAAAAATTTTAAAAAAATAAAATATTTGAGAGAGATAGTAATATAGAATATAGCTATAAATTATATAAAGATAAAATATATCAAGAAATAATAGAAATATATAAGAGATATATAGAAGTAAGATATATTATATATAATATTAGAAATATAGATAAAATTATATAGATACATATAAAGATATATAAATATATATAAATCTATATATAATATATAGATAACTATATCGATATAGTAGACATATATATCTATATCTATATATCGATATACTAATATATAATATAAATATATATATATATATAGATCAATATATATTATAAAGAGAGAGATATATAGATATATATAGAGAGATAATAATATAAATATAATAGAGATAGATTATATCGACTATATGAGGAGAAACTAGAGAAATATAATAGATATATATATATAGAAATATAGTATATATATATATATTTAGATATATAAGATAGATAAGATATAGATCTATAAAGAGAATATCATATAGAATATATCTATATAGATATCGATGAATGATATAAGAGATAGATATATAGATATTAGAAATATATATACAATATCATATAGATAAGAGATATAAATTTAATCTAGCTAGCAAAAGAAGATTTGGGGGATTAAGTTAGTGGGTTTAGAGTTTAGGTGTTGTGGAATGGGGGTGGTATGGATGTTGAGGGTGGGAGGGGGTTGTTTGGGGGGTAGGGGGAAGGGTGTGGGGTTTGTGGTGAAGAGTAAGAAAGAAGAATATAAGAATAAAAATAATAATAATTATAATAATAATAAAAAGTAAGAAAAGGATTAGTGAAGAAATGTTGAAAAGAATAATAAGAAGAAGTGGAAGAGAGGGAGATATAGAGAGAATAAAATTATTATAATAATAGAGAGAATGAAAGAATTAAGAAAAAGAAAAAAAAAAGAAGTAATAGAGAGAATAATTTTAAAGATAAAGTTATATGTTAGGGTGGGTTGTGTGGTGGGTGGGTGTGGTGGTGTGGTGGGTGTATTTAATGAGGTGCAAAATAAAATTTAGTAACATATAGTTTCAGTTGGTGTCCACCACGAGGGAAACCCCACAAGTCAACAATGTTAGTTTGGTTTTTATTTTATTTTGTTTTTTATGTTAGGGGGGGTTTTTATTGTTGGTGTGGATGGGTGGTTGTTTTATTTTTTTATTATTATATGGCTATTTTATGATGTAATTATTGTTTGTATTGGTTTGGTTAGATTATATAGTTATTTTTTTTTATTTTATAGTTGTTTTATATATGATAAATTCAATATAGATAATATCTATATCTAGAATTAGATAGATATATAGAATATATGATACATACTCTATAATACTATATAGATATCATCTCTTTGTTATATATCTCTCTCTATAGAGATAATTAATTTAAACTTTAAGATAAGTTTTTAAAAAAAAAAAGAATGTTAAAAACGTACAATATAACTGGACCTACCTAAGATTATAATAAATAGTAATTTTGATAAATGTGATTTAGAAGTGTGGCAGGTAGGATGGGTTGGTGTAGTGTTTGTTAAGAGGAG
>NW_028234417.1:32643632-32648632 GCF_977035675.1 Penaeus japonicus
GCTATGTCATGCAAATTACAGGGAAATGCATATTGATAATAGTATGTGTGTGTGTGTATGTATATATATATATATATATATATATATATATATATATACATAGATACATACATACTCTTATCAATATGCATTTCTCTGTAATTTGCATGACATAGCTGTCATCCTCTCATTCTTCCACGAACCTCATTGTTTCGTCCTCTTCCTCCTCCTTCTTCCCCCCCCCCCCCCACCCTCCTCCTCCTCTTCCTCCTTTTCCTCCTCCCCCACTTCATCCTTTTCCTCCTCCTCCTCCTCCTCCTCCTCCTTCTTCTTCTCCCCCTCCTCCCCTCATCACCATCACCTTCTTTCCTTCTTCTGCTTCTTTTTTCCTTCTTTTCCCCTCTCCCATTTCCATACTTCCCCTCTAATGCCAAAGTTCGTGAGGGGAATCTTGACCTGGCTTGAGGTTTCGCAAAAATAGGTTCGTGTGACCTTTTTTTCTTTTTCTTTTTTTTTTACATTCTTAATGGTTTTTGTTTTTTCTTCGTTTTTTTCTTTTTCGTTTCTTTTTTCTTGGTCTCTTCGTTTTTTAGTTTTTGTGTTCTTTTCTTTGTTTTTTTTTCTATAATTTTTCGTATCATTATCTTCATCATATTCTGTGCCGTTTTTTTTTTTTTTTCATTTCTATTCATCTCCTCTTCCTCTACATCCTCTTCCTTTTCTTCTTCTTCGTCCTTTTCTTATTTCATTTTTCCTATTCTTTTTTTTCCTTCCTTCCACTCTTCCTTTTCCTCTTCCTTCCCTCTCTTTGTCCCACATTCACTGCCATAATAATTACATTATTACATGTTTTCTCTCCCCCACTCCTTTTTCCTCTTCCTTCTCCCCTCCCCCATTTCCTCTCCTCCCCTCCCACCTCCCTTTCTTCCTCCTCTTCCTCCCTTTCACCTTTCCTTTCCTCCTACTCTTCCGTTCCCCTCCCTTCCGCCCTTCTATATCTCCCGTTTCTCCCCCCCCCCCCCCATCTCCTCCTCCTCGTCCTCCTCTTCCTCTTCCTCCTCTTTCGCCTCCTCCTTTTCATTTTCCTTCTCCTCGTTCTCCTCTTCCTGCTCTTCTTCTTCTCTTCCTCCTCCTCCTCCTCCTCTTCCTCCTCCGCCTCCTCCTCCTCCTTCTTGTCCTCCTCTTCCTCCGCCTCCTCCTCCTCCTCCTCCTCCTCTTCCTCCTCCTCCTCTTCCTCCTCCGCCTCCTCCTCCTCCTTCTTGTCCTCCTCTTCCTCCTCCTCCTCCTCCTCCTCTTGCAAGGCCCAAGATCCCTCGCGGTTGTGTTTTTGTTCATCACAACTTCTGTAATTGTTTGTAAGAGGAGAGATGGAGAGGTCGGACTGACACGAGCAGTTTTGTTTGTTTGTTGTTTACTTATCTGCTTGTCTTTTGTTGTTGTCATCATCCTTACTTGTTGTTGGCATTGTTATTGTTATTATGTTATATATTGCTATCATCATTGTTATCCTTATCGTCATTATATTATTATCATTATTATTATTATTATTATTATTGTTGTTGTTATCATTGTTATTATCATCATTATCATTATTACCACTACTTTTCATAACTATAGTATTAAAAGGTGAATGTATGGTCAGGGGGGTGGGGAGGGAAAAGGGAGGGTATATTGCCATAACCCCCCAAGTGCCAGAACAGTGCCAGACACGAAGGAACCGCCCCACCCCCTCCCTAGCTGGCATCCTTTGGGAAGGAGAGAGGCACGGGCGATGATCCTTGGCACTCGCTCTCTCCCTGGGGCCATCGACAAGGTGCCATCGTCAGGAAGTCTTCCGTGGGCTGATGTGCCAATATTTTCCTTCCCTCGACGCCTGTGTGGTGTGAGGGAAGGGGTAAGGGACTTCGGGTTCAAAGGAGCGGAATTTTCTCATGTTTACAAAGCTTTTGTCCATACGCACCTGGATGTAGGAAAGGGGATGCGTTAGGTATATATATGTTTATATATTTATATATATATGTGTGTGTGTGTGTGTGTGTTTGTGTGTGTGTATACATACATACATATAAATGTATACACGCACAGACACGCACACACACACACACACACACACACACACACACACACACACACACACACACACACACACACACACACACACACACACACACACACACACACACACACACACACAAAGGCCCTACCCACGCGAATAAAAGAAAAAACACCTTTACACATCCCTAGCATACGGAGGTGTTCGCGATGCCTCGATCCTTGCAGGAGGATCAGAAACCAATGAAATAGAATTGACATCATCAGCTCCATCGCGCGCCCGTTAGATCCGGGTTATGAGGACGTCGAGGCACCAGGTCGTAGCGGAGTGCCACGAGACACCGGAGCCGCGGCACCCGTTCCCCCTATTCCCTTATAAAGATTCCCGTCTCCCTATTCCAGAGGGAGATAAGATCCCCCTATCCCTTCTTCCCGTATAAGGATCCTGTTAGCCTATCCCCTAGTGAGACTTGGGACTCCTATCCCCTATTCCCTGGTAAATTAAGGTCCCCTATCCCTTATTCCCTTATCAAGACCCTATCAACCTATCCCCTAGTGAAACATGGCACCCTATCCCCTATTCCCTAGTGAAACAAGGTCCCCTATCCCCCTATTCCTTAGTGAAGGACGAGCCTCTATCCCTCGTATGGAGACCCTATTCCCGCATAAGCCCTATCTACCTATCCCCCCCCTCCTCCACCCCTCCTACGGCACAGCCATGGGTTTTAGATGAGTGTTTATAGGCGGTGATTAGTGCCAGGGTCAAAGTGGCACTGAGGTGATGCCATCGCCCATGTGTCATCGGCGTGGCACTCCTCTGGCTGGTTGTTTATAGAGGCTGGGGAAGAAGGGGAAGGTTGCATACAGGTGTTTATGTCTGACTGGTCGCGGGAGGAGGAGACTTGTCCTTTGTTGCAGAGAGGGATGTGGGTTATATATATATATGTTGCAGGATGGAAATGAGAATGATAATAGCTTGGAGTTGTATTGTCTTCGCTAATCTTGTATATCAACTTCTACGGAGGTGGAAAAAAAACTAGTAATATTCTTTCGTTTTTTTTTTTTGTTTTTTTTTCTCCCCTTCCTCTCTCTTTGTCTCTCTATTTCTCTTTCTCTGTCTCTCTCTCTCTCTCTCTCTCTCTCTCTCTCTCTCTCTCTCTCTCTCTCTCTCTCTCTCTCTCTCTCTCTCTCTCTCTCTCTCTCTCTCTCTCTCTCTCTCTCTCTCTTCTCTCTTTCGTGTCCTTCTAGAACTAACGGTTGCAGTGTGCATTTTATTGGTAACTGAAAAAGAATTTATTTCATTCGCTGCCCCCTTCTATACTGCACTCTCACTAAATTGCTTTCAATTTTATTTGTCAGCACATTTTTTTACCACTAGAGGCTGAGCCCATGGTGCTTTTTTTAATATAGCTTTTTTTAAGCATCATTATTTACGAATAACACATGATAGCTTCGAGGATTTTAGATGCGTATATAGTCTTAGTATGTAATTTTTACGGGTGTGTCCTATCTATTTGCGTTCATTGTATTTGTCTTGCTGTGTCATATCTCTTTCACTCTTTGTCTCTCTTTCACTCTCTGTCTCTCTTTCACTCTCTGTCTCTCTTTCACTCTGTCTCTCTTTCACTCTCTGTCTCTCTTTCACTCTCTGTCTCTCTTTCACTCTCTCTCTCTCTCTCTCTCTCTCTCTCTCTCTCTCTCTCTCTCTCTCTCTCTCTCTCTCTCTCTCTCTCTCTCTCTCTCTCTCTCTCTCTCTCTCTCTCTCTCTCATTCTCTCTCTCTCTTTCTTCCATATTCAAATTGTAATCTGCATTGCACGCCCACACTTTTCGACGCTGGAAAATTAGAATGATTTTCCGCTTGCACATTGCTTGTCAGTGAGAGCGTGTCGTTGACAACACAATATATTACCGTTTAGATTTATACTACAAAACCCTCGACGCGTAAAGGGGATCGGAGTCTGTTCATTTCGAAATCATTTCACTTCAAAAGAGACACCCCCCCACCCCCCTCCGTCTCTCTCTCTCTACCCTCGTCCGTTCCTCTTATTCTAGTGCTGTTGCTTCCTTTTCTTCCTTTCCTCTTTCCTTCTTCCTTTTTTTCGGTTTGTTTCTCTTCTTCCTCCATCTCTTTACTTCTCCCTCTTCTTCTTTCTCTTTTTTTTTCTCTCTTTTCCTTCTTTTCCTCTCCTGTTCTTGCTCCTCTGTTACCTCCATTCCTTCTTCTCTCCTAAATCCTTCCCCCCCCCACTTCCTCCTCCTTCCACTTCTTCCTGCTCTGCCCACCCCTCCTTCTTTCCTCCTCCTCATCCTCCTCTACCCTCCCCTCTCCCCCCCTTCTTCCTCCCTCCACTTCCTCTACCCCCCACCCCCCATCCCCCCCATTCCACCCCCTACCTCCCGTTAGACCAATGAATCACCAGCAGCTCAACAACACTTCTTCAAGGTGCTATGCCCCCTTGTCCCCCACCCCCCTACCACTACCACCATCACCACCACCCCTCCCCCCCTCTCCTTTCTCCCCCCCACTCCATTCCCTCTTCCCCACCACCCCCACCCCCTAAGAGGAAAAACATTCCACTCACCCAACACCCAACAAAGTGCTTCCTTAAGCTTCAGGTGCCGAACGTCTTGCAAGGCATTCTCTGAAGAGGTTATGAGAATTGCAATTTCTTCAGGATGTGAGGTTGAGGGTCGAATGAGACCTAGGGTTAATGATGGAGGAGGGGGGGGGGGAGGAAAGGAGGGAGAAGGAGGGAGAGATTGGAGAGAAGAAGGGGAAAGGGGAAGGGAGAGGAAAGGGGAAAAGGAAGAAAAGAGAAGAGTAGAGACAAGACGAGACGAGACAAGACGAGACGAGACGAGACGAGAAGAGAATAGAAGAGAATAGAAGAGACGAGAA
Source organism: Penaeus japonicus (assembly GCF_977035675.1). Classification (NCBI taxonomy): domain Eukaryota; kingdom Metazoa; phylum Arthropoda; class Malacostraca; order Decapoda; family Penaeidae; genus Penaeus; species Penaeus japonicus. The sequence goes on from NW_028234417.1 coordinate 32,648,565, forward strand.
GAAAAGGGAAGAGAGGAAACGAGACGAAGAAGAGAAGAGAAGAGAAAAGAGAGAAGAGAGGAAACGAG